>NC_064243.1:64007045-64309090 GCF_003254725.2 Canis lupus dingo
AACACCAACACACACACACACACTTCACAATGTTTTTCCACAGCTAACCTTTGCATAGCTAATCTGGCTGCTTTGGAATTAGAGGAAAATTCATGTAACCAACAGTCATAGTCCTCCCTAGCAAGGAACATGCCATGATTTGGTGTTTATTATAACTTAATTGAAAATAATTCTTAAATAAAAGTTAAATGTCTAAGTTCCTATTTTTAACAATTCACTTAATAGTCTTTCAAGTGATCATTGCAAATAAAACGAATGAATGATCATACACTCTCAGTTTTCACTGCTGCATTTTAATGAGCATAAATAGAAAGAATTATATCTAGACTTTAAATGCCTTATTAATCATAAAATTTTTCTGGGGGAAACAAAGAAAACGGTTTCCCAAGAATCAAGTCTTGTTTGATTCAAGTTGATGGACAGTTATTTATCACTGGTAACATTAAAAATTATATTAATTTTATTACTTTATTTTCCCCAGGAACTAAAATGGTATATTTTATTCTTAAAATAATAACATCCTCTCTGAAGCATAGGGTCTGAGAGGATTTGCAAATCCATGACTCACTCTGACAAATGGAGGTCAGCAGATTATGTCCCCGTGTGCCCGTAGAATTTCATACACAGACGTCATTTTGAGCAGTGCTGGCATGATGCTGAACGGTTTCTTAGGTATTGGAAAGCCTGTGCCATCCACCATTGTTGAGTTGTAATTCACATTATCTCTTAGTCATGTCTAAAATTGGAAGCAAGTAATTAAATAACAAATATCATGCATCACAGAACAGGCTGGATAATCATGTTAAACACATTGACTAATTCTCTAACTTAACTATTTGATGTAAAAGAGGAAGCACTGCATAAAATGATGAGGCATAGGCATCATAAGTTACACGAAGTTGAGGGAAAGGGGGAAAATGTGCTAGAATTCCCAGCCACAACCCCAGACAGAATAATATCAATAGAATCTGATGGTAGAAGAACCTAATACAAGTCAGAAGCACCATCTTAAAAATGTATTTATGAGTCACAACCTATTCACATTTCTCATAGGATTTACTGACTTGTATGACTAACATTAGGACTTTTAAAATGACGTTGAAAATGAAAGATTGACTTTTTCTCCGAAATGTAAAATGCAAAAATAACTAAATTAGGCCAGCAAATCTTCCTGTTTATTAATGCTTACTCCGTGGCCTTGACCACATTCTCTCTGCCGGGGATGCTGCTTGTCATACGTGTGGCCCCCTCTCTCTTTCTTCTGGTTGCTGCTCAAAATGTTCCTTTGTCATTGAGGCCTTCCTTAACCAAAATATATCAAAATGTGTTTAAAAATATATATATAATCAATATATGTATAAAAACAAAAATATATCACCACCCTCATATACTTCATCCCCAGTCATTTCTAGCCCTTTGCTCTGTTTTGTTTTCCTCATACTACTCAAGTGACATAAGCTATGTTTATTTCTTTGTTTCTTAACTTTCTCCCCCTTTCTTTTTTTTTTCTTAAGTTCCACAACAACAGAGTATGGTTTTTGTTTGTTTTTTTTTTTTTCCATTTGTCCGCTATTCTGCCCCCAGTGGATAGAACTGGGCTTGGCGCATAGTAGATGCTCGACATTTATTAAATAGTAGTCACCATTAGAGATAGAATCTGTGGGATATGGCAATAGACGCAAAGTGGTGAAGGGGGACAAAAAAAGAAATATGGCTCCAGGTATTTTTTTGTTTTTGTTTTTGTTTTTCCTGATTTCCTATCAGTAATCTTATGTCTTTCTAAAACAGGAAGATTTGCAGTTAATCTAAGGTCACACTGGAGTGGGATGGGCCCATATCCATTAAGACTGAGGTGCCTCGAGGAAGAGAAGAAACACAGAAACATGTGGGGAGAAGGTGGCCATGTGACAACAGAGACAACAATTGAAGTGATGCTTCTACAAGCCCTGGAGGGATTCTCTCTTGCAGATTTCAGGGTGAGCATGGCCCTGCGGTTGCCTTGATTTCAGACTTCTAGCTCCCAGAAAGATATAAGACAGTTAAGTGTTTGTGGTTGTAAGCCATCTAGCTTGCAGTCTTTTGTTACAGCAGCCCCATGAAACTAATACTTCTCCCTCTGGCCCAAAGGAAGAAATGCTCAGAATCCAGAGATGATAGCACCTATGGCCTTTGAGGGAGGGTACAGACAGCCTCCAGGGACTTGGCAGATTGAGAGTCAGAAAAATAAACACTCCAATTCTCTGATCACCTGCTAGCACCTTCCCTTGGTTGAACTTCACTGGGTGGCGGAGGGCAACTGGAGCCCCTGGTGTGAATCCCTAGGCGTCAGCCTCCAGGGGCAGAGAGAACACAAAAGCAGAAGGGGACTCAGGACAAATACGATATCCAACACAAAGTTGCTGAACAATTTTGCGACACCTTATCTTTCTTGCCTCATCTCTTGTCCTTTTCCTACATGCCAGTAAGATCGGACACCAGGACTACTAGCTGCCACCCAAGGCACCATCATGCGTTCTGCTATCACGTGTTTGCTCACATGGTTTCTTCTACTGGAATATTTACTATCCTTACAAATCTTCTCCATCTCTAAAAATATAACTTGTCTTCCAGGCCCTCTATGAAATGTCCTGAGATCCACCAAAGCAGAAACCCCCTGCATTGTAGCTCCAGTACTTCTGAATTTATAGTTCTACAATCACATCCACCAAAATCATTTAGTATTGTAGTTAGACATCTGTCTTCTCTCTTTAATTGAGATATTCCTCAGGGCATGGATCATGATATATACATCGTTTATAACCGTTCACCTATATATTTCATGACGATATGCACAAAGTAGGGATTATTATCTACTGGTTAAATAGAAGATGATAATTTTAATATTGGAGTGAAATTTAGTGCCATCCAGTTCAATCTGCCCATTTCACAGAAGTAAAACTGAGGCCTAGCATTAGACAATTAATGGCAAAATGGGACTAGGATACAAATATAAATTTACTTAGTCTGGAGCTTTTCCATTATATAATTATGGGATTAAAGCCACCATCCTCATAAAGCTCATAATACGAACTTCAAAGTCTTATCAAGATAAGAAAAAATAAAATGCAAATGAGTTAGCAAAATGTGAATAAAGAGCTTTTTAAGACACTTGCATATTGAGTTTTTTTTTTTTTTTTAGGTATTTGAGAAAATATTTTGAGCTTTATTGATTCCACAATGTTTGAGAAACAGCTTGTGGTATTTAACAGCCCCCAAAGGCAGCTGGGTTCTCCCATTCCAACCTGGTAGCAAGTGTGTTAAGAAATAAATAGATAATTATCTTCCATAACTTAAGAATAAATATAACCGAATGGCTTAAACTGTCAGCTTAAAAAGTTTCAGAATCATTTAATCCTTTGCTAGATGTTGCAAGCAAAATGGCGAAGCCAACTTCAAGCAGCCTGCAAAACAGAAGGGCCCATTCCTTATCTCTGTTATATAAGGCAATCAACTTTCTTGTGTGACAAGAACAAAATAATGCATTTCTTTTTCTTTTTTTATTAAAGATTTTATTTACTTATTAGAGAGAGAGAGAGCAAGCATGAGTGGGGAGAGGGGAAGAGGAAGAGAGGCAGAGGGAGAGGGAGAAGCAGACTCCCCATGGAGCTCAACTGTGGGGCTCCATCCCAGGACCCCAAGATCATGATCTGACCTGAAGCCAGATGCTTAACTGACTGAGCCACCCAGGGGACCCTATTCCTCTGTTGTTGTTGTTTTTTATATTAAACTTGGCTTATTCTTGCAGTAATTGATACCATACCTGCTCAATGACAGGTATTTCTGCTTGGGAAAACAAAGAAAACGAAAAACCTGTAAAAGCTAATGAACTTTCATATCTGTAGTGATGTAGTTCAGGAAGTTTCCAAGGCCACCTTCAGTTTCACTGATTCTCTAGGACCTTTAGAACTCGGCAAGCATGCCTACTCATGGGAAAGGTTTATTACAGCACGAGGACACACAGATTACCATCGGCAACAGGCAAACATATACAAGGTACACTTCCAGAGAGACCAGGCATGAAGCCACCAGCTGTCCTCTCCCGGGGGAATCGCCTGAATAGTGCTTATTTCTCCCAGCAACCACGTGTGACAACATAAATGGCATACTGCCGGCCCAAAAGCTCACCAAGCCTTGGTGTCCAGGGTTTTTATTGGAAGTCAGTGATGTACACATGGCTAACCACCCAACCACCCATGTGATTACTCTTAGTTCCCAGCACCTCCAGAGGTCAAACTGATATCACGTGACCTAAGACCTCCCCCACCATAAATAACACTGTTCACATAGACTATGTGGCACGGCCTAAGGACTCCAGGTCAACAAAGAGACTCATTTCCTGCAGGCGGAGCCTAGGGGGGACTCCTAGGGGCTGGGGGCAAGGATCAAATCTTTCTGTAGGCAAAGTTAACCTTGACTACATAAATGTCTCTTGTAAACTTAGAGTATAGATTTCTAAGAGCATAAGGTGCTTATCTTGTTGTTTCTGCCCTGAGCCTAAGGTCTTCAATTGAACTTCCAAGCCTTCTCAGTCCATGGCAGCAGGCTGCGTCTGTTATTTTTCATGGTGCTCTATGGGCGAAAAGAAATCCCTACTAGTAATTAGGTCCAAACAACTTACCAATAGTTGTTTTCATGGTGTCCAAGAGGTGATTCTGTGATTCCTTGAAGAATTTTATTTTACTTTATTATTTTTAAAGTAATCTCTGGAGCACCTGGGTGGCTCAGTGTTTGAGCCTCTGCCTTTGCTTCAGGTCATGATCCTGGGGTCCTGGGGTCGAGTCCCGCATCGGGCTCCCTATGAGGAGCCTGCTTCTTCCTCTGCCTGTGTCTGTGCCTCTCTCTCTGTGTATCTCATGAATAAATAAATATAATGTTTTAAAAAATAAAAATAAAAAATAATCTCTACCCTCAATATGGGGCTCAAACTCATGACCCTGGGATCAAGAGTCACTTGCTCCACCAACTGAGCCAGCTAGGTAACCCAAGAATTTTGAATATCCCACTGTGCCCCTAGGAGTTTGCTCTTGTGCCTCAGGGCAAGTTGGGACATAATTTGAGAACCATAGTTCCATATAATGCTTACGTCACTAAGGAGACTATTTTGTCATTGTTTATGTCCTTTAGAGACGCTTTTTGAAAAGTAATATATGTGCCGAATGCCAGGAACTGAGCTTCCCCATACAGGTAACATATGCTCTGGAGAGTTTAAAGTGTTTCTCAGATGTTTTAAATTTAATAATAAAGGAAAATTGGGGGAAAGGAATTTTTTTCTCCATTGAACAAATTAGTAAGCTAAATTTTCCAGAGCTTGACATAGGATATAATAGACATTCAGAAAATGTTTCTTAAATTGAATTGTAACACAAATAGGAAAACTTGCTTAGCTTAACTGTCACAAGGACACATGCAAATAACATCTATTAACACTAAGCCTATTTCTCTGTTCATTAGGATGAAACTATTTTATTCTTTTAAAAAAATCTTATTCTCTCTTGTCCAATCTAAAAGCAATAATATTTTGGAAATTTTAGGAAGAAGAGAATCATAACAACATCAACCTTATACAATAACTTCTATTAATTTTGTCCTTATTTTGTAATATATATGCCTACATAGTTGTAAGCATATCACACACTACATGGTTGTTGGTTTTTTTTCTTTTGCCTTTTTTAACTTAACATAGTTTTATAAACATTTCCCATTGTTCTAAACAAATCTGGTCTGAATAACCTTTTACTTCTTCCCTAATTTGGAAGTGATTTCCTCTTGCTAAGAAAAATCTCTATGCTTCAGAGTTAAAAGTATTGTTTTGTACAAGTGCATCTTTGGCTCTGTTACTTTGATGCTTGATTATCCTTTAGTTTGAACAAAATTATTTCCTTCACTGTGAATCACCTAGCAACGGTGGTACTGGGGGCTGTACAGAAAGATTTATCTTGCTCTTGCTTACCTAACCAATGAAGCATTCCAGTCTCAGGTCCAGGGAGGAGCCAGGCTGTAAATTCTCCTGACTTATGCTATAAACAAAGCCTGTCAGGGGAAGGCTGTGACTTGACATCCTTTTTAGAAAGAGAAGCTAAGGAACGAAGAGAACATACCTCTCTATTCATGTCGCTATATGCCTTGGGAAGAGGAGGTTGGGGATTCCATATGCAGAGCCAGGGCTGACATCTTTCTGGAAAACCATAGCCACGATCATAGAAAGTTTGAGTTACCTTTAAACTGCAAGGTCTTGGTGACTTCTTCAGTGGGGAGGGAACCGAACCAGTTCTCTGTCCAGGAAGGGTCAATTTTGCAGTTAGTGGACCTCTTTTTGTCTTAAGGAGCTTCCACAGTGTGGGTTGAGAGATGGGATTTCCTTGGCAGAGTACTCATCTGGGAATGAGTTTGTGCACTCAAATAGATGAATGAATCTGTGTTTTAGAAATCAAGGATCGGTATTATGGATGTAGAGGTATTAATTATGACTGAGTTTATCTCCGAACACTTTTAGACCACTATTGTCACTTTGGAAGAGGCAAAGAGGTAACTCAAGAAGAGTAACATGAGGAAAGGAAGCTGTCAGAACCATAATTTCAGGAATAGAGAATCGTAATGACGTAATGCTACATTGTAAATACCCAAAGGGTAATTGACAGTTAATATTTGATCTTGCCCTTTTTTAAGAGAATGTACTCATTAATTAAAAAGTGAGATGTTATTTACAGCATTTTGAATTTAAAAAAAAAATCTCCTTAGAATGGTTAGAAGAGTAGACTCTCTTGTAGCCTCATTATTGATGGGACTATAAATCGGTGCTAAGATTCTGTGATAATACGTGCCAAGAGCCCCAAAAGTACATCTACCCCTTTTTTGAAGCAATTTAATTTTTAGGACTTTATGCTATGGTATATTAGGAAGGTAACAAAGGTTATATGCTAATATAAGTAAATATTAACATATGCTAAATGTTACATATCTTTTTAGAAAATGTATTAAGATTTATTTTATTTTATTTATTTTTATTTTTTTAAGATTTATTTTAAGGAGAGAGAGAGAGAGAGAGCGCCTGTGAGTGGGGGGAGGGGGAACGAGGGAGAGGGAGAGAGGCAGACTCCCTACCCAATGGTGAGCCTGATGCAGGACTTGATTCCAGGACCCAGAGATCAAGACCTGAGCTGAAATCAAGAGTTGGTCACTTAACTAACGGAGCCACCCGAGCACCCCTAAGTGTTACATATCATAAACTCATAAGTAATCTAATTTGAAAAATAAAATAGAATTGATTAAATACATTATGATGCATGTATGTTGTAAAATTCTATAAGGTCATGAATCATGCTGATGTACAGATATTTTAACTATATGGAAAATATTCAGGATATATTACTAAGGGAAAAAGGCAGAAAAAGGGAATATACCATTTAATATATTCTTTTTTTTTTTTTAATTTTTTTTTTATTTATTTATGATAGTCACACATAGAGAGAGAGAGAGAGGCAGAGACACAGGCAGAGAGAGAAGCAGGCTCCATGCACCGGGAGCCCGACGTGGGATTCGATCCCGGGTCTCCAGGATCGCGCCCTGGGCCAAAGGCAGGCGCCAAACCGCTGCGCCACCCAGGGATCCCCATTTAATATATTCTTATACACATAGATGCAAACACTTGAATGAAATATCTCAATACAGTAAAGATGTGTAAGTGGTTATTTTGGGTAGTAATAGATAAACTTCGTCCCCTCGTTTCTTGCTGCCCTCCTTCTCTTCTTCCCTCTTTCCTTTCTTTCTTCCTTCTCGCTTTCTTCCCCTTCCTCCTTTCCTTATGTTCCTTGTCCTCCTTTTTATTCTTGGTTTCATCTACATTCCAAGCATTTAGGCTTTTATCCTAGAAGTTGAAGGAATAAACTGTGGGTTTTTTTTTTTTTTTTTAGCTTTATTTTATAAAAGCCTCTTACTTGGATTTAGGAAACTTAAGGTAGAAAAAGAAAGGGAAACCATTGTGTCCCTTTCTTTTCTTCTTGGTGCTCTTTCCCTTAATGTTCCAGGCTCTCTTCCTCCACGGGTGAAGAAGAGAGAACAGGAAAGTGAGGATCAACATTCCACTGTGTCTTTCAGGAGCAGACCTAGAAGACCATTCCATCCTGTTCATTCCTCTTCAGGAGTGAATTTGTATGTGTGGATTTTTAAAATATTTATTTATTTATTTATTTATTTATTTATTTATTTATTTATTTATTATGTATTAGAGAGAGAGAATCTTATGCAGATACTGTGCTGAGCGAGGAGCCTGATGGGTGGCGGAGGGTGGGGTGGGGGTGCTCTATCTCACACCGAGATCGGGATCTGAGCCAAAACCAAGAGTTGGATGCTTAAAACACTGCACCACCCAGGTGCCACAGGAAATGAATTTGTTTTAAAAATTAAATGATTTCTATTTCTTCTTGCTTGTTTGGATATCTGAAAGACTGGTAGAGAAACAAGTCAGGTGTTTGCTATATAATTATTTTATAATATTTAAATGTTATGCATTTCTTCTCCACAGCAGGCAAGAAATTAGTTTCACCTTTACCTCGTAAAATTAAAATGAATCATAGCTCTTCTGACATCTCATAACATTTTTCTAATAAGTTAATAAATCTCAGCTTTTTAATGTTCAAATTAATGTCTGAAGAAAAATTTTCAAGGGCACCAAAAATAAGTCATGTTTAAAGGCCAAGATAAGAGAAGCGGTAATAGAAAAAAATGTTTAATCCATCTACAGCAGCTGACTATGTCAATTCTCAAACTTGACACTGTCTCCCAATGGCAGTCGTGGTTTCGGGGAAGGTGCAGAGCTCTTTTTATTTTTTATTTTACTTTTTATTTATTTATTTATTTATTTATTTATTTATTTATTTATTTATTTA
This sequence comes from Canis lupus dingo, assembly GCF_003254725.2. Taxonomy (NCBI): domain Eukaryota; kingdom Metazoa; phylum Chordata; class Mammalia; order Carnivora; family Canidae; genus Canis; species Canis lupus. The sequence goes on from NC_064243.1 coordinate 64,015,970, forward strand.
TTTATTTTAGGTGCAGAGCTCTTGCAGATTAAAAAATATTGAGAGTTCAAACTGGTAGCGACAGATAGTGCTCATGCTGTACTAACAGCTGTACACAGCGTGATGTGGAGCAGATAGTCTCAGTTTTGAGAATATGAAGCTTGTGGTAGATAACTGAGATTTATGCTATGGTAAGTATGTTTTCAGCCAGTCCTTAAAAAGTGCATCCTGTCATCACAATCATTATAGGTGCTTCATGCATTTCATTTCAGGGGAAATTGATGGGTCTGACCGGAATTTTAACTTTGCATTTTAACTCGTTTTCATGCTGCCAGTGTCCCAGATTGAACACCGGGGAGGCTGAGCCCAGGATTTAGGCAAGTCTGAGTCTGTCTGGAGGGAGAAGATACCACATGCCACAGTTCTCTTTTTCGCAGAGATAGATGAGGCCCGCAGAAGGGCAGTCACGGCAAGGAAAAGGGCTGAGAGTTTGGGGGAGCCTTCAGGATTTCTAGCAGCGACTTTCTAGTCGGTTCAGTGGCGAGGGAAGCCGCCACCAGTGAACTGAAGCCTGCGGGATAAGGAGCAAGGTGGTGGGCCCTGCAAGAACGAGTCCTTGGAACACCTATGGCAAACATGGGTGGGGGTGGCAGTCCCCACACTGTGCCAGGACCTCAAGGTGTTTGATTCCTACGGACACTGGGGGGTCATGCTTCCTTTGTATTCGTCATTGTTACCCTGGTCTTACTTTTAGCCTGCTGTCACCTGGAAAACACAGATTACTTTCGTGTCTCTTTTGAAAGAAAAGAGGACTAGTTGTCAGATGGCATATACAGAGGGCACTTCCATGTAGGCTTCTTGTCCCTGTCCTTCGAACATTAAACACTAGAGGTTATCATTTGGAGAAAATAGCAGTTAACAGGAAATGGATCAGCCAAAATGGGAAAAATAAAATAAAATAAAATCCTTGAATAGCATTTGTTCTTCCAAATGAGAATTCTTCTTTCTTGGGTCAGACTGATAAATGAGGTGGCATTTCCACTGATTGATTGGATTCATCCCTCCAGGGTGCAGCTGAGCATCAGACACAAAGGACAGAAAAGCTCTTGGACGTTGCTCTGCTCTCTTTGCGGTGCAGAGCTAGTTGCCTTTCTAGCATTTGTAACTGATTCGGAAAATATTTTCAAACAAACCAATAACGACTTCGAGATTAAAAAAAAAAAAAAAGCTACACACTTCACAACTTCGTCCTATTAGATGAACGTGTAAATTGAATTCCGTTTCAAGATGAAAAAACAAGGGTTGGCTTCCCCACAATGTTTTCATTGGCTTTAGGGAACTAAAACACACCAGTCTGGGTGACTAACACTTCCTGTAAAATAAAGATAGATCAACACATAATCAAATTCTGGCTGAAATGTAATTGTTGTCTTGGAAACCCGCTGGGAGATAAATACGGTTATGCTAATGGGACCAACTCCCCCGGATTCCCCCCCATGATCCAGTTTAGTAATTAGGCCAAGTCATCTCACGACCTCGTGTTACCTGTTCTGTGATCTTTAAAGGGTTAAAGAAAAAAAAATGTCCTAAAGGGACAGTGACACGGAGGAGAAAGGGCCACCTCTTAGGTATCAGCTCCGGGGTCCCGGCGGGCGCAGGGGGCACAGAGCGCTCCGGGGGCATCTGCGGTCCCCGAGGCCGACCCGCGGCCCGACCCGACCCGGCCCGACCCGGCAGAGGCAGGGGCCGCAGCGCCAGCACATTGCGCGTCGTTTCTCCGAACCGCCTCGTTGGAGGGTTTCGGATTCGGCGGATCCCAGAGAAACCCAGGTCCGGGGGTGCGGTCCGGGGCTGGTGCGCGGCCCAGGGCAGCCCCGAAGGGGGTGGTGAGGGGGGGTGAGGAAGGGCGAGGGGGAGGGGTGCGGACGGGGGCGGGAGGGTGCGGGGAGGGATGCGGGGGTAGGGGAGTAGGGGTGCGGGGGGTGCGGGGAGGGGTGTGGGGGGGTAGAGGCGGCGGGGTAGGGGTGCGGGGGGCGGGAAGGGGGAAGGGGTGTGAGGTTGCGGAGTGCGGAGGGGTGCGGAGGGTGCGGGGGGTAGAGGTGCGTGGGTAGGGGAGGAATGCAGGAGTGCGGGGGGTTAGGGGTAAGGAGGGGATGTGGGGTGCGGGGGGGGGGAGGGGTGCGGGGGGCGGGAAGGGGGAAGGGGTGTGAGGTTGCGGAGTGCGGAGGGGTGCGGAGGGTGGGGGGGGTAGAGGTGCGTGGGTAGGGGGAGGAATGCAGGAGTGCGGGGGGTTAGGGGTAAGGAGGGGATGTGGGGTGCGGGGGGGGAGGGGTGCGGGGGGAGGGGGTAGGTAACGGTGCGGGGTAGGGGTGCGGGGGGTAGAGGTGCCGGGGTAGGGGTGAGGGGGCGGGAAGGGGGAAGGGGTGCGGGGTTGCGGAGTGCGGGGCGGGGGGTAGGAGGGGTGCGGGGGTAGAGGTGCGTGGGTAGGGGTAGGAATGCGAGGGGGTAGGGGTAGGGGTGCGGGGGGAGGGGAGTAGGTAAGGGTGCGGGGGGGGGTAGGGGTGCGGGGCGGGGTGCGGAGGGTGCGCGTGCGGGGCAGCGGCGGGAGGGGGCGCCGCGGGCAGGGGCGGCGGGGAGGCCACGGCCGCGGGTCGGCGCTCGGCGCTCGGCTGCACCTCCCCGGGCGCGGCGGCGCCACAGGCCCGGGCCCCTCCGACCCGCCCCTGCACCCCGCCTCCCAGCTCCCCTGCACCGCGCCCGCCCCCCGGCGCCGCCCCGACCCGCATGAGCGCCGCCGGGCGTCGCGGGAGGGGGAGGGGGAGGGGGCGGGGGCGGGGGCGGAGGGGGCGGAGCGCGGGGCCGGCGGGGGGCGGGCCGGCGGGGCTCCCCGGTGCGCGGCTCCCGGGCCGGAGCGCGGGGACTGCGGGCGGCGGCGGAGGGACCCGGAAGCAGAAGCGGATCCGCGAGCCGCGCCGCTGCCCCCGCTGCCCGCCGGCGCCGGGCGGGGGTCCCGGGGGCTGGATGGGCGGCGGCGGCGCGGGCCGCGGGGCCGGGCGATGGGCGAGGAGCAGGGCGCGCTGAGCGGCGCCGCGGGCCCCCCCGAGCCCCCGAGCCCGCGCGCGGACGGCGGCCCGGAGCCCCAGGGCGGCGGGCGGGGCCCGGAGCGGGGCGGGCGGCGAGCGGGGCTGGCGCTCCCCGGGCCCCTGGACCCCCGGGCGCTGCGGGCGCGGCTGCGGGAGGGGCGGGAGCGGGAGCCGGGGCGGGAGCGGGAGCCGGGGCGGGAGCGGGAGCGGGAGCCGGAGCCGCAGCCGGAGCCGGAGCCGCAGCCGGAGCCGGAGCGGGGGGCCCGGGGCCGCGGCGGGGACGGAGATGCCCCGCTGCACGCGCCCGCCGAGCCGGAGCCGGAGCCGGAGCCGCAGCCGCAGCCCGAGCCGCAGCCCGAGCCGCAGCCGGAGCCCGGGCCCCGCGCCCGCGCCGCCGACGAGCTGGTCCTGGACGTGCTGGGCCCGCGGCGCCCGCTCTCCGCGCGGAGGCAAGTGCTTTGCTCCGTGTTCTGCGTGGAGAACGACCTGCCCGAGGCCCCCGCCGCGGAGCCGCAGCGCCCGCCCCCCGCGCCCGCGCCCACGCCCACGCCCACGCCGCGGGCGCCCCCGGTGACCAGCGCGCCCCCCGCGCCCCCGGCGCCCCCGGCGCCCGCCCCCGACGGCGGCAGCATCGAGCTGGACTTCTACCTGGCGCCCGAGCCCTTCCCCGCGGCGCCCGGCCTGCCGGGGGCGCCCCCCTACCCGCAGCTGGCGGGGCTCGGGGACCCCTACGGGCCCCTCATGGTGCTGATGTGCCGGGTGTGCCTGGAGGACAAGCCCATCCAGCCGCTGCCCTGCTGCAAGAAGGCCGTGTGCGAGGACTGCCTCAGGGTCTACCTGAGCTCCCAGGTGAGCGCCCGCCGCCGCCCCCTCCGCGCCTCCCCGCGCCCCCCGACGGCGCCCCTGACCCGACCGCGACCTCCCTCCGCGGGAGCCTCCGGCTTCAGCTGCAGCCGGCTTCAGGGGACTGTCGCCTGCTGCATGTCTTTTTTTCCCCCTTTTTAAAAACTAAACTGCCAAGCAGGAGCTTGGGCGACGAGGGTGCCTCCTAGGCTGGGTGTCCCAGAGACCGACAAAGAGTGGCCCCAAAGTACTGTCAGGTTGCATGGAGTTGGCCAAGCGAAGGACTGGAATTAATATTTCAGGCCCTGCTCCCTGCACCCCCGCCTCCCCCCCCCCCCCCCATGAGGGAGTATTTGATGCTGCTCCACTTGTATGTGGCCGAGAAGTGTTACTTACTTTTTTCATTCATTCATTCATTCATTCATTCATTCATTCATTCATTCATTTACTCAGGCCTGGGCCCTTGCCCACTAGCGGCTTCCTTCCTCCCCAGCAAAGTGAGGTACTTCTCCTCCCCGAAGCTGGGCCCAGGCGGTACTTTAAGAGGGAACAGAACCGAGCAAAACAAAGCGCAGCGAGGCCAAGAGGTTTAACAAAAAAACAAGCAGTGCTGACACTCTCCTCCTCAGCTCCTTATTTGAAAGCTTGTTTTTTTTCTTGGAAAGCTGCAGAGTGCATGAGACCAGCTTCCCCTCACCGGTGGGGAAGGACTTCTTACAGCAGTTTCCAGTCTGGCGGCCTCTGTCGGTGTTGAGCACCATCTGGAATGCCCTTTGATCCCCTGTCCGGTTGGCCTACTTGGTCTTTGCCAAAACCCTGGTGGTTCAGGTGCCAACTTTTTTGGCAAAGTCTTAGGCCCCTGCTTACATACTTGCAAAACACTTCCGCGTGTGTTGCACGCACTGCAGTTGTTCCTTCTGTATCTGTTTGCTTGGCCGGACTGTGAGGTCACTGTCTCGTGTGTGACAGTTTTATGTCCAGTGCCCTTCCCGTCATAGGGTTTCATGACACTGGCCGCAGCGTTCGGACCGGGATCCCACACGGGGAGGTTCCTCTGTGTTTGGTGGGTAATCCACGCTGCTGTGTGGACTCAAAGTGTGTCCTGTGCCCGACCAAAAACCCGAAGGGAAACTTAGAGGGAATGGAATGTTACACAAACAGTAAGGTGGCCAAGACGGTGGAGATTATCCAAACGCCTGGAAGAGGCCGGTGTCTCTTTCATGCTTTAGCCCCAAACAGATACTTAAACCGGCAGGAATGTCTGCTCTCATTGTGGTAGCTGCTCTGACATCATCGGCAAGCAGATATCGGTGCCATCCCCGTGCAGATCCCTGGGGTGGGATTCAGACGTTCCCAAGATAGGGGCCCTGCTCCAAGGAAGTCACCAGGAGAGCAGATGTGTGAGCAAGAACAATACAAGGTAGCTCGTGATGAGATGTCGACAGGGTAACAATACTTAAAGGCTGGATACAAATGCAGGGGTTTAGAAGTTCAAGGGAGGTAGTCGGAATTGGGGGTGGGGGGGTGGGGTTCTGCATTGCAGTTTGATTCCCTTTCCCCAAAGCAGATGTTTTTTTTTTTTTTTTTAAATCTCCATAAGTTAGTTTGAGGAAGTCAGTATTTTGATCTGTAGTGGAGAAGAGAAGGAATGGGGAGTGGAGGGGTGGCAGGGTGCGTGCGGCATCCTGCACAACCACTAAAAACTTCTCGGAGGCGAATCTGAAGCTTGCCTGTCGTCATTAGGATTGTACGAACGTCCCTGATTTTCTTCCAAAGTATGGGACAGAACTTTCAATAAAGAAGAACATGTTTTATTTAAAATAATAAACAAGAAAAATATGAGTCATGCAGGCCAGGCACGCCTCTACCTCAGGGCTTTAGTATTTGTTGTTCCTTGTGCCTGGAATATCCCCCTAGATACCATTCCCTTTGCTTGCTTACTCCTCCCCCTTCTCTCTTTCAGTGGTGCATGCAAGTGTCATCCAAATGGTCTTCCCTGGCCACACTGTTTAAAGTTTAGCCTCACTCCACGCTCAGATCTCCCTTTTTTTTTTTTTTTTTTAATTTTCTTCATGGTATTCACATACTGTGTTATACCGAAAAAAGTTTCTTTCCACAAAGACAAATTGATACATGTTTGTTCCCTGCTGTATCCTTATCCCTGCTGTTGGACCGACCCTCAACTAATAGTTAATCGAATTTAGGAAGAACTGAGTGACAGAGAGGATGAGGGTCACCATGGCCAGAAAGTACTATTCTGCTTAGGCACCAAATTCTACTCTGAGCTTCTTAATGTTTAAGACAGAGGACAAAGTCTTAAAGCAGACAAAAAGAATAGGTTTGCTAAGTTTGCTATTAAACTTAGAAATATTCTAAGTTTTTTTGTTTAGACAGATTTTTGGTTTATATGAAAGTGGCATTTTTCCCAGTTGGACAAAAATGCAGGCCTGTGGTTGTAACATTTCTGGTCTGTGTTAATGCTAAGGTCCCTTCTACTCAAAGGGTCTGTGTTTCCATGTCACTTCACCTCTCTAGGCCTTAATTTCCTCATCGGTGAAATAGAATTGCAGACCACGATCTGTACTGACATACCCGTCCTAAAGCAAAACAAAATCAGACTACAGAGTTGTTTTGTTGCCTTTCTGAGCCAGATCAAAAGGGCACAGTGAGTGCTTTCTTTCTCATTTTATAAGCTTTCTTGGGTTTGACCGACTAAAATCTGTTAAGCCAGAACTTGCGGGGCCCTTACGCTCTTTTAAAAGAAAATGATATATTTGAAAGAAAAAGTAATCAGTGACATTTTTCGCCATTTTTTGAATTTGTGTCAAATAGTGCATTGTTTAGCATCATTTAAGAAAATAGAGGGGAGCCGCCTCTCTTCAGCATTTTATACAAATATCTAAAAATGCCTACTAAATGTGAGTTGGACTATTGCCTGGTTACATTCCCGTTCTTCTATAAGGGGATGCCGAGTTCTTTGAAGGAAGGTATGAGCTTGGAAGGTAAGGACACAGATTTTTAGAAGATGTCTTATTTCCACGAGTGCCACCACGGGCTGGATGTGCAACGAAGGCCGGAGAGGAGATTTGGGCATTATTTCAGCACAGAGGAAGCAGATTGGGCCATGACTTTAAGTACCTACAGACTGAGCATTAGAAATAATCGTTTTATTTCTCAAAACATAATTCTCCAATCATCACGGTGACTGGGGCTGCAGGGAACCCCTCTTTGTGGGATGGCTTTACAGCACGGTGTGTGTCATCCACCTTTCACGTGACATGGTGGAGGGGTGAACTGATAAATCATAATCCTTGGCACTAACTACATGGGTATTGTCGACTCGGAGGCTCTAGAGTGCCATGACCCAGGGGAAGCTATTTTATATATCTATATATAATATTAGTTTATATTGTCTGCGTACATAAATCATCGATACTTTCATTGTGGAAGTATTTCCCCGTGAACTGTGGCTAAAGCACACAGTCCCGGGGATGTCTGCAGCCCCCTGCAGGTCAGTGAGCCATTGTCAGCTTTGACCTTCTCAGCTGGTTTGGCCTCTACCACATGTCCCTGGCAGGAAAGATGGTTGCCTACTTTATTTCATAGAGAGATACTGTGCTTGTTTCAGAAATCCCCCTCTGCTGTCTTTCCTTTGTGATTTTAGTTTTAGACAGGAAAATCTGTTACAACACAAAGTATTAATATTTAGCTCTCTGGGTAGAGGAGAGAATTGAGCACACCAAGGCCTGTCTAAAGGTAACAGCTGTTGTGGCTTTCATCGCTCGGCTTCAGAGCGCTCCCAATTGGCAGATGCATGTGAGTTGGAATGTATACACCTGTCAGGGGAGTATTAATAGAGACAAGCAACACATTTCTTCTACAGATTGTGAACAAAACAGCTGCGAGATGGTGATGTCTTAAAATGGCAGTCTACTATAGTCACCCTAGAATCAGTGACCTAAGGGTGACATCTTATGTATCCTATTATTAAACTCTGAGTCATGCAGACCTTTATGGGTACAAGTATAACCTACTTTCCCCCCCCCCCCCGTTGAATCTTAAACCAACCTGTATATTTTTAGACACTAACGTGTTCAACGTGGAGTTTGAATGCAGCCGTCTTCACGCAGGTGAATTTTCACATTCCGTCATGCCAGGTGTGATTTCGATAGCCCTGAAAATGTGAAGAAGAATGAGATCGAAATCTGTTAAGCTACTCTCCACATTTGGAAAGTGAGAGTTAAGGCATATGTCAACTTAGGCTTCCATGCACGGATTTTTGCCTGCTTGTGCTCACGTGTGTGTTTGAAGGGTGCGATAACATTTGCGTTCACACCTCACTGACTCATGCCCTTATTTCTCTCTTCTGTTTCTAATAATAAGTCTCTGATAACTTCTTCATTCCTCTTTAATAATCTTTTTTCTTTTACCTTTCAAAATCTGGTTTTAGCTGACATTTGACTTCTGCAGAGGAGTCTCCTGGTGAGGGCTGTGTTCTGGGCCAGCAGGGCCTAGTCTGTGGGCCGCCTGGGTGTTTCCCTTCCCGTCTCTTCTGTCTGGAGATGAGGCTGGGAAGCAAAACCCGCGCTGTGCTCCCCTGCCTAGGAGATCTCAAATAACACGGCGAGTAGGAGTATTACTACTTACCCAGGGCGTCAATGGAAACCTTTAGAGTGGTGATTTTTTTTTTTTTTCCTTCTGCAGTAGAGCTCAGCTTTTATACTGGAAGCCTCTTCCTTATTCCTGATGTGAGAGAGAGAAAAAGAAGAGAATTAGGACTTAAGCTCCCAGCTTTATATTGAGTTTGTCATGGGCACTGTTGACAGACACCTGATTGGTAATTTCTTATAATTAATGTATTCATTTATTAGTGTGCCATTTATGCATAAAACAAACATCTCTCGGGTACCAGTAGGCCAAGTACCATGAGATACTCTATAAATGCATTACGTTCCCTCAAGGAGCCATCTTAGGGCCTTCTACATTATGCATGGTGTTTTTTCTCAGCTTTATCTGGTGGTATAAATAAGCTTTTAAGTTGCCAGACAATTGTGGGTCCTTTTTCTCTCCTTACTTTTTGGGAGGATTTTATTAAACCTATTCTTGAACACCAGCTTACCGTTCAGTAAACGTATTACAATTCCTCCTATTATGTTTAAGCCAAGGTAATAAATTCATCTGTTATTTATTTCTTAATATACATATTTCTCAGAGCTTTAATTGTTGGAAATAAAATATTATCAAATAGCTTGCTCCTCTCAAAATATTTACTACCTTTACTTAAAACATCATTTTGCTAAGTTTGTTTTGGATCATTCATGACATTAAGGCAAATCTTTAAATTTATAATATTTGAAACATTTGTGTATGTTGTTCAAATTCACTTTGTCAGAAGAGCTTCATGTGATAAACTAAATGAACCTTCCCAAATCAAATTACGTCTTAAAATCAAAAGTGTCTACAGGAAAATTATTCCCGAAGTATGTCATTCTCTTTCCACGGTATCAGTATTATTTGCCTCATCAACTTTGGGATTATTACCCTTGAGTTTTTAAGTTTCCACAAATAATTTACTTTTAATTCACTTATATATTAAATACCTATTATATATCAGTCACTGCTGTAGCTGTTGGGGATTCAGAGAACTAACAGATAAACAGATAAATAACTAATAGATAAAGTCTCTGGCTTCATGGACTTTATATACAAGGCTGGGGGAAGATAGATAATAAAATAAGGAAAAAAATTAGTGTATTAGAGGATAATAAAGGCTTTGGAGAAAGAGACAATAGAAGGATGATAAGGAATGGTGGAGAAGAGGTTGTTCTGGGTATATTTACAATTGGGGGGGTGGCTGTCAGGGAGAGTCTTACAAGGTGACCTTTGGGTAGAGATCTTCGTCGGGGCAGTCAGGGGAGAAACCACGAGGCTATTTAAGGAAGGAGTAAGTATAGAGTTCCAGAGATCCGCACGTGCTTGGGGGTGGTCCAGGAACGGGAAGGGGATCCATGTGGCCGAAGCATAGGGAATCAGATGGGGAGTGATAAGAAGCAAACAGTAGGAGTGGGAAAGTTGGTCAGAGAAGACTTTAGGACCCTAGACAATGTGCGTTTCCTTTGAGTGGGATGGGATGCTACAAGACGACTTTGAGCTAACCAGAAATAACAACCTTCAAAAGAGATTTACTGTGGCTCTTGTGCGGAATATACCATAGGGGTCAAGAAGGGAAGTTAAGACGTCAGGAGACTATGGCAAGGATCCAGAGAGATGGTGTAGTTCAGAGTAGGGTGCTAGAGGTGAGGAGGGCTTGAGCTGGTTGAATTTTGAATGTATCGTGACAATGGAGCTGACAAATACTGCTGATGACTGAGTGTGGGATGAGAGAGAAAGAGCTACGGATGACTCAGGTTTTGACCCAAAGCCATGAGAAGAATGGGGCTGCCATTTAATGCGATGAGGAATCGTAGGAGGACTAGGTTTCTGGAGAATTGGGAGTTCGTGCTAAGTTTCAAAGGCTGTTTAGACATTCACAAAGGGGTACCGAGGAGGCAGTTGGCGTCTGGCGTTGAGAAGAGGGATGGGAACAAAAAAATAGACATCTGAAAGTTCTGGGCCTGTAGATGGTATTTAAAGCCATGAGACTAGATGAGATCACCTGGGGAGTGATAGCAGTTAGAGGAGGGCTGAGTCTGGGGCCACAGCAACGTTTACCAATATGGAACCTGGGACATGTGAAGGAACCAGGAAGGAGTCTAAAAGGGAGTGGGCCAGTTAGGCAAGAGAGAAACCAAGGTAGAGTGGTTACCCAGAAGCAAACCCATATGGTGCTTTGAGGAGGGAGGGGTGATTATCTTTGTCTAATGCTTCTGATAATTTCTGCAGGATGAGGGTTGAACCTGACCATCGATTTCCCAACAAGGAGGTTATTTGCAACCGTGAACAGTATTGTTTCCATTGGCACTGGTGGGGTTGACTTTCTGATTATAACGGGTTTGAGAAAATAGGAACAGCTCCATTTCTGGGCCTTAGGTAATAGAAGGCTACATGGTGAAGCTCTAGGTCAGGGAGATTGAACGCCTTGCCTTAAAGCGCGTGGCTGAGAAATGGTGGAAGTGGGATTTAGGTCCATTTGCCTCTAAAACCCATGGACTTTTTACATTGTTTACATTTATCATCTTATTTGTAAGCTAAATATAGTTCTATTTTTCCTTTAAATTTATATTTGTATCATACAAAAATCACAAGCCTTCTAGTCCAAGAAGGAGAAGAAACTTAATTACGTATTTTGAGGAAGTGGAGGATGCTTGCCCAGGTCCAGGGATGGGATGGCTACCAAACCCGGCCTCATCTTCACGTAAGAAAATCAGGAGAAATTGAGTCAAGAAAAACTATAGTTGGGCTTACTGTCAAGTTTTAATGGCAACATAGTCTCCTATTTCTTTCTGACTCCCTGGCCATTCCTTTTGTTTCCATTTGAGCTTTCTCTTATATTTCCATCTCTTAACTGTTGGCCATGTCCCTACCCCTCTTGGTTCACACTTTCTACTCTTAGTGGGACCAGCTTATCCACTCCCAGCATTTCAGGTAACACCTATGTGCTCTTGACTTCCAAATCTTTTCCTCTAGCCTGCATCACTCCTTACCTTCAGCACCTGTAGCCATCTGTCTCCTGCACATTTCCCTTTGTCCCACCCACAGCCACCTTCAACGTCTCAAAACTAAATCTCCCTTTTCTCATTGTCCTTCCCGCTCCCCTGAAGCTCTGCTCCTCCTTCAGGGTTCCCCTTTTCCATCAGCTGTACCCAGGTCAGAAACTTGGGAGTCATCATTGAGTTCTTCTTCTCCCTCACCTCTCATAATTAATCTCCAGGTCTTCTCAGTTCTACCTCCTAAACATAGTTCTATCCTGTTCTCTACTTTTCTCTATTTCTCCGGACATCTGCCTGCTGAGGCCTCCACCACTTCTGTCCTGGATTCCAACAGCAGCTCACCACTTGGTCCCAGTGTTCCAATCTTGACTGTTTTCCAGTCTGTTCTCCACACGACAGCCAGAGGGTTTTTTTAATAAGATGCTCGACTGGTCTTGGCACTCCCCATCTTAGCCTTTCTGTGTCTGCCTCTTACTCTTAGAATAGAGTCTAAACAGAGTTTACGCGTGCCTGAGTGCGCGAACTCCCATTTGCTGGTACCCTCTCAGCCTACACCCATATAAAACTTCTTTTTGTTCCCTGAACACTCAGTGACTCTCTTCATTATGAGCCTCTGCCTTCAGTGACATGAGGTTCTGTCTTAGGAGGATCCACTTTTTTTCCTCATTCCCTCAATTCTGTTTGCCTTTCATGCTTAACTGATTTTTTCTAGTCTCAGCTCAGGCATCTCTTCCTTTGGGAATTCTTCTAGGTTCCCTATATCTGGATTAAGCATCCTTCCAAAATTTGACAACCCTTTGTACCTCTGGTAAGATTTTCCTTTCACTTTTTTTTTTAAAGGATTTTATTCATGTATTCTTGAGAGATACAGAGAGAGAGGCAGAGACACCTGCAGAGGGAGAGAAGCAGGCTCCCTGGGACTCGATCCCAGGACCCCAGGATCACAACCTGAGCTAAAGGCAGACTGTCAACCGCTGAGCCACCCAGGTGCCCTCTTGCACTGTCTTTAAATTTCCCATTTCCTGCTCTATGTTCCATTAGACCGTAGAGCTTGAAGTATGTAGAGCTCATCTCTTTTGCTAATTTGTTTCTTACCTCTTGACATGTTGGAGGCATGAAAGGGATATCTGTGGAGTGGACTTATTATTTACTCCATAGAGAATTAATATGCTGGAGGCTGGTGTTGTCAACATTGGAAGTATTGCAGTAGATAGCTAAAGCGATATTTTAAAATGAAAATCTCAACATTTCATTATCTTGTTCAGAAACCTCTAAGACCTTCCCGTTGCTCTCTGTAAAGATCTCAGTTCATAACACTGCTGCTGGGGTTTGGCCTCTGTTCTGCTCATTCGTGCCTTCTCGCTTCCCGGCCTGCTCTCTCCTTCCCTGGCTGGGTGAATTTCTCCTCATTCTTCAGAGCTCAGCCTTCCTTAAGTCTCCAGACTCAAATCAATCTGCCGTGAAGGCTTTCAGAGGCCTTTCCCCTCTGCAGTCATTGTATTTCTATCCCCTTTTGTAATTATATGTGTAAGTGATGACTTGATGTTTGATTCATTTTTCTGCCCCCAACGCCACTGTTCTTTCAGCTGTGTTGACAGCAAGCAGTCAGCTCAGAGCCCAGGATGAAGTAGGTGCACAATAAATATTTGTGGAAAGGCTGGGTGGATGGTTGAAAGTAAATTATAATAAGTGTAGCTTGGTGGAACAATAAGGTGAATATTTGAGCCTGAATTTCTGGTATCTTATTCCACGGTATATTTAAATTTTGAGTATGATGGAAGGCTGCAGCCTGTGTCTCTATCCTGACATCCCATTTATCCCCAGAGGTACCTCTTTAATTATAAAACCTCTTCCAGTTATTGTGTCCCCTGTGTAACAAATTCCTCCAGGACCGAGGGAGTTCAGACTACCATTTTATTTTGATGGTGGTGTACCAGCCAGAGACTTGGGGAGGGCTCAGCTGGAGAGTTCACACCTTTGACTTCTCACGCAATTGTGGTCAGATGCCAGCTCACTCACGTGGTGGCAGCTGGAGCTGGCTGTGGGCAGGGGGCTCAGCTGGGACTATCTGCAGGAGTCCCTGCCCCTGGCCCTGCCAGCATGGTAATCTCGGGGCGACAGGCTTCTTACATGGGGGGTGGCACCCACTGGAGCCAGAGTCTCCAGGGAGCCAGGTGGGAGCTGCGTGATCCTTTCCGCACAAACCCTGGAAGCCACTCTGTGTCACTTGACAAGGCAGTCCCAAGCCCGCCCAGATTCAAGAGGAAAGAACTGAGACCCCAGCTTTTTTTTTGTGTGTGTGCAAGTGTCAAAAAATTGGGGACTGCATTTTTAAAGCATCACATTGCTTCAGACAGATAAAAAAAATGTTGTTAATTCAGGTAAGAAACCTTTTACACCTTAATTTTAATTCTTTTTATTTACTGTCTTAGCGATCATTTCATTAAATAGTTCCAACTCATATGCTTTGGTGTTGTGTTTTTGTGCTTTATTCCTGAGTAATTTAATAAAGTTTTATCTAGTTTTAAGCAAAGCTTTGGTAGAAGCCATTCTCTTTATTAAAATTAAATACTGTAGAATTAAATTAATTCCACTGTAATGGAAATATCTCAAGGTTGGGATCAACTTCTAGTTAGTCTGAATATTAACCCCAGTTATAATTATTCTATAGAATATAATTTCCTTTCCGTTGTATCAAAATTTTAGCTTCAGTAATAGTTAAATTATTATTTGGAAAAGTTACGTATCTTTTTCTGAGTAAAAACAGTCAAGGTAACATATTTTTCTGTAGATTGGGCCCGTCCTGTACAGAAATAATACTATTTCTAATGATGCCTTGGAATTGACCACCCTCGTTAATCTTTGTTAGTTTGGCCGACTGTTGGATATTTATTGTTTGTGATATTCTAGTTTGATTGGGTTATTCTATCATTTGATCAATGATTTCTAAATTTCCAGTAGCATATATATTTTTCTTAGAAACCTCTTCCAGACTGAGGACCTGCATACCCTGAAACAGACGGGTTATATGGCTTTTATGAGGTGCCTTTTTTCCCCCCTCTGGCTCAGGTAACTAAATTCTGGGCTTATTCATTCATGTGAATGACTAATCCCTTTTTAAATCTTCCTAAGCTATTTGCCTCAATAATATTCTCTACTGTAAGATTCAGAGGCTAATTATAGGCTACCTAGCAAATTACTTCCCTTTTCCTGGTGTCGATTCTTGCTTTATTTCCTCACATGATTATATTCCTCACACTGGCCATACTCAGTGTTCCTGAAGCTCATTAGCTCTGAGTTGTATGTGGCAAGTCAAACCACTGCAGTCTTTTCCTCTGGTTGCTGAACAATTTGAAACAGAAGGTAAAATAAAACAATTGCTCATAATATTTCACCAGCATTTTGTTTCTTTTGATGATACTATTTTTTTTCTGATGTTCCCTGTTTGGTTAATTAGTTTACGTCTCTATAGAGTGGTAGGATCAATTGAGACATGACCTTGATATGGCCTACTCTCAGTGCACCCCTTTTAGGTAAACATCTGACCTTGGTGGGGAAAGTGAACTTCTTCACATAGTTCTGTACAGAGTAGGTTTTGTTTTGTTTTTTTTGTTTGTTTTGTTTTTCTTTTTTTTTTTTTTCAGAGTAGGTTTTGTTATGTTTTGTGGTGTTTTAATTCTCCAGCCAGAGATGCCCGTGGTGGGAAATGACAGGTGCAATC
This sequence comes from Canis lupus dingo, assembly GCF_003254725.2. Classification (NCBI taxonomy): domain Eukaryota; kingdom Metazoa; phylum Chordata; class Mammalia; order Carnivora; family Canidae; genus Canis; species Canis lupus. The sequence goes on from NC_064243.1 coordinate 64,031,245, forward strand.
CCAAGAGCTCTTATTTTATCCTATGTTTAATGAGTTACACCCTTAACTTCAGTGTTTCTTAAAATTTCTTATGTTATCATTTTTCCTCCTCATGGTTGTGAAAGCTACACTTTGCAAAGAATAGGCTTCTAAAAATAAAGAAAAATATTCTGTGTCCCGTGTGTTGGTGTTTTATGCTAAAATTGCATATGTGTGTGTGAAGGTCTCAAGATTGTTTAATGATATATCATAGGAGGATTATTTGCTGATCTTGATTTGTGAAAATCTGAGTATAGTCATTTATGGGTAAATTCATGTATTTCAGGTCTAGTTTGAATCAACCAAAATAGTTATCCCTTGGGTTTACCTTTTTAGTTATTCGTTTTTAGTGCCACCTTGTGAGTCATTGAGGCTTCAAGGTAAAGGGAGAGCTTAGGAGCTTGGAAAGAAAACACTTGAAAGAACAGTAATTTTTCCCAATACTTTTTTTTTTTTTTTTTTTTTTTTTAGATTTCAGGATTTTTGAAAAATACTTTGTTCAGTTATGTCTTTTTCTTTAAAAAGTAGATCAGTAAACTTTAAAAACTTGGAAACAATTTTCTGTCCTGCTTAAAAATCATCCAAATGAATTGCTTCCCAGGTTTTAACCCATTTGTTTAAAAATTTATCGTTTTCTGATGAATTGTAAGAATAGTTCATTGATACAAGGGAAAATGTAAATCTGTTGGCTGAATTTCTGTACCATTCTTTGTATAATTGGTAGATGAGACCCAAAAATAAGGATAATGATTTAGTAAGTACAGGTAACTGCGCTTTTTGCACTCTGTGCCCACATGGAGGTGTTTTTTTTTTTTTTCCAGCCCTGACAGTCATTAAAACAATGTATCAAAAGGAACACAGACCTTAGAGCATCAGTATCACCAAATACTGAGTGAAGAGCATTAAAAATAAGGAAGCTAGTTCTAACCTATTCCTTTCATAATTATTAATACTTTTATTAGTAATAGATGTTTTGTATCATTAACTAGAAAAAATAAAATCAGGATACTGAATAATTTATTGGAACTTTTGGATTATTGTGTTCAAATATCCTTTTGGCTTATTGTAATCTAGATGGATTGGAAAGATCCCTGTTAGTTTGCTCAGGGTGCTAATGAGGCCAGGACCAAGCAGGCAGTCTCCTCCCAGGCGGGTTAATGTCACGCTGATCTGTGGCCATAAACTGCCCTTAACTCTGCACAGTCATATCACAAAGTGACTGCTTCTGAACATAAGACTGTGGCTGAGACAAGATCAAAGAATTACTGTTTATCTCATCATTAGTTCTGGAAAAACAAATTGAAGCGCGTGTTCCAATAGATAATCAGTGAGTTACAGAGATGTTTACGTAGAGCAATCTTTTCCACTGGCCGAGACTTTCTTTCACTGTGGTCTGAGCTATAAAGATCTGCGCTCTAGTAGGCAGTTGGGTTTAAAGGAATCAAAGGAGAAAGGGGGAGCTAGAGTTCCCTTATTCTATTAAAAATATTTGCAGAACACAGAATATTTGCTTAGCACTCTGCTGTTCTCTATGGGAGGTGACAGTGTATTCCCCTTAAGTAGTCTGTGATCTGTCCTTGTGGCAAATTTAGGAATTCAGTAGATGAAAAATAAACTCTCCAGGCAAAGATTAAGGGATGTTTATGACTAAATTGTGTGATGCAGACTGCTGACTTAAGTGGTTCTAGGAAGAGAAAACTGTGTTTATGGGAATAGGAAAATGTTTGACCTTGGCTATTGTTTTAAAAATGGTTTTTAGGGATCCCTGGGTGGCGCAGCGGTTTGGCGCCTGCCTTTGGCCCAGGGCGCGATCCTGGAGACCCGGGATCAAATCCCACGTCGGGCTCCCGGTGCATGGAGCCTGCTTCTCCCTCTGCCTGTGTCTCTGCCTCTCTCTCTCTCTCTCTCTCTGTGACTATCATAAATAAATAAAAATTAAAAAAAAAATAAAAATGGTTTTTAATACATAGGGAGAAGAGAAGGGGTTAGGGGTAGGGCATCTCTCCAAGTGAGGTGGAGCGAGCAGGCATGTGTGTACACTCAGGAACACACTTGTGGAAATAGGGTGTGCAGGCCACCATGACTAGAGAGAGAAGCTCAGATGGATAGTATGGCAAATAAGGTGGAAAGGTGAGAGCTGAATGGTGAGCAAGGGCTAGCAGAACACAGACCTCAGCACAGAGCTGAGCACCATAGGCAGAGGGTCCCAGTGTCCTTCTGCAAAGCCAGGACCACAGGCCTACTGTGTGTCAAGGACAGAGAGCCCCGGGGGAGTGTGGTTGGAGATGGCTCACAGAGGTCCATGCAGGCCAGATCCCGTAGAGTTGTGTTGCCCTGCTGCAGAATTGATACGTTAATCCAAATGTGATGGGAAGTCATCAGGCCATTTGGTAGAACTGTAAAATGACGATTAATGCTGTAAAAAATTCTGGCTTCTTTCTGGCGAAGGAATTTAGTTAGGGGAGTGGGGTGGCAAGAAGAGCAGCGGGGAGGTAGGTGGGGAGGCAACTGCAGTAGTTCACAGCAGACATGGCGGTGGTTTGAACAAGTGTGACAACATTGGAGATGGTTCTGTCTCCTGTCCTATCACTTTTCGAACCTCCATTCCATTTGGTCTCTTTTCACATTTTACCTGTCTGGGATGGATTGGTTTGGTTGGTTGGTTGGTTGGTCTTAATTGTTTGATTCCAAAGACACCATGTAAAAAGTCACCAATCAAAAAATATGAAAATATCTCTCAAACAGGTGTACATAATTATTACTTTACTGATGGTAAGAATCAATTTATCAAAGAAATTGAGTTGTCCTCTGCTACTTTTTTGCACTTTCCTGTTTTTAATCTTTCCTCAATTTATTCTCACCAGTTCACTTTTGTCATTATTTAAAACAAACAGGAACTGAGACCTCAGTTTCCCACAGATCAGAGAGGTCTTACTGGTCAACCTTCAGCTGTAAGAGGAAGTTATTAGAATTCTTTGGTAATTCTACTTTGTTCTTGTTCTTACTTTTAAAAATGGTTTTGAACGACTGTCATGTGCTTCCTCAGTCAATTCCTACCTTATTACACATGCCTGTCTCTTCTAATTCTTATTTTCCTCACAGTATTCTCTTTGGGTGTCAGGTCTAGTTCCTCTACCTTTCCTGGGAAGGGCTCTGGGGTCCGGGCTTACCGTTGCAGTGGCTGTTTTATTTTGGCTGTGGCTGTCCTTTTCCTTGTTTTTAGTATGAGTACCTGAGAAAGCAGCTACTTAGAAAAGAGATTTGCTTTGTTGATTTTATGCAGAGTAACTGAGTTCCCCCTCAGCCTATACTTTCATTTGTTTATTTTAGAGCATCCCGAAGTGTTTCCTCTAGTGACACTCTGTTGTTGATCGTAAAACCAGAAATATTTCAGTTGAAGTAATAAAATGTCGATGTGATTTTATTTTAAAAATTACGAGAAAACTCTAAGTCTTTATCTTTAAAATAGATTTGATTTGTTTCGTATAGGGGTTGCCTAGATTTTAGAAGAATATAAACCCTATACATTTGTATTGCGACAAGCTTTTCAGTTGTCTCTCCATTAACTGTTACCACTGGATAAGAGTAGTTTACAGAACAGTAGTCTTTACTAAATTTGAAATATTTTCAAATTAGATAGAGTGACTAGTCCTACTGGGTGGCGTACAGGAGTACGCCATGGTTATAAAACAACCTGAGAAAAAGTAAAGTAATTTAACAACTGGACTTTATATTTTATGGTTAGAATATTCAGTTTGTAATGCCTTATTTCAATTCTTTGCAAACAATTTCACTTTATCACCCCCCGTATTCATCTTCCTTTCAAGAATCAGATCACTTCCAAGTGAGTTCAGTATTTTTCTTCTATAAGTATGAATGGGATTTGACTTTGGGATCTCAGTACTTTAGCATTTTTTTTTTCCTCAGAAGTACTTATTTTATTGAAAAATAGAAGCTAGTTCATATGGTAATACAAAATATTTTTCCTTTTTTTAACTACGTTTTTTTCAATGTTTATTTTACTTTATAGATACTTTAATATTTTCTATAGTAAAAGTGTGGTTGATACTCATTTTATGGAAAAGTCCCATAGTCCAAACCCCATCCTCAGCCACCCAAAAAAGTATTCCTGCATTGCATTTTGTATAAATAGCACATGTATGCAATAATTCATAGCCATTACCATCTTGTAGACTATTTATTGCTAATAATAGATTTACATATGATGCTACGGTAGGTCCTGAAAACAGTTGTTTTACTTATGTGCCTACAGTCTAAAACCTTTAAAAATTTTCTGTATGATATGAAAACATTTGTTTCCCAAGTTAGCTTGGATACATCATTGATTTATCAGAAAAAAAGTGTCATGAGTTGATGCCATTATGGTATGTGAAAGTAATTTCCTTGTTTCTGATGAGAACAGTGGAAATGGATTTGGAGTACTTGGATGTTATCTTTGAGTAAGATTGAGGAACTGCGAAGGGAAGTCATTCATCTTTCCTTGGCTAGCAGGTTGCTTTCTGTGAGAAAAGGGAAGAAGTAGATGTGTAACTGTCATAGTAGAAGGTCCACTTTTTAGAGTACTTTGTTTTAAAGGAAAAAAAAAAAGAATGCTTTCTGTTTGTCTCCTGTTTGCTGCTTCAGCCTCCTTGCTCCTCCCAAATAGTTCTTTACTTGTTAGTCTTATCAGTTTATAGACCATCTTCAGAATAGTTATAAATGCCCTAAATCTTATGCAAAATCCTTTCCTTGGTGAGTAGCTCCATAACATTTATTGAGTTTTCATGCCATTTTCCAAAAATGATTTAGAGCCACAAACTTTGAAAGGTTTCTTATGTCTTGGGAGCTAGAGTCAGTCCAATTCTTGTGATGATTTGCTTTTCATGATAATCAAGGTATTGGGCTAGAGATCTGAATAGTCATGTCTGTTTAGTATAGAGAGGAAGGCACAAAGACTAGAGGACTGAAGTAGCACATGAACTATGGCCTGGACAAATGTAAATTTAGAGCCTGAGTAGTGGCCTAGTGGATTTACATCCTACACTCTCAGTCCTGGAAAGGACCTTGGAGGTCATCTCATTTGAGGTAGACATCAATGTATCCAAGCTACCTTTTTTTCCAATCACACATTTACATGAACAGAGATGACCAGTAAGAAATATTAATACCCATACTGGCCATTCTAGTCCATCTTCCATGATCACCAACACTTTTGTAAAGGGAGAGGTGCATAATAGTGATCTTTTATCCCTAATAAAATTACTTAATTAGTTTCTTCCAGTGTCTTGTGGATCTGTTTCAGTGTAGTGCTTACTTATGGGACCAGTAAAAAGAGCTTGGAGTTAGGAGATTTAAGTTCAGTCTTTGCCATATAATAACCATATATAACTCTTGGAAAAGACATTTAACGGGTCGGTGTATAGGAAAGCTTGCACATTGCACAAGGTGTTTATATCATGAAGCTCATATGAGTTTCATAAAGGGAGACTTGCATAATACAAAAACAAGAAATAGGATATTGTAGCTCCACTTCCCTCATTAATACTAACTTTTAAAATCCTAAATAAAATGCCAGCAAATAAAATTCAGCAGATGCATTTCAAAAAGCCACTCTTACCTCATAATCAAGGAGAACTTATCTTAGGAATGCTGATATGCTTTATTTGTTTATAATAGTTTGATTTTATTCTTTTTTTTTAAAGATTTTATTTACTTGAGAGCCAGAAAGAGAGCATGAGCAGGGGGAGGGGCAGAGGGAGAAGCGGGCTCCCCTCTGAGCAGGGGGCCCTATGTGGGGCTCCATCCCAGGACCCCAAGACCACAACCTGAGCTGAAGGCTCAGGACTGAGCCACCTGGGTGCCTCTGCTCTGCTTGATTTAACATCAACAAATCTATTTCATATTATTTATCATATTAATAGATCGAAGAAGTAGAAACCATATGATAATTTTAATAGATGAAGAAATAACATTCATTCAAATAAAAAGTAACATGTTTCTTAGGATTTTAGAGATATATAAAAAACTTATACTAAATATCAAATTTAGTGGTGAAACCTTAGAAGCAGAAAAAAGACAATGAATCTTGCTTCTCCTGTCACTGTTTAGCTTTATTGTGGTGTGGATACCCCAACCATTGAAATAGAAAAAAGAAAGATATATAGTTTGGAGAGGAAGAGAATAATCTCCATTTTTTAGAGGATAAGATTACCTAAAGAGAATATGCAAGAGAATTCAGAGATAAACTATTAGAACTAATAAAAGAGTTTAGTAGATTTACTAGCTATAGCAGCAACCCACAGAAATCTTGGGTATACTATTCACCAGCCAGAACCAAGGAGAAAGAGAAATTATGTTCAAACAGGTTCCTAGAAGTAAATCTAAAGACATGCATGATCTTTACACAGAAAATATTAATCATTGAGGGAAATACAAGAAGATCTGAACTAATGGAGAGATATGTCCCATTGGGTGTGGGTGGGAAGGTGCAATGTCTAAAGATGTCAGTTTTCCTGATTAGCCTATAAATCTAATGCATATCAGCAGATTTATGTGTTGAAAATAAAGGTTTGAGATTAACAAAGAAATTTTTAATAAATAGGGAAGGAAAATTTGCCCTCCTAAATATCAAGACATTTTAAAAATAAGCTAATTAATACTATACTTTTTTTCATAGATATACACAATTAAATCAATGGAATAGAAAAAAAAGAGCTAAGAATGAGAGCCAGTAACTTGTATATGGGGACATAATGGAGATTGACACATAAATCAATGAGGATAGAGTAGACATTTCAATAAATGTATAAGGATGATTGGCTTTCCATATGAAAGTTAAGTAATATCTCATCATGTAGAGAAATGAAGCCCAGATATATTAAAGACCTCTATGTATAAATCAATTTTTAAATCTGTTAGTAGGATAGATTTTCAGAGTCTGTGTAACCTTGGTATAAGAAAAGATTTCTTAGGTAGCTCTGAGAAATACAACTCTAAAAGAAAATGACTTATTTCATCTCAGTGAGAAATCTCTGAGGGGAGAAAATAATACTTTAAAGTAAGGTAAAGGACAATTCACAGCTTGGGAAAATGGTTTTGGAATATATCTCATAAAGGATTATTTTCCCTCCTGTATAAAAACTTCTTCAGGTCAATGAGAAAAAGATCATTCAATAGAAAAATGCAACGTTTAACACATGGCCAATAACATATACCAAAAAGGTTCATACTCATTATTAGGACTTTATATGATTCATACCAGTGAGGGAAACAAGTTAATAACAACAAAATGAGATATTTCACACTTACAAGTGCCAAGATCAAAAAGTCTGATGCAAACCAAGTGCTGGTTAGAATATGGGGAAAACAGAATGTTCAGGCAATACTGGTTTCTAGAAAAACTCCTGCACATGTGTGAGAGGGATGTACAAGGCTATGTTTTGCAACATTATTTGTAATAGTGGAAAATTGGAAGTGAATTTCCATCATTAGGAAATGGATGAGTGAACTCTCATATATTCATAAAGTAAAATACCCAACTGCACTTAAACCTAATTAACTAAATCTGTATATATTAACATAAGTGTATATATATATATGTGTGTGTGTGTGTGTATATATATATAATACAACTTTACAAAACAACCATGTTTCAGAATTTTTTTAAAAAGATTTTATTTATTTATTGATGAGAGAGAGAGAGAGAGAGAGAGGCAGAGACACAGGCAGAGGGAGAAGCAGGCTCCATGTAGGGAGCCTGATGTGGGACTCGATCCCAGTTCTCCAGGATCACACCCTGGGCCAAAGACGGCGCTAAACCACTGAGCCACCTGGGCTGCCCTGTTTCAGAATTTAAACTGTTGCAAGGCAGTGACATTTTATTTATTTTTTTTTTTAAATTTTTTTTATTTATTTATGATAGTCACAGAGAGAGAAAGAGAGGCAGAGACACAGGCAGAGAGAAGCAGGCTCCATGTACCGGGAGCCCGATGTGGGAATCGATCCTGGGTCTCCAGGATCGTGCCCTAGGCCAAAGGCAGGCGCCAAACCGCTGCGCCACCCAGGGATCCCAGGCAGTGACATTTTAAAGCGCACCGAAAGTCATGACCCATTGTTCAGAGATACGTTTTTTGTGTAGTATAAAAATAAAAACAAAGCCGACTTACTAGAGTGTCTAAAGAAGAGAAGGATGGTAAGGAGTTTTATTTTTATCTGTAATGTTTTATTTTTTTTCATAAAGTAGGAAGCAGAAGGATAAAATGTTAATAACATTTACTAATAATGTGTGTTGTGAACATGTGTATGTTACACAAATCTACTTTTTAGTATATGCTTGATTTTTGGAAAGTAAATATTTTAATTTTTTTAAAGTTCATTTTATACACTTTGAGGTACCCTTATAGGATCAGAGATAATGAACACTGCATTCTTGAGGACTGTCCTCTTTTTTTTTTTTTCAGAGTGGGGGGCGGGCAGGGGAAGGGGAGAGGGGTGGGGGGAGAGAGAGAGAATCTTAAGCAGGTTCTATGCCCAGCACAGTGCCCAGCACACAGCTCCATCTCCCGACCCTGAGATCACGACCTGAGCCAAAACCAAGAGTCAGATGCTTAACTGACTGAGCCCCCCACGCGCCCCAGATATCTTCCTTTCCTTTATGATGTTGGTTTTGCTTGTTGCCATGTTGGCATTTTTTTTTTTTTCACATTGGGAAAGATGCCGTTTTGTGGTCAGAGGAAGGGGAGGACAACTATCCCTTTGATGTTTTCATAAAAGGATCTCAGGTACCTTCTGAGATATTTTTACAAAGATATTATATGTATGCCTTCCATCATCGATGTCTTTCCTCCAGTTGTCCTTAGCCTTTACTTAAATCTATTTGATTATTGTGTCTCCTTGTTGTATTGGACCTAATCGTTTCAAATAGATTTTTTTTTTTTTAAGTCTGAATTAAACCAATCTCTGGACTCATTCAAGAGCTTCTTTGCCTTGCTTACTGAAAACAATTTTCCAGCATCAATTGCTTCTTTCTTCTATATCATGGGTTGGCAAATATTTTCAGTAAAGAGCCAGATAGTAAATATTTTAGGTTTTGCAGGCCAAGAGCAAAATCAAACATATTATGTTAGAATTTATAAGCAGAAAAAAAAACCCCACCAGATTTCCACATATATTTTTATTGACAAAATTGAAAACAAAATAGTTTTTTATATTTGTAATACAGATCTATGAAGAAGAATAAAATTCTTTCTTTTGGGGTAAGATTTTGCTTCACTGGGGTTCATAATATCCCCTGTCATCAATACTAATTGCCAGTATTCATCTGTTACAGCTAATCTGTACTGACATTGTACATGTTTCATCTTTAAAATATCTTTTCACACAGATAAGTATTGACAGACACTGATACCGTCCCTCCAGCATGTATGCATATTCATTATTTGGAAGTCCTTGATGGGATTCTATTAGATTTTTCTCTTGATATTTACCCTTTAGAATGTCACATTACACACTAATTACTTCCAACTTGAGGGTGGGGGGAAGCTTCTCAGATTGCATAGTTCAGTGCATTTTTAAAAACATCTTTATGGAAATACATTTAATATGTCATACAGTACCCCCATTTAAAGTGTATGATTAAATGTCATTTAGTATTACAGGGTTGTGAGACCATTACCGCTAATTTTAATATATTTTAGTTCCTTCTTAGAGGACCCCCATACCTGTTAATAGTCACTCCCTGCCCCCTCCACTCCATGCCCCCTGTCCTAAGAAACCACGAATTTACTTTCTACTTGTATAGATTGCTTATTTCATATAAATAGTATCAAACAATAGGTGGTTTTTTTGTGACCGACAAATGGATTTTGAAATATGGAGATTTCCATTGCACTGCACTGCATCACGATCCAAAATAAATGGTTGTTGGAATTATAATTTGAGTTCAGAAAACATATCTGCTGTGAATTTGTGTGGGAATGGAGACCTTCTTGTTTTAATTTTTGGCAATGCAAGAAGTTTATAAAGCCATTTGACATTACTTGTGACTCACATGTTAGTTGTCAAGATGATTTTGTTGCAGTATGTCTTCTGCATATAAGTGCTGTAGTTCCTGCAGGTCTAGGTTGAATTCATTAATAATTATTGTAAAGTTTCCAGCAAAAGCTGATTTCCAAAGATGGTTAAAGATGATTCTTTTCATTCAGTGAAGTCTCAACCTGACTATTCATAAAGTCCAATTTTCCTATCACTTCAAACTCAGCATTGACTCCTCAAGTGACAATAAGCACTTTTTGACTTATAAAGAGCCGAGGCAAATGACTTGAAATCATTGGCTTTGTTTTTAAATTGACTATTGATTTTGCCTCCAATTTCTTTAATTCTTTGTGAGCAGTGTTCTCACCAAAAGGCTGTCTAGAAACCTATTTTTGGCAGCCACAATAGAACATGATTTAATTAAGTTACAGTTGGTAAACAGCTTTCTTTTGTTGTCTAACAAAGATGCCATTTGAAAACAACTTTGGCTACAGCGAGTTTGGTCTTTACATTTTGTGAAGACAATCTGCTGTGATGTGATAATTCTGCTTTAAATTTTCCCAAATGTCTAACCATTGTTCTCCTCCGATGAGTCCTTAGGCTGGTAACGTTGACATAGAGCGTATTCTTTTAGAGTAGCTGTGGTGTTAGCACATGACAAACAAAATGCCTCGTCGCCTAATTCAGTAACAAAATAATCCACGCTCTATGGTGCTTTCCAAGCATGACATTTGAAGTCTATTTTCTCGTCTTTTGGCATATACATTGGTAATAAAAAATAAGATGTCACATTACAGCAACACCTGGGGCACTTGAAATACTCTCAAGTTATGACTATCATTGTGATTCATGGTGCCCTGGGCAGCAGTGGGAATCAATTAAAGTGTCACATACGATCTCTTATCACAACTCAGCTCTGCCATTGTTGGAACAGAAGTGGCTGCAGGCAATGCATAAATGATGAGCATGGCTGTGTTCCAATAAAGCTTTATTTGTGGACACTGAAATATGAATTTATATAATTTCCCCATGTTGTGATATATTATTCTTCTTTTGATATTTCTTTTCTATCATGTAGAAATGTAGAAATCACTTATAGTTCATGGGCTGTATAAAGCAGTTACCGCTCCAGATTTGGCCCAGGGGCCAAGTAATTTCCTGAACTCTGTCCTATATCATTGATTTTTTTCCCCCTTTATTGAATCTTTTTCATCAGCCTACAAACCAGCTGTTAATTGCTGTTTTCTTATTTATTTTTAATTTTTTAAAGGTTTCATTTGTAAGTGATCTCTATACCCAATATGGGGCTGGAATTTACAATCCCTAGGTCAGGAGTCACATACTCTACTGACTGAGCCAGCCAGATGCCCCATTACTATTTTCTTTTTCTTTTTTTTTTTTTTAAGGTAACAAAATAAAGAAATAAAAATCTTTGTATGGCCCCATTTTCCCTAGGAGCTAGTATTCCTTTTCTCTGCTCACCAATTCTTTGCAAAAACTTTTACTCCTCCCATTCCTTATTTCTCTTCTTTCCATTGTCTCTTGGACACACTTTAATCAAGCTTCGCTTCTACCTCTCCCCTGTAAACTGCTCTTGTAAAGGTCACCATTGACCTTTATATTGCTTAATCTAATGGCTATTTTTTTTTCACTCTTACATTGTGTACTTGATTTCTCAATGGTATTTGACATAATCGATCACTCCTTCCCTTTGAAACACTTTCTTCATGTTGCTTCAGGGGCACCCTAGTCTCTTGATTTTTCTCTTTCCACACCAGATACTGTTTTTATGATTCTTTGTTAGTTCCTTCCTTTCTGAGTTACTTCTTAACTTTTAACTCTCAACAGTCTTGGTCCTCTTCTCTCCGTGTATGCTCACTGGTCTTGTCATCTTACCCAGTTTCTGGCAAATACGCCGTTGATTCTCCGCTCTGTGTCTCCAGCTTGGGCTGTTGCACTGAACTCCAAACTGCTTTGTCCATCTGTGCGATACATTCCCCCTTGACTGCGCAATAGGCACCTCAAGTTTAGCATGTCAAAAACTCAGCTCTGTAGATTTCCTTCTAAGCCTGTTCCACCCATAGTGCTCTCCGTCTCCCTTGATGGCCATTCCACTTTTCCAGTTGCTGAGACAAAAACTGGGATCAATTTAGACCCTTCTCTTTTTCTCACATTACATTCTTCTATTTCACTCAGTATTATTATCAGTCTGCCTTTAAAATAGATCTGAAAATCCAGGCTTCTCACCATTTTCGGCACTGTCACTGTGGACCAAAACACCATAATTTCTGGCCAGGTATCCAGCAATAATATCTTAACTATTCCCCCTGCTTCTACTCTTACACCTCTGTAAAGTGATCTCAAGAATGAAGCCACAGGGATCATTTAAAATGTAAGATCTGACATGTGACTCCTTTACTATGGTTCCTCAGAGTAAAGGTTCTGAAGGCCTGACATGATTTGTGACCCTCTGATCTCTGCAGTTCCCCTTTTGACTTCTCTGACTCCTTCTCCCCTTACTCCTGCTCACTCAAGATCCCGTTTCCAGGGACACTTTGCTGTTCCTCATTCACATTCAAACTTTTGCTCACATTAGGACCTTGCAGTAGCTGTTGACTCTCTCTAGATGCGTTCTTTCCCTGACACTTACGTGGCTAACTTCTGCTTCCTGTCCTTGCTCAAATGTCAGCTTCTCCTGGTGGCCTCTTAACAGCTCCCCATGTATAAACTCTCACCCTCATGCCCACATGAGCACTTTAAATCCTTTCTTAATCTGCTCTATTTTTCCGTAGCCTTATTACTTTCTAATAATGCACATATTGCTTACTTATTGTCTTTATTGTCTTTCTCTCCTTGCAAGATGGTAAGCCATGAGGACAAGGATTTTGTTGTGTTCATTTTGTTTGATGAGGCTTGACTACTTGCCATGTAGTACGTACTCAAAAGATGTTTGTTTTAAGTACAGTCCCTAATATGATTTTTTAAATTATTTTTCTGGCTCTAGAATGTTAAGATTTTAGAAGAGATTGTAACCTGGAAGGGATTTTATCCAGTGATCTCTAGATCTGTGCCGATAATGGCATGATGCTATTTAACTATAAATTTAAATTTATTAAAATTAAATAAAAAATTCAATTCTTCTAGTCTCCATAGCAACATTTCAAGTGCTTATGTGACCAGTGGTTATTACGTTTGACAGCATAAGTATGGAACTTTACTGTTGTCACAAAAAGTTCTATTGGACGGTGTTGCTCTGGGCCCTTGGAGCCAGGTAGGTTTCCCAAGGTCCTATAGGTCGTTCGTCCAGAATTAGGACTGAATGTAGAGGACCCAAATGATTTATGAAAATTACAAAGCAGTGCTTGTCACATGATATCCCTGGGGATCTTGTTAACATTGCTGATTCTGATTCAGTAGGTCTGGGATGGAACCCAAGTTCTGCATTTCTTGCAAGCTCCAAGGTGATGCTGGTACTGCTGGTCTAGGACATCACACGTGCAGTTGTGAGGCTGGAGACCACATTGCAAAGGTTAAGAAATAACCTTCTGATACTTTTTTAGTAGGAAATTTATTAATTTTTATCACAAAGATACACTTTTGTAATTAGGATCATGTTTCCTAAATAAAACTAGCTGGTAGCTTTAATACTGGCCTCACACACAGCTACATGTAGTAAAACATGTTCCCTATTCTCAGATGAAAGCTTCATAAATAATACATAGTCAAGCAAGAGAAAGCAAGAAACTGAGACGTTGTAGAACATTCATTTTAAGAATGTACCTGACATAGGATGCTTTGTGATGCTTTATATTTCCAATGGTGTGTAGATGTGATGCTATGTAATAACTACTCTGCTGATCCTAGAGCAAAATAATGGATTATATTAGTTCATTTGGGTTTGTATAATTAAAGTTTAGAATAATGTCAGGGTGGAAGAGGTTTCTCTAGTTGAAACTGGGTTTTTATTGTTATTCAGAATTGGGATTTGGTTTTGGAAAATATAAAATTAACTTCTTAATGATAAAATTACATTGGGGATTTTTATTCCAAATCTTTGTGAAGAATAATTGTTCAGCAGGATATTATGCTTTGTTGTAATATAATTTGTGGTTAAATTCTGACTTTAAAGTACTTGGAAGTTTAATAAATTTATCCTTACTTGCTAATAAAGCTGATCGGCTTCTTTTGCCTAAACCAGTTTGTTTCTTTGATGATGAAGTCATGGTTAGGTATAAATAAAAGACACTGCTTCACAGCCTTCTAAATTCTCCAATTTAATGGAATATTTGTGCATTCTATAGGCTGAGAAACCAGTATCGCTGACCCTGCACTACACTAAGATTATTTGCAAATTTATGGGATATCATGGAATAATAGATATAACAATGAACTTCAAAATGAAAAATATATGTGATATCATATAAACTTTCTTTTCCTTTGTACCATTGGGCCAGTTATTCCTAAAGCTGACTTAACATAAGAAATTTGTGAGGCACCTATTAAAAATAGATTCTGGGGCCGTGCCCAACGAAATTCTGGTACAATAATTCTGGGATGGGGCCCAGGAATCTGTATTTTTAACAAGTGTCTTTGGTTTTCTGGCGAATAAATTATAGAATACTTAGAATAAAGTTATAAAGCACTAATGGGGCACCTAGGTAGCTCAGTTGGTTAAGCATCTGACTCTCTTGATTTTGGCTCAGGTCATGATCTCAGGGTTGTGGGATGGATCCTCACATCAGGCTCTGCACTGAGCACTGAGTCCGCTTGGGATTTGCTTTCTCCCTCTCCCTGTGCCTCGCCCCCTGTTCACTCTCTCTCTCTCTAAACAAACAAATAAATAAAATCTTAAAAAAAAATCCCATGGGATCCCTGGTGGCGCAGCGGTTTGGCGCCTGCCTTTGGCCCAGGGCGCGATCCTGGAGACCCGGGATCGAATCCCACATCGGGCTCCAGTGCATGGAGCCTGCTTCTCCCTCTGCCTATGTCTCTGCCTCTCTCTCTTTCTCTCTCTGTGAATATCATAAATAAATAAAAATTTAAAAAATTTTTTAAAAATCCCACAAAGCAGTAATAAATATTAGCTCGTTTCCTCCCCTTTCTCCCTTTCTCTACTTCCTATTGGTAGTAATAGCAATATTAAAATTATTAGCTCATCTATTGACCACGTATTTAGTTCTTGTTTTTTTTAAATGGAAAGGCTGAGGAAATATTCTCTCATATTTCATATTAGATTATTCTCTAGCTACACAAATATTCACTGAGTGCTTTCTAGATGTTACATATACTAACTAACTATTCAAGGTCTTGGAGATGCAAAGGTGGACATGACATATTTTTAAGTCAAGGAATTGTGAGCTATACAGATAGGCATATAAGTAAAAGCATTTGCTTGCAGTGTGGTAGGTGCTACCTTTGGGGGGGCGGTGCAGATGCTGGGAGAGCACCTAGGAGGTATAGGTAGATGTTTGCCACCCGCTGGGGCTCTGGAGGTATCAACAGGTGTCAGGCACAAAGATCCCTGTAATTTAGGGCAAGAAATTTGGGCCTTTTTCCTGCAGGAGTGAGGAGTCCTTGAAAGTCACTGAAACAATAAATGTTTTGCATTTTGGAAAACAAATAATTGTCCCTGGACTAGGGAATAGGGATTGGAGAAAGGGAGGAAGTCATGATGGGAGGAGGAGGAAAAAAGCAAGCTGGAAGAAACGTTCAGTGTAAAATGAAAGCCTAAAGAAAAGATACAAAGATGTGTGTGTGTGTCTGTGTGTGTGTGTGTCTGTGTGTGTGTGCGTTGAATGAGTATATGCATCTTTTTATTATGGAAAATTTCAAACATAAAAAAAGGACAGATTAGTATAATCCTCGTGCTCCTCGACTACAGTAACTCATGACCAATTTTGTTTCGTCTCTACTCCCATTCACTTCCTCTCCCTTTATTATTTTGAAGCAAACTCCAGACATAATTACATGCAAATATTTCAGTATGGATCTCTATAAAGTAAGGACTCTTTCTTCTTGACATAGTTATAACGTATTATTACACTTAAACAATTAATAATAATTTCTTACTATCATACATCTAAGCAGTGTTCAAATTTCCAGTTGCCTCATAAACGCCACACACAGTCGTGTAAGTGAAGTAACTGAGACTGTCCCAATTTCTGATGCCAAATCTGTGAGTCTTCTCTCTCATTCAGTTGCACCTGTTGCTTCCAATTTTTGTTGTTGTTGTTGTTGTTGCTTCCAATTTGAAAAGTTAGTTACTAGCATGATATAGGTAAGAAACAAAAGTTTTTACAATCTACTTTTTTTACATGTATCCTGAAATGCTGTATCCCAAACTGCCCACTGCTTTTCTTCAAGGCCACTAAGCTACAATAGACACCTGTATGACATTATATTTCCAATTATGCCTTCATTTTCTAAGAAGTAAAAATTATACTTGAATTTACAATTTGCACCTGGTACTTGAATTTTGCAGCTTTGTGGTTGACTGTTGGTGGCTTCAGGGATCTGGAGCTCGCTCTCTGAGAGATAGCATGGAGATAGTCAAGGATGTAGTTATAAGCAGGAATTTTTGATGAGCCAGCGGCATACAATATCATTTGTAAATCTGGGCTGCTAGTATTATGCAATAAAGGGGATGTTAAGTACTCAAATATTACTAAGGAAAACATAAATTTCCATTAAGAAGGAAATGAAACAAGATTATTGCTGTATCTTGGTTGTACGTGTAATCCTGAGTAGGGAGATGTTTGTGGCTTGTGATGTAATTTTACTTCTCCAGTCACAATTTTTTAAAAGGTAGTATACTTTTATTGCCTTTCTCTAATCTCTTGCAAATTTTGCAAGATATCTTACATATGATGGCGCATGTATAATACATGGTTAGAGTTTAATAAACGATACTAATACGAATGCTTTATCTACTCACCACTATGCATACGACACAGGCCAACAGTGCCTCTGTCCTGTTCAATTCATCCAGAACACGCTCCTCACTCTCTGCTTCAGAGGCAATCAATGTCCTGGATTGTATTGAGTCATTTATCAATATAGTCTCGTCACAAATGGGTGCATCCCTAAACAGCATCGTTTCTCTTTGCTTGATTTCATCTTCATATAAATAAAAACCTAAGTGTTCTTTTATGGCAGGCATTTTTAACTCCCAAGTTAAATTTCTGAGATTCATTCACGCAGAGGCCTAGGACAGCCATTGGGTCATTCCCATGGCTATTTGGAAGTTCATTGCTCCAATTTACTTAGAATATACTGTTGACAAACATTTGAATTGTTTCTGTGGTTGTTGCTTGCTATTTCTGTGACAGACAATGCACATGTACAGGAGTTTCTCTGGGGTTTATATCTGGGAGAGCTACTGGTGCTTCACGAGCATTTGCATCCTCAGCTTGGCGTGGTGTTGCCACATTGTTTTCCAGAGGGGTGGTGCCAGTTTATACATGCTCTGGCAGCTAATATCCGTTTCTGTTGCTCCAGAACCTCAACAATACTCTGGAGTATCGTACTTTCGGTGTTTTGCAAATCTGATGAGTATGAAAAAAAGATTCATGGTTCAGTGTATGTGTATCACACATTTAGGATGAGTTTGAGCTTTTTTGTTTGTTTGTTTGGATGATGAGAGTTCATTCATGTTTTCTTTTTTGTGTCTTTAGCACATTTTTCTGTTTGTCCCTTGGATTGTCTCTTCCTTATTGATTCATAGGATTTCTATTTTTACACTCCGAATACCGGGCCTTTGTTAGTATCGGGTGTTGCAAGTATCTTTCCTCAGTTTGTGGTTTTCTTTTTCTATACTTTTCATGATGTTCTTTTTAGGAAGAGTTTTAATTCTCTTTGATCGATTGCAACCTCAGTTCTGCCCCCAACTTCCGACTGAAAACTGCTTTCTCGAAGGTAACATCTATAATCAGAGGTAGAGCCAGGTTTTGCAGAGTCCGAAGCTTTTACAGTGTGGCTCTACTCTTCAAGACAAAGAATCCTAAGTTGTGAATATAAAATTAGATGCCAAAGAAAATGGTTTGACTGAAAAATAAATCAAATTATAATTAAAGCTGACAAATACTACAAAGCCACATACTTTTAAGACATAGCATTCCTATTAACTGCCTCATACATACATCTTCATATGCCTTTCTCTTTTTCTACTGCATTCACTTTGATTGCCTCTGTAGGACAAGAAATTTGTAAGTTTAGAAGATAGACTATAAAGATCAATATTTTTCTCAAGTAGTTAATTGTAATATATTTATACTATTGATAGCTGGGTTGTGTAAAATATGTACCCTCTCATACAGACTAGTTGCCTCTAGTGCTATAGATAGGTTTCCTACAAACACAGCCATGCTGATAAATTCTATTTCATGTCATTTCTATCAAAAGAGAGGAAAAAGCAGGATATGTTTCTGTTAAACTGAAGTTCTGTTGTGACCTAGAGAACAAAACCTCTGAAATGTTTTGTGTATGATGATGATGAGGAGTTTTGTACAGATAAATCTATGGGTTCACATATGCTTCGACCCTTGTTTCTCCTCCCCTGTGCACGTATTTCTTGCCTTGTAGGAGCATGATCCATGTTGTGATATAATCCTTGTACTTTAGTGTCATGACTCCAAGTGGGTCAGTACAGAAGGAAGCAAGACCCAGAAGTCATTTCTATCCTGCGGCCTTACCAATTAGTGAACTGTGTTCAGAAATGCCTGGAAATCACGTAGACATATCCCCAAAACTCAGACTTCTTAAATTCCCAACTCAGATTCTCCTTAAGGAGAACCTGGAAAGTGCTCACTTGTAGTAATGGCCGCAGACACAGAGGTGGAGGAGGAGCCAAAGTGGAAAGTGACAGTGCTCTTGACCAATTGCAGTTAAAATATCTTATTTCTGCAAAAGCATAGGACCATATGAATATACCCCTAGGACCTTGAAGGGAGCCTGGCCCAGGATGGGCCCCTGACATTGATTTGAGGGTCCTGGCCCATCTTCCATCTGCTCACCCCCACCCCACCCTCAGCACTCCTGTCCTGGCTTGCTTTCTTTAGTTCTCGTCACCTTTAGCTTTATCCCTGCCTTGCCCTTGATGGCTTCTCTGGACCCCATCTTCTTAGTTAACGTAGGTATCCAAGGTATCCACGAATGCTTTCAGACTATTATTTTTCCACCCTGAAAGTATCCCTATGACTTCATTGATCCCATCACTTGAGCTGCCCTTATGCAGGCATGACTCCAGAATTTCTGTGTTTAGCCCTGATCTGTGTTGCTAGCTCCGGGGTCCCTTTTCTGGTAGTGGACTGGGAGCATCTCCTGGGAGACAGTCCTCCTCATGTACCTCAAATAAAATATGTCCAACAGGAGATTTCCTCTATTTTCTCCAGAACATTCACCACTTCATCCTCCTGAGTCCCTTGCTCACTGTCATCTCCGTCCTCCCAGTTGCTTTGCCTCAAATCTGGGTCATCTCTGACTTGAAACTCGTTTTTCCATACTTCCCCTCCCCTCCCCCTTTTGCTCTCCCATCATTATCCCAGCCCTTGGATGAGACCTAATGTGTCACTTCCATCTGCCTTTTCCTCTCAGTTCCTTTGCCCTGTTTCAGACTTTCTAACAGGTACAAATTGTCATAGTTTGAGGACAAGGGAATGAAGGCAAATTCAACTGCAGTTTTCTTAAATGCTGATGTAATCTCAGAAGCTTTCTTTGTCCAACATGCCCAAATTCAGGATTCTCAGCATACCATTTCCCCTACATATTATTTGTATATTAGTCATAGCCTTTATCAAACATCCAAGTATTATCTGTCAACCTAAGGCTGTAAGTACCTAAAGACTAGAAGCCTGTAGTTGGCAAGGAATCTATATTCTCATTTTGGTCGAGAGCGATACCTTACATATAAAAGACACTGAATAAATTACATGCCGAACTGAGTTCCTCAAAAGTGCTTTTTGCTGCCACTTTTTCTTTTTTTTTTTTTCCACTTTTTGTCTTCAAGCTTAAATATATCAGCTTGCACCTTTACAGATAGTCTAGAACCAGCAGTTGGTTTCTAGAAGTATTTGACATCAAACACAACGTCATGGCTCAAGGTGACTTAGATGCTCTAGTGAGCGTGCAAGGAAAAACACTGTATGCTATGATGAAGACAAACAGGGCCTGCTGGCTCTTGCTGGCTCTGGTTCCGGGTCTGCTAGTCTAGTCCTCAGACTGGTAGGCCTGGGATATTTCATTTCAGATTTCCTCTTGGAGGAGTGCCATTCCAGTTCTCGCCCTCTCACGACATCAGTGGCTAACCGCAGGGGCACAGGGAGCTTGGCACGGGCGCTGGCTGGCAGGGATTCATCGCCTCCTTTGTGGATGTGCCCAGCATGTCTCTTCCCCAGGCTCGCTGGATGCCTTCTGTCTCAGGAACACCTACAAGTGTAGCTCTTCTCTCACCTGTCCCCCATCTTTTAGAAAAAAACAGCAAATACAGATGACCTTTCTTGGTCTTCTCCTAAGGTTTAAAATCGTAGGCCAAGCTCCCTGATATGTTTAGCGTGGTGGTGTACAAAAAGCACCGTGCTTTGCTGGAGTCTGAAGTGTAACTACAGCAAGTGCCACCTGTGCCTACTCTTGAGAAGTGGGGTGAGCCCTGTCGGGCTGCTCTGAGGATCTGGCTTTGGAAAGTATGGAGCAGTGTTTCTTGAAGTTGAGCAATACTCAAACCACCTTTAAAGGAAAAAAAATTGTCCTAGACTTCCTGGTGTTGACTTGACACCCTACCGCACACACACATCCTTCATGCTTTTCCCATACTTCACACTTCTCACACTGCTCTTCAGCTATCAGACTGAAACAAATTCTAACCTAGATCCCAACACGTTACATAACCAATAACTCAGCTACAAGATCAGTGTAGTGTGATGAACATTTTTTTTTCCCCCTGAAACTAAGTGCGGATGAATCAGTTATGTGATGACTCAGTTCTTTCAAGCCTTTCTCCATCTGGACTGCTGCCAAACCCTGCCTTCAATACTGGGGTCTCATCAGATAATATTTTACTTTCTGCATTTCCATCCCTGTTCCTTTCCCTTTCGCCCTTGGCAATCAATAGTACAAAACTTTGCCCCGTTGTGTCATTATGTTGATCTTACAGTATTTTGTTTATTTTGTAAAAAATAAATTTAATTTAATTTATTTTATTTAAAAATCTAGATGCTTAAGACATTTTATTTAAATCATGTAAATCACAAATAATCACTTGTAAAGGAGTTTTTTCTTTAAAGCTGTTTTTTTTTTTTTTTTTAAATTATGAGTATAGTGGTGGTCACTGTATACTGGATTCCAGTTTGAGAAACACTAACACGTAATGTGTTAAAATACGATGTGTTATGTGTGACACATAATGTGTAAATGCAAGGGGAGGTATTAGCAGTGTCAGGCAGTGGTTATAATTTGTTCACTGTCATTTTTATACGAATGCAAATGCTCTAAAGAGAACTTTTTATCAGTTTTGAAAAATACAGCTGTTGATTCTTTCATTTCTAAATATTTTTCTTTCATGATTTCCTGAGGAAATTTTGATCCCTACATTAATCAAATCTTTAAGGAAAACATGGCACATTTTTTTTATTTGTATGCAAATTAAAGGCATAGGTCCTCCAGAATATATTTTATCCATGTACATGTTAGCTGAAATATAGGAGTATCTGCATGTTTTAAAGGGAATAGAAATGATTTTGTGACCCAGTACAGTTTGAGGAAGTCTTCCGTGTTCCTGTTTGAATCATGCTTTATAGTCCAGGACCGTGCTTCATCAATGGGAAGAGAGAGTCCTGATACAGTAAACAAAGATTTTTATAAAATACAGTCAGCTTAAATCTTAGATTTAAAGAGTAACATACTTATTCTAAGCATTTTTTTGTCCCCCCCCCCTTTTTTTTTTGAGAAAGAGAGAGAACAAGCGGTGGGATAGGGGGTGGGGTGCAGAGGGAGATACAGAATCCCAGGCAAGTTCCATGGCCCACACAGAGCCCCGCACGGGCTTGAACCCAGGACCCTGGACCATGACCCAAGCCGAAACCAGACTTGGACGCCCAACCAACGAACCACCCAGGCATCCCATTCTTCCTTTTATTTTTAATGCTCTAAGGTGTTTCTAAAATATAGAGAGCTAATGAATCTTTTAATTAGCGTATAATTTAAAAATTCCAAGACGACTTGGGGAATATAGAGTGTTAGATTTTCAATCATCAACTCAAAGGTTACCTTTTACTGATTTGGCGTTTTGCAGAATATTGATATTTAAGTGGTCCTTTGGCATTTTGGTGTTTCTTGCAAAATATTAGCCTTTGAATTGTCCTTTGATTTCGCTATTGATTAGTTTTCACCTACTGCTGTTTTATGAGATTTTCCTCATGTGGGAAATAAAAGAAGGGGAAAATACTCTAGCGATCAGAGTTGTTAGGGAATGCTGAATTCAGTATTTATGTGAACCTTTTAATACCCTTTCTTGTATCCTTAATGTGTTTGTCTCTTGTTCTCAGTCTGTGTGTTCATTCTGTCCTCCAGTACTATTACCATATTTATTTTGAGAGGCTACGCCTCTGGGGTCAGTGACAAATGGAGTTGTGCTTTTTGGTTTGTTGGACTTAATTTGAGAACTCAAGATGGAAGCATCTAGTGCGGGCTGAGGCACATGGAATCCCACATGAACGTTACCGCCCTTTGTATCCTAAACTGTGGTAGATGGAGGTGTAATAATGTGTTCTGTTGAGTAGTAATTTTTTAAAATGGTAATAGAAGTAAACTGAAATAAATTAGCTTCTACCTAATTATGTGTGTACTCCCTCAGTGTGGAAATAGGAAGTTCACATTTCAATCGCCGTGGTTAAAATCAGGGATTATTGCTTGCTAGTCCAGAATTCACACTCTGGTCTTGGTTTTCTCCCTTAATTTTACGATTTTGAACAAAGTATAGGATTTCTCCCTTGTGGGATACGAATACGTTGTAATGGAATCCTCCACGCATCACTGCATGGATTTTGTATATTTGTGCTGAGAGAGGGAAACAAAATGATTATCTTTTAATGCTGAGTGGTGTGATTCAAAGCAACGATAAGTGAACAAAAAATGCACAGCAGCTGAAGAACAAATGTTACTCCCATCAATTATCCCTGACAGATGAGGGAGTACTCTGAGGCAGGCCTCTAGAATTACGGTGCTTCCATCTAGGCAGGGCGTACTCAGATGGGTTTTGCAGGTATAGATCTTCAGTGTTTTTTGTATTCTAAACGTGAAATAAGATGTTTCGTTACAGAGACCTTTACAAACTCCAACTCCAACTGCCTCACGGATGGCACACCCTGAATTATTTCAGTGTCGTTAGAGAGTAAAGTACTGGAAAGAATAACAATCCCCGGAGTGGCCTACTTTGATGATGGCACTCGGGACACCTTTGTGTAGTTGTGAGCTTCTAAGTGAAGCGTCTTTCTGTCTGGTGTGTTGATACTGAGTGTGAGGGAAGCTCGTTTGGCTGCTGAGGAATTCAGTTGCCACTTTCCAGGCACTGGAACAATGTGCTCATTTGTGGATAAAGTAAACCATGACCTCAAGTCTTCTAATCCTGCCCCTCACAAGCTTCATGGTCTCTAACTGGCCCAGGGCGCTTTGAATTACTGTCCCACTTTAGCTTCCATCTCAATACCTGAAAGGCCCTCTTGGCCGCACCTCATGTCCCCAAGGGATTTAGAAGCATTGCTGGCTTGCCTGGGCTCTGCTTGGGTTTCATTTCCTCATTTATTTCCACTGTGGACATCCCAATTCTTATTATTTCTCTTGACTCTATTATTTACTCCCTACTGCTGCCCCCTAGTTTCCTCTGTTGCTTTTCAAGGTCAGCCTAGCTCTGGGCCTGGGCTTTCCTCCGGGAAGCCTCTCTGCCTCCTTGCCCTCTGCTCTGCTTTCTGCCAGTGTCCCCATGACTTTGGTGCTGGCCTAGGAAACTTTATAGCCCTTGTCCAAGTGGAATCTTCCCGATTGTGTTATTTTTATAACCAGGACTTGTATATTGTGGAATCTGTGTGGTTCTGTTATATGCAGATGAAAGGCCGCATCTTGCCCGCTCTCTTAGTCAGAGGAGGTGACTTGGTATGTTATAGTAGTTCTGAATCCACAGTGGAAGGCAGAAATAGCAGGTAAATAAGGGCAAACACGATGCTATGGAGTCTGGAAACCCTATTGTAGGATAAGGAGAAAGTGAAAGAATTGGTTGTATGTTGGAAATATTGATTTAGTAATGGCAGGAGCCAAGATTGAGTGGCCCACTTTTATATATAAAAACACATGCATATACACATTCATGTTCAGACACGTAAAGGCAGCTGAAAATCAGATATGTGGGTATAGTAGAGACCCACCTATGAGGTTTGATGTAATGAGTCTTACTTTCAGTGCTGCAATCATATTGTTTAATGATTCGCATTGTTATTTAGTCTAGAGTGCCTTGATTGGAATGAAACAGAATTCTCATTTTTCAGCTTTTCCCTTCACTTGAATATATGTTTGTATTTGTCACCCAAGTGTGACATACATAGCTGTGATTGGCAATCCAGGACTTATTTATTTTTTTAATCAATCTGAAATACATTGTTACATACGCTGGGTTTATCCCAGTTCAGGTCAGTAAGAAGCAGAATGGAGAGGCTACAAGCTTCCACCGATAAGAGTCGGCCTATCGTAGTGGAAAACGGCACTGGTCCTGGTCAAACAGATAAGGATTAAACTCCCAACACTGCCGCTTGTTGGCTTGTGACCTTGGCAACGTTATGTCCCTTCCCCAAGCCTCGGAGTCCCCATGTTTTAATGGAGATACAGGAACTAGTGCATAATAAACACTCACCAGTTGGTGGGTAGCCACATCAGCAAAGGAAAAGCTGAGTATTTACTGTCTCTCGGTGGCTACAGTCAGATCTTGTATGGTGTCCTTTCATTGATGCTGTGCTTTAGCTCTCAGAATCTCCTTGGTAAATAGTTTTTGGAGAGGAAATTGAGGATCAGAGAAGTTAAGGAAGGCCTGTGATGGGAACTCACAGGAATCGATCCCAACATCTGTGTTTAGTCTCATTACCGAGCAGCCAAATAATGTCAAGGTCTGCAAAACTCTGCACTTGAAGTGCGTGTTTTTAAATTAGATTTTGGCTTCTGATCTTTCCTAATTGATGGGTTAAAGTTTTGTTTTGTTTTGTTTTGTTTTCTTTAAAATTCAGTAACCAAGGTTACCTTTCTCAGAGATGGTTTTGGAAAAAAATATTAAGTAGGAAAGCTTTAGATATATGTATAAATAACAGATCCAAAACCACTTATTAAAAGAAACAAGGCATACTGATGACATTATATCTCTTTCGACTCAGGGCCCACATCTGATTGTCACCCTGTCACTGAGGCCCAGTGCAGGTGTGGACCTAGGCATGGGCAGGGGGCTGGTGCAGGCAGGACTGCCATCACGCTGAGGTCCCTCCCTCCTGCATCCTAGCTTTCCCCGCTCTGGCTAAGTGCTTTTTCCTCTACCCTTACCCTCCAACCATGCCCGCCAGCTTCCAGCCAGGATAGTTTTCCTGTGGATGGGGAATCATCTGGTAAAGAGGGATGGAGGTGGAAGTTGAGGGGTGATAAGCAGAGCAGAGAAGGCCCTAGCCCTGAGGGAGAATACATGTCTGGCAAATCCAAGATAACGAGAATGATTTTCTTGCCTGGTGAGGAAACTGTCCCCAAAGGCAGATACAGAAACGTTCTGAGCCATGATAGTGTCGCTCGTTGGAAGATGAACAAGAATCTTCAAGTGAGGTCCTTTGAGGTTCTGAATGTTTTTTAATGATTCTCTATTGTGTTCATTCAAGCTTTTTGTGGAAAGAGAGTGGTAAAAATACAAATGCATAAATATATACACAAGGGGCAAGGGCCGCAACTCATGTTGAAATGTCCATTTGGATTTGTTTCTTAGAAAGTTAGTCTCATGACTTTATAGTTGCACAAACATTCAGGGTTTTGTTTTGTTTTGTTTAATAGTTGACCAAAGGGGAAACCAAAAGGTGTCTTCTGAAAGCCTGTATATAGGATTTGCAGCTACAATGGAAAGGACTGATTTTGTAAACATCTCTACCTTGGGCCCCAGGTCACTCAGGGAAGTGTCTGAAGTTTCTTGATATTGAAATATCAGCATCTTGAGACGGCAAAAGGATAAAAAATATCTGTGCAAAAATGTTGACTCTGCAACTTAAAGACAGATACATCTTGCATAACATAAGGGTACAAGGTGAAACTCCCTAATGATGATGAGAAAGCAGAAAGACTTTTTTCTTTTTTTTTGCAGGGAACAGAATGAGAAACTCGATCTCTGCAGGAAAATATTTCATCATAAAGCCAACATCGGAATTGGGTTTTCAGTTGTCAGGTGGTTGTTACCTAAGCCGCTTATAACAGACCTTCAAAGTCTCCTTTAAAAATATTTCAGGGCGCCTGGGTGGCTCAGTCGGTTAAGTGTCTGCCTTGGGCTCAGGTCATGATTCCTGGGTCCTGGGATAGAGCTCCATATCGGGGGGCACCCTGCTCAGTGGGGAGCCTGCTTCTTTTTCTCCCACTTCCCCTGCTTGTTCTCTCTCTCTCTGTCAAATAAATGAATAAAATATTTAAAAAAATCTTTTCAAATAATTCTTATCTTAAATCCAAATCTATAATTCTTTTCTTAAATCCAAATCTTTGAAATCTTCAAGAAACCCTTCATCTTTAAGAATTTTTAAGATGTAATGCTAAATATTCACAGTGTTACATCCCAAATATGATTGAGCGGTTCTTCTCTGTGACTGAATCATATGCAGTAGAAAACTTTCAAGTATAGATTGCCTATTAATTAAATGTGGTTTTCAAAGAAAAAAAAATTAAATATGGTTTTCTAGAGAACATAAGACATCAAGCATAATCAGGAATTATAGGAAATTATTATTATGCATAAATTTAGGTTTGTGGACACTTTCTAAGGATAGTCTTCAAAATGCAAGTGAAGTTGATGTATACTGTGTGTGCTAGAGTCTTGAGGAATGGGTGAGAGAAGGTGTCCATTATAAGGACCTCATGATGGAATAGTAATTCAATAGATATTTTTTGAGGCACACAGCCAGGTCCAGGAAAGTGCTGTCAAAGTCTGTATCGTCTCTTATAGCTCCTGCAAAAGACCAGAGGCCTGAGAACTCTTCCTAAGGAACTCCTGCTTATTTGAGAGTGTTTTTGCCTACAGTTGTGTCATTTGAAGTACAGATGAAGATGGAGCATAGAAGAGTATCCCTTCCTTTATGGTGGACATGCTTAATTTTATTTAATGAAGAGAAGAGAGGCCTGAATGTTTTTCTTGAGATTCCAACATTTACATTATAACTGCGATATGGGAGTTGAGAAGTTTCAGGGATAGGTGTTATGCAATGCAGGCAACTGGTAGTTCTCAACTTCTAATTATGGAGCCACAGAAAGACTAAAGGAATACAACTTGACTTCCATAGTGCAGTCACTAGTATGATGTCGTCTTACTGAATTTGTTATTTTTCTGTATATTTTCTGTAGATATTTTATATGGATATCATTGCAGAGAAATTTCTGTCCCTTTTTTCACTTAGATTTATTTCATATGCATTTCTCAATTTGTTCCACAGACTTTATAATTAATTTTAATAGAAGCATGCCATTCCGGGACGCCTGGGTGGCTCAGCAGTTGAGCATCTGCCTTTGACTAAGGGTGTGATCCCGGGGTCCTGGGATCGAGTCCCACGTCGGGCTCCCTGCATGGAGCCTGCTTCTCCATCTGTCTATGTCTGCCTCTCTCTCTGTGTGTCTCTCATAAATAAATAAATAAAATCTTTTTTTTAAAAAAGAAGCATGCCATTCTTCCTGTGAATGGCATATACGTAGCATATATATGTGAATATATAACAATTTTATCATAGTCTACCAGTGTATGCTAAAATTATTTCTGGGCTTTGACTTTTATTATTAAAATTGAAGTTGATGATGAACAACTTTGTATATATATCTTCTCACTATTTTGGATTTGTTCTGTTTGAATAAATATAATTATTTGAATGTGTATGTATATTCAATATATAGATCCAACATTTATATAAAATTAAATTATAGATAATTTTCTGAGATCTAGTGTCTGTTTCTCTAATTTCATCTTCAACTCTGTCAAGCCCATAAATCAACGTGTGGGTTAAATTACTTCAATGACTATTTTTCATCTAGCACTTGTATCTTTGGTTTTAGCTCTTTTTCTCTTTTTTCATGCCCCATTCTTTCCTAATAGCTTCTGTTCTTCCCTTTATCGGTTTGAACATTTTATTTTTTAATTTTTATTTTTTATTATTATTTTTTGGTTTGAACATTTTAAACCTCCTTATTATAAAGCCCTTTCTCATTTGTTCAGCTGTCTCCAGTGGTTGGGGTACAGAAATCTCTTGTTGAGGTGACGAGCACCTCTTGCTTTAACCTTACCCTTCCTTACTGTTACAGGCATCTTTTCTGGGATCATTTTCCACAGACATCCCTTGTGCTCCATGTTGGAGAACCATACTTACAGAGAAGTTAAGCGTTAATCAGTTTCAGACCAGTCACTATATTCAGTTTCTGCCTGGGGTCCAGGAATCAGTGGGAGTCTGGACATCCCAGCCCTGAGCACAGCGTAGGCCTCAGTTTCCAGTTTCTTGGAATGACTCTCTACCCTCAGTCAAGGCTGAAGGGACGTTTCTTGCCTTCGGTCAGGTATTGGTTTGTGCAACAAACGGAGCAGGCCTCTCTGGCTCTGTGTATTTAGTTTGGCTCAAGCTCTTGTGACTGGCTCCTTTCCCTTCCTTTGATTACCTTCAGCTCTTGGCTGTATCTGGCCCCTGCCCTGGAGATCCTCTTTCTTTTGGATCCTAGATTTTCATCTCTTGGTTTCAAACTTCATTAGGTGGTAAAAATGCTTTATCTTATTCGTTGTTTTTATGCGTTTGTGTCTGGTGGAGAGATTTTTTTCATTCAGCTCAGTTCATCCTATTGAACTAAAGTCTCCAAATTACTTTCCAAGAAAGATTGATAGTTTCCTATGTCACTAGCAGTACTAGAGAGTACAGTTGAACAATAAGGGTTTGGACTGTGCAGGTCCAGCTACACGCAGATTTTTTCCAATAGATACGGTACAGTACTGTAAGTGTATTTTTTCTTCCTTTTGACTGTCCTAATAATATTTTCTTTCTTTATCTTACCTTACTGTTAGACTACAACACATAATACATATAACACACAAAATATGTGTAAATCGGCTGTTTATATTATCAGGAAGGCTTCCAGGCAACAGTTGACTAATAATAGTTAAATTTGAGGGGAGTCAAAGTTATATGCAGATTTTCTACTGTCCAGGGGTTTGGTACCCCAATTCCCCACCTTGTTCAAGGATCAGTTGTTTTAGTTTCTTCATACTTACGTTAGCATTCAGGGTTGTCATTTAAAATATTTACAATATATATATATTTTTTTCCTGACTTAATGGTTGAATATGATACCTTCTTAAATGTGTTTTTAATCCACATTACGTGTTATTTTATATCACTTAGTTCACAAAGAACAAGAAAGTAAGTCGAGTGTGCTTCCCTGAGCAGAGGCATTAGAAAAATATTTGTTTTTTGACCTTGCCCCATTATTTTTCACCATTCGTGTTTATGGGTCTGTTGCTGGAACTTGCGTAAAGGCATAGGATAGGAAAACCAGAGCTGTTGTGGAACTAGTTCTCTTCTCATCCAGCACTCACAAGCTACTTCAAGAAAGCAATAATCTTATGTAGATTAAGAGAGTAGATTTATTTATGCTTCGGGTGTCCTTGTAAGTGCTTCAAAACACTTCTGTCAAGCCCTCTCACAGACCTGGCACCTGAACAGACTTTTTTTTTTCACTTTCTTAGAAGCAAAAGTGAATATCTTTCAGCTGATGCTGTCACTGTCTAGGAAGAATAAGGAGATGGGAGAGCCAGAGAAAGGGAAGGAGAGAGGGAAGGAAGGGAGGGAGGGAGGAAGGAAGGGAGGAAGGGGAAGAGGAGAAAGGGGAAGGGGAAGGATATACCCTGCAGAGCTATATCTGTGTGTCATAATGCATCGTGATGCCACAAGACTGGTTCGTAACCACTGTCTCTTCTCCTGACATCATGATTAGATGTACTTTTTGTCTTTTGTTTCTTTTATCTCTTTTCTTCCTGCTTTCCATCCTCCTTTTTTTCCTTCTGTCTGTCCTTCCTTTCTTCCTCCCTTCTTTCCTTCCTTCCTTCCTTCCTTCCTTCCTTCCTTCCTTCCTTCCTTCCTTCCTTCCTTCCTTCCTTCCTTCCTTCCCTCCTCCCTCCTTTACTATCACTTCTATTGTGTTATTCTTCTGAAAACATAGACAAGTATCAAAGCCTTTACTGTCCTGACGAGTAGCAGAGATAACCTGCTGACAAGCTGCATTCTTTCTCTGCGCACATTCATTAGAAGGAATTTCTACAATAACTATTGATGTCCTTGCAATTTTATTTCCAGGTGATCTCTTATCTATGCCATAGTATAGAATCTTTTAAAATATTCAGATTTCTATATTGTTTCAGATAATTTTGCTTATTTCTGTAAATAGTGTTTTTGGCTCCTGCTTGTCTGCCTCCACCTTCTTTTGCTGATGCAAACACAACCCAGCATTCTTTTTTGACAAAATCCAAGGGTCAGATGGGTTTTCAGATTGGCAGGTGTAGCTTTCACAGAGAAGAGTTGGCTGGCCATCCTCAGGGGGTACTGTTTGTCTTCCCTGCATCTCACCCATTCCACATAATTGAATTATTCTCTTTGAGTATTATTAAGTAGCAGATAGAAGGCTGCCAGTGTGACTAGAAACTATTTCCTCTTAAGATAGGAATTTCCAGAACATAATGTTTTATCATGTACTTGTTTTATTCTTGGTTTACTAGTGATCAAATACGTTCAACTTTAGTTGCGATTGAGACTTCTTGTTGTCATGTGTTCATTAAATATAATGTATGAACTGATTTGGTGTAAAAAATTGTTATACAACATTAAATATCTGCATCGCTGTAATTGTCTTCTAAATAAGCAGTTCATAAAGTAGCTCAAGGGAGCATTGTGTTTTGCACATTTGAATGCCTCTACCCATTTCTGTTCTTCTGATGAAAACCGTATCATATTGAATCTATAGGAAATTTTGTTCAAAAATGCTTCTTTGGATTTTTTTTTAGACTATTCAGTAAAAATAGTTCATTGTGTAGATAGTTCACTAGCTCTTAGACTTTAAAGGAAAAAGCAACTGCTTCTGTTGAAATATATATTGCCTCCTAGACCAAGCTTCTTAATGTCTTATGCAAAATTTACAGCAAGAGGTGCTTTTTGTTCCTAGCCACCCCATTACATCACAGGTTAAACCAGGAACTCCGGGGTTCAGAGGGCTTTAGTAGTTTCCCTGATGCTGTTATGCTTGGGTGCCGTAGACTAGAGATATGAGAAATGATTTAGGATCTGCCAAGTACCATGCTTGGCCCTCCCTTGTCCGCCAGGCTACCTAAAATTCTCATTACTAAAGTGATCATCACTTTTTAAAATGACAGACAAAACATGGTGCAGTTGGTTGGGCATCCAACTCTTGGTTTCAGCCTGGATCATGATCTTGAGGTTCTGGGATCGAGCCCCATGATGGGCTCTGTGCGCTCAGCACAGCATCTGCTTGACAATCTCTCCCCCTCTCCCTCTGCCCCTCCTGCTTGTACTCTCTCTCTCTCTCTAGGATAAATACATAAATCTTAGAAAAATAAAAATCTTTGATAATGACTATAATTTAACCTGAGCTTCATTGATAAAGGTGGATTTATTATAAGAATATTTTACATATTCCTAGAAAACATTAATTTTCTGTTTTACTGAAATGTATTCTATTCAGAAATTTCCAAGAATTTGTTCCTGTGTTTTTCCTTGGTGTCTCCTTAGCATAGTATAGCAGCAGACAGCATGTAGGAATTAAAGTTATATTTAATCTTATAATATGCATGTGTCATTAATACAGTTTTTGAATAAATTAGAAGTAATAATTTGGTTTAATTTATTTTTGGCTTCATTGGCAAATCTCTGATCATCTTTAAATTTCTCATTCACGTGCATTATATTTTGATGATTACATTCAATTTCCTTTTTAAATGCCTACTTCGTAACGCCTTAAATTGAAGGTATCCTTTCAGAGCTATGAGCAAAATATCTTTGAACCACACATCCATTTGTCATAGGGGTTTTTCAGATATAAAATATTAAATGTTTGTTTCCTAAAAGTTAGCATATGAATTTTGAGAGAAGGGATATAACAAGAATATTCCATGTATATTCATTGTACTTCAATCAATCAATGTGCCATCTCAATGGGCAACTGGAAAGAGCACAAGATTTTTTGTCTGAGAGATCAAAGTTCAAATCCCTACTTGACCATTATTTACTCACTGGATAATGTTTATAAGGTAAATAACATAAAAGCACCAATAGGTAAAGGCAGTTATTATTTATTGCTATGTGATAGAAAATTAATTTGTGAAATGAGTTAGTATAAATCCTAGAAATATAATGCCCTCCAGTCTATATACGTAAGTTATACTAAGTCTGGCAATTTCTATTTACAAAAAGAATTATATTTATGATTTGTACTCATCAGCTTGTTAAGTCTTTAAGTGGGAATTGTCACTGTATCAGATTTGGGGCTAATATATGCAGAGGTAGCCTCAGGTAGTCGTGTTGTGCTCCCTGCCCTTGGCAGAGTAGATGGCCCTCACTAAACCAAGTGATCCTGGGATACTCTGGAATCTCTTCTGTGTTTCCACCAAAACACCACTGTAGAGTGGGTAGGAAAGATTTTGAATAATAATGATAGTAATAATTAACACTTAATTGAGTTTGTACTGTATTCCGGGCTCTACTTTAAGTGCCTTGCGTGGATTAGCTCACTAAATCCTTGGAAAAACTTGATGAGGTACGTATAAATGATGAAACTATGAGATAAA
Organism: Canis lupus dingo; assembly: GCF_003254725.2. NCBI lineage: Eukaryota > Metazoa > Chordata > Mammalia > Carnivora > Canidae > Canis > Canis lupus. Next base: position 64,064,375 of record NC_064243.1, read on the forward strand.
AAAAATCAAATTATAAATGGTATAAGGCTCTTGTCTTTTTTTTCTTCAGATCCTAAATTCCACTCTTTTCCTTTTTTTTTTTTTTTAAAGATGCATTTATTTATTGGAGCGAGAGAGAGCATGTGTACACAGGTTGAAAGGGGCAGAGGGAGAGACAGAATCTCAAGCGGATGCAATGCTGAATGCAGAGCCAGACCTTAGCCCAATAATGTGGGGATCTCCTAACCCTGAGATTGTGACCTGGGCCAAAATCAAGAGTCAGATGCTTGAGTGACTGAGCCACTCAAGGGCCCCAAAGCTGTTTTCTTCTATTTAATATTATAACTAAATTATGTGGTACAGCTATTAATTGAGCAGTATACTTTCAGATAATAGGATCTGAATTCCTCTCTATACAATTAGATCATCCAACTGGATAAAGAATAATCAGCTTCCATAGATAACTGAATCTTTCAGCCAATTATTGTGAGAAAGGGTTCAAAACCAAACTTGTCATGTTGGTTAGATGCTTGACATTCTGATGGATAGTAATAAAGACTTCTATTTCTCCAGTGACTCATTCATTTACCTGGGGTACAATTTTGTAAGGGATCTATTTTTTTTTTAATGAAGGGAAATTACTTTTTTAATTAAAAACTAATACTACTCCAGATCAAGGTCATCTCTTTCTTATTTCATAGTATAGTACTGATGGGGGGACTCAGTCATTTGCTTGCTTTAACTTTTGATCATACCCATAGCTGGTGGATTACTGACGAACCATGTTGACCCTGCTCACGATATTATGTAGGCCACTTATACCCTGAGATGAACCAGTCCTGTAACTAGACTCATTTATGAGTCCTGTGTTTTTATTTTCGTGGAAAGCCACCAACATTGAGAACATTGAGATTCAACATTGAACATTGAGATTCAAATACCTAGTGCCTAAAACACACAGACTTCACCTAAACTTAGCTTCCACTTAGCAGTTTCCTTGATATAGATGGGTATACTATTTGGTTTTTACTAGGTCACCAAAAAGGGGCACATGAAGCGTCCTGTATGAGGTCATGTATTCAGAAAGCTACAAACCTGAACTTCATTATTTTCATGCTTGTAAAAAAATCTCTTCATAGAATTGCAGAGTCAGTTTTTAAAGTAGCCATCTATTAGATGTATCACATGTCTTTTAAAATGTTCATATTTTCAAACAGCAATTTTATGGGTTTTCCTAAAAAAAAATAATCAGATATGCATATACATACTTATTACTAAAATGATCATCACTTTATTAAATAATAGACAAAACATGGAAAAGTTTAGTGAATGGTAGATGTTGGTTAAATGAATAATGGCACATCCATATATGCTGAACCTTTATATAATTATATTTTCTTTATTTTTTATATTTTCACATCATCTTTTTATTTTTCATTTTATTTTTTTATTGGAGTTCAGTTTACCAACATATAGCATATCACCCAATGCTCATCCCGTCAAGTTTTTCACATCATCTTAAAATAACAATGTAAAAAGAGACATGGTTCCCCGAAGACTCAAGAATTTTACTTCTGAGGGCCGCCTAGATGGCTAAGTGGTTGAGCGGCTGCCTTTGGCTCAGGGCATGATCCTGGGGTCCCGGGATCAAGTCCCTCATTAGGCCCCCAAAGGGAACCTGCTTCTCCCTCTGCCTTTGTTCTCTGCCTCTCATGAATAAATAAATAAAATCTTTAAAAAAAAGAATTTTACTTCCAGAGATACTCATTCACACGATATAACCTGTGTAAAGATATGCATTGCTATACTACCTATAAGAACTAAGATTTAGAAACAACTTCAAAAGTTCACCAAAGCCAGATTGGATTAATAAAAATATGACATATTCATATGATGAAATATTATATAGCATTTCAACCCAAAAAAATTAAATCATTATCTGCCAACATAAGTAGGTCTTAAAAAAGGCTAAATGAAAAAAGGCGTAATACAGAACAATGTGTCATCTATATATTTGAGTGACTGTACCTATACATAAATGTAAAGAGTATTTGAAGGAGGCCTGCCCACCTAATGACAATGAATGCCACTAGAAGAAGAAATAAGAAAATCAAAGTAGTGGGCTGATTAAAGGGAACTTTGGTATTTGTGCTATTTTATTTCTTAAATAAAAGCATAAATTCATACATAAATGGAAGTTTAAACAAATATAACAACTTAATGGGTATTATTACTAGGTAAAAGGGATATGTTTATCTGATAATTCTTTATACTTTCTTAGATTTAAAAATCTCAAAAAAAATAAACACTGAATTGGAAGTGCAAAAGTAAAGGTAAAACATAGAGCATTCTGACAAATTTTAAGTGAAAAAGACCAGAGAAAACAATCACAAGCTTTAGGAGGAAGTATGGTGTCAGTAGAGGGATTTTTGTTTGTTTGTTTAAGATAGGATACATTAAAGCTGTGTTTTCAAACTGAGTCATGACCCTTTCATGGGTTGTGAAATCAATTTAGTGGGTCTTTGGTGCATTATTTTCATGGAATCTGTCTGGAAAAGAGTTAAATTGACATTGCTCAGAGTTAAATTGAGGCTGCTCTATTTAGAAAACCCTTCTTGCAAGTTGGACCCTTGACTGCTATAGGGGAATGTAAGTGGTAGGCATTTTCTGACTTTGGTGGGAAACTTCCCCAGTACGATAAGAATGGATCAGTGTGCCTAAATTGTTTGTATACACAGTATGGTTTATTCTGAAAAAACTTCTTTTCTCCTTGGAAAAAACTCCTCTGGAATTTTGGTACATGCTAGGCAGAGAGAGCTTGCATGAACATTTCTCCGTAGAAACCTTGGGCCGTGCGTCTCTAATGAACTACAGCACTTCACACGCATTGTCTGATGCTAGAGGGGTTATTTACATTCTGTGGGATTTTACTCGGAGAGGACCCTTGGAAACTAGCACCTGGTTTGCTCTGGACTTTGCTGCATATATCTTTTCCCTATGCTTATTTTCCCTTTTGCTGTAATAAATCTTCGCTGTGAGTACACTAAAAATATATATATATGTATATATATATTGTATAAAGAAAATATATTTTATACATATAAAATATATATCCATATGAAAACATCTTTTGAAAGCTACTTTTGCGCTGCCTTTCATGGTATTCAATATGTTTTATATGAAGAGTCATACAAATTCTCTTAGAATTTCATGTTGGAAAAAATCTTTTTCTCTCTCCCAGCGAGTCGGCATGGATTCCTTTATTGGACAATAACAGCTGTTTACCCCATTGTTTTTCCAACTTGTGTGTACACTGGTAAACACAGAGCTAAATTTGGAGATTCACTGTAGTTCTCCTTATCAAGGGTTTTTTTTTTTTTTGATTATTTTTTTATTTTTTTTATTTTTTATCAAGGGTTTTAAATCAACAACATTAGCTCTTCAATAAACTGGCAAGTGTTCTATTGCCCCTATTTTGCAGTTTTATTGTATTTATCTTATCACAAGCTACTTTAGAGTTATGTGGAATTAGAAGTTAGGTGTAGAAAAAGATATATGAATGCATACGATAACAAAAATAATCTATCATGGAGTAAAAACGTTTCTGGATAGGTAATGTAATTTTGGGAATATACCCATTTCTTGCCACTTAGTACTAAGATCATGTATTTCAAAGGTCTTTAAGCTCAAGTGTATGTAATTCTGTGATTAAAGTAGGGAATAAATTCCTTCCCTAATTATGTATATTTAAATGTCATCAACTTTTTTGGAAGTTATTATTAATTTTAACTGAGCATATATTTTTGCAGTGTGGGCCCCAGTCACTTTAATCTTCTATTTAAATTGTGTTCAGTAGTTATCTTGGCACAAGCATAGCATTATAATGAAGTAACATATTTTGTGGTGAAAGGTTAAAATAAAACATACAGATTTTCAAAGCCAGTGATACAGAGAAGCATTTATTCACTTTACAAAAGAAGTTACCACATATTTCCGTTAATAAGATTTTCTGATGCATTTATACTATTTTTGGTTATACCCAAACTTGTAATAATACACAACCAATAGAATTAGAGTTTTTATAAATATAACCACTAGCCAGTTCTACTGGCTGTTTGAGAATTGTAATAGACTAAGATGTAAGTATTTAAGAATAGCTTTGTATTCTTCATAGAGGCATGATAAGGGGCCTCCTTTCTCTGATATTTGCATCAATAGTGAAGTACAGAACCAAGAAGTGCAGCTGCTTTATATCCATATTTTGTTATAGTACTTTCATTAATTTCTTAGGCCTTCCACCTCACATTTAAGGAAAGTTGTGATTATCATTCTTTTCATAAAATTAAGTAACTTGCTGGAACTCCATGGGGGGACCTGGTGTTAAGTAAAAAAATGAGAATTATTTGCAACTTTTTTCAGAACTGAGCTTAATCCATACTTCATTTTGATACAACAGAATGAGCTCATTGTATTATTTCAAGGACATATCTTTTTGAGTGCAAAAAATTTCATTGAAAACATAATATTTTTGCTTTAGTTGAAGGTTTGTCAAACACATTAGCATTCACAGAACTTGGGTTTTGAGTCACAAGGACAATGAGAACAAGAGAAAAGAAAATAGTAGGTCAAGCATCCAGACCCATTTTTAGAATGAGAGCATACATGGAGGGATAAGTGACTTAGTAGAGCGATTTGGAAGTTAGGTGATTACAGAAGGGTTAGAGGTTAGTCCACAACAGTGAATCTCAGTTTTTAGAATATGAGGCACCAAAATATTTAGAAGATGGTGATCAGTGGTGGGCCTGGGATCTGTCCTTGGGAACCTGAAGCTAAATCCACATAAGGAGTAATGAATGCCCCACACCCGGCTTGGCCACATGCCCCGGCACTGGCAGCAGGGCCTACATCCCCAGGCATAACATTGGGGGATTCTCCTCTGGAGAAAGTGAATAGCACCAGGGGAAATACCTAAGGTTACTGGTTACTGACACTTGGTGATTTCCCAGAAAAAAGGCCAGTCGCCACCCGATAACAGTGATTCAGGCAGCCAATGAGGCTGGATCACAGACCTCCAGTCAGCTTCCTGCTGCTTCACTTTGAAATAGGGATTGCATGACATCTCCACAAGGATGTTCTCTGTCTAAACGGGGGAAATAAATGAAGCAAGATAATGAGTAACATGGAATCCAGGAGACTGTGGACTCCAACACAGGAGAGAAGCAGCAGGCCTGGCTCTGGTTCATGTTAGAACACAGGGCTCCAGAAAGTGTGCTCTAAGGAAGAAGAAATGGAACTTGATAAACTGGTTCATCTGCTTAGGTGGGAAATAGTCTACAGGGGAAGTTTACAATTCAGTTGGAGAGTTGTAGCAAATATTAGTACTAGGGATTTTAATTTAAAAATTTTCAAAGTGGGTAGAGGGAGGGACGAAATAGGTGAAAGGGATTAAGAGGTTTAAAGCTCCAGCTATAGAATAAGTATGTCTGGGTGGTAAAAAGTACAGAATGTGGAATATAGTCAATAATATTATAGTAACTTTGAATGGTGACTGATGATAAGCACACTTACTGTGGTGAGCATTAGGTAATGTATACAGTTGTCCAATCACTGGACAACTGAAACTAATAAAACATTATATGTCAACTACACTTCAATTTAAAAAAAAACAAGGAAAAATTAAAGTTCTCAGAATGCAATAGTTATGTAAGAAATGTCTTCATAATGTGTAAATATTCCTTAGGTAGTCAAAATATTCTAAATGTGGATTATTAATGAACAAAAACTTGTGCTATAACTCTATTGGGAGGATGGAAATAAGTAAAATGGTGAGAAAGTATGACTGTTCTCCATTCTAATCTGCTATGGAAGAAATCAACAGATAATCTCTGATGTAAGAGCATAAGCATATTCTTTACACTCATAAAGGCAGCAACAAAAGAAGCAGCTAAAAGTTGAAAACAGCTTGCCTTTCAGGAATAGGGGTTAGTATTAGATGTCTGTTTTTATTATCTACCTTGTAAGAATCATTTGACTTTTAAAAATAACATAACATGGGGGTGTATTTTGGTTGGGGGTACACAGTTGGTTAAGCTGCTGATTCTTGATTTTGGCTCAGGTCATGATCTCAGGGTCATGGCCGAGCCCTGCATTGGGCTTTTTGCTCCGTGCAGAGTCTGCATGAGTTTCTCTCTCTTTCTCTTTCTCTCTCTCTCTCTCTCACTCCCCCTCTGCCCCTTCCCCTAAGCTCACATGTGTGTGGTCTCTCTCAAATCAATCTTAAAAATATATGTATAAAAATAGCATACATGTATAATATTGAGAAAAATAGAGTGGACAATCACATAGTGACTGACCCAACTACTTTTTAAGTTGTCTAGACAACTGTGTCTAGTTCTGTGACCCTGGGAAAATTACTTTGCTTTTGAAAAGCCTTTGTTTCATCACTTTCAAAGTGGGGATAATGACAATAATTATAACAATAAAAATAACCTCATATGAATGTTATAAAGAGAAAATGATGCATACAAAGCACTTGATGTAGTGCTTGTACATATTTTCAGTGTTGGGTATTATTAATACTATTTTAATGTGTTACTACAAATGTATTTGGCTCTCTAACTTATTAAGGTTTTGATAGGCGATGGGAAATCAGGTAACATTTGGATAAGCAGTTTGGCTTTATTACCCTTAAAGCCAGAAGTGATCATGTCTGGATATTTAATCAATTTCCAGCTAAAGGTCATATCACTAACAGCATTTTTACTTCGAAGGCCAGGAGAGTTATTTATTAGAGCTTTTTAAGTTTTCCATTTTATTATCTATAAAGATTAATCTATAGATTTATTATCTATAAAGATTAATCGATGTAATCTATAAAGATTTTATTTATTTACTTGAGAGAGAGAGAGCACACATGAGCTGGGGGGAGGAGAGGAAGAAGGAGAGGGAGAAGCAGACTCCCTGCTGAGCAGGGAGCCGGATGCGAGGCTCGATCCCAGGACCCTGAGATCAGGACCTGAGCCGAAGGCAGGCCCTTAACCTACTGAGCCATCCTGGTGCCTCAAGTTTTCTATTCTAAAGTGAAGTATTAGCTTGAACGCTCTATCATAAACTGAGTTTTTAGTTTATATCTACTTCCATTGCTAAACATTAAAAAAAATTAATTCTAAGGAGGATGTTTGTGATTTCCAGTGTCCCTAATGTATAATGATGACTCTTCCTTCTTGTCAAGTACACAGCACGTTGTTAGCACTCATTTGATGGTTAAGAATACATGCTCATAATATCTATAACTTACTTTACCTAATTTTGAAAACCCTGTTCTAAATTGTGTTATTTGGTAATGCAAAACATTGCATATGTATGGCTTTTTAAATTCTGTGCACGATTAATCTGTCAGCATCTGTCTCTGAATATGTCTTACAGATGTATTGAAGGTCACCAAAAGATTTAGTACTAACATATCCAATTTTTGGACTACTTTTGTCACCAATATCTTTCCTTCTATTTTTTTAGACCTAATTGTTATATGATATTATATTAGTTTCAGGTGTACAACATAATGATTTGATATTTGTATACATTGTGAAATGACGACCACGGTTAGTCTAGTGAACATCTGTCACCACATATAGTTATAAATTTTTTCTTGTGATGAGTACTTTTAAGATTTGGTCTCTTAGCAACTTTCAAATATACAGTACTGTTAACTCTAGTCACCATACTGTACATTATATCCCAGGACTTATTTATTTTATAATTAGAAGTTTGCATTTTGCCTACCACCCACCCCCTGCCTCTGACAACCACCAATCTGTTCTCTGTATGAGTGTTTTGCTTGTTTGTTTTAGGATTCCAGTATAAGGGAAATCAGTGTTTATCTTTCTCTGTCTGGCTTATTTCACTGAGCATATTTTCATCAAGACCCTTCCTTGTCCCAAATGGCAAGATTTCATCATTTTTTACAGCTGAGTAATATTCCCGTGTGTGTGTGTGTGTGTGTGTGTGTGTGTGTGTGTGCATACACACCATGTTTTCTTTGTCCTTTCATCCATCAGGAGATATTTAGGTTGCTTCCATGTCTTGGCTGTTGTAAATAATGATGAAACAAACATAGGAATACATACATCTTTTCTAGTTGTCTTTTTGTTTCCTTTGGATAAATACTGAGAATAGAATTGCTAGACCATATTATTATTTATTAAATATTATTATTAATTAAATATTACATATGTAATATTTTGAGGCACCTCTGTACTGTTTCCCATAGTAGCTGTGCCAGTTTACATTCCCACCCACAGTGCAAAGCATTTCCTTTCCCCCGTATGCTTGCCCTCTCCTGCCGCCCTGTTAAAGCTGGGAGATGTGCCCTGCCCCTGCACTATCCAGAAGTGGGCATGTGCAGATGGGCAGATGCAGACCACACCAGAGACTTCCCTTGATCACTTGGCTCTGGTAGCCAGGGAGGCTTGTCTTCCTGAGTCCCAAAGGACTGTCACAATTGGAGAGACAGTTCTTGGCAGGCTCCCACCCGCAGGACATCTCACAGATAGCAGACTGAAACACACTCCACACCTTCCTCTGAAAAAGACCTATTTACTTGTCCTAGAGCTTCAGCCTGAGAGGCAAGCTTCAGGTTTGCTCCACATCTAAAGGATACAGAGACACTCTTGGGTAACATAGGTCAGGGGATCACATCTCTGTGTATAACATGTTACTGAACAACTACTGGGTTATAGAAGAAATCAAAGGAGAAATCCAAAATACCTAGGGACAAATGAAAGCAGAAATATGAAATACCAAAATCAATGGAATTCAGTAGAAGTGGTTCTAAGAGTCATAACAGTATAGGCCTACCTCAAGAAACAAAAGAAATCTCAAGTAAATATTTTTTTATGCTTAAAAGAACTAGAAAAAGAATAAGCAAAGCCTAGAGTTATTAGAAGGAAGGAAATAGTAAAGATCAGAGCAGAAATAAATGAAATAGAGACTAACAAGACAAAATGGAGACTAAGAACTGGTTTTTTGAAAAGATAAATAAAATTGACGACTAGACTCCCAAAGAACAAAAGAGAGGACTCAAGAAAATAAAATTGGAAATGAAAGAGGAGTAGTTACAACAGATACCACAGAAATACAAAGGATCACAGAGACTACTATGAACATTTATACATCAATGAGAAGAAATTGGGTAAATTCCTAGAAAATGTAGTCTTCCAAAACTGAATTATGAGGAAATAGTAAAACTGGATAGACTGGTTACTGGTAAGCAGATCTAACCAATAATGAAAAGCCTCTGAACAACCAAGCCCAGGACCAGAAGGCTTTGCTGATGAATTCTATCAACCATTCAAAGAAGATTTAATACCTATCTTCCTCAAACTCGACTTATAGAATGGAAGAAAATATCTCCAAATCATGTATCGGAGGAGGGGTTATTATCCAAAATATATAAAGAACTCATGCAACTCAGTAGCAAAAAACAACACAATTTAATTAAAAAGTGGGTAAAGTCTTTATTACATAGCTGAGCAGAACATGTGCTTAATCTTTGGGATGCTGAAAGAGATGAATGGGCTTTGGAGTGAAAGTGGCAGTTTAAAAAGTACCTTCATTTTTTGGACCTGCGTATTTAGCTGTTTGGGAACTCAGTTGTTTCCTTCCTGAGTTCAGATATGAGACTGAGTAACATCACAATATCCAATGTTGAAATCTCATTTGTCACTGTCATTCCTGGTTTTTTCATTTAGAAGCAGAAAGGTCATAATTCTTTTTTTATCCCTTTTTTAAAGATTTGAAAATGGGGCTCGAACCCACAACCCCAAGATCAACAGTCTACCAACTGAGCCAGCCAGGTGCCCCAAGTTGTATTTCAAATTTTTAAAAAGTGGGCATAGGATCTGAATAGACATTTTTTCCAAAGAAGTCATGCCGATGGCCAATAGGTGCTTGAACAGATGCTCAATATCATTAATCATCAAGTAAATGCAAATCAAAACCACAATGAGGCATGAGCTCACATCTGTTAGAATGGCTGTTATCAAAAAGACAAGAAATAACAAGTATTGGGGAGGATGTGGAGAAAGGGAACTCTCGTGCAATTTTGGTGGGAATGTAAATTTCTGCAGCCACCTTGGAAAACAATATGGAGGCTCCGCACAAAGTTAAAAATAGAACTACCACATGATCCAGTCATTCCACTACTTGGTATTTATTTAGCTGAAGAAAACGAAAGCCCTAACTCAAATGTATATGCACCCCTTATTCACTGCAGCATTATTTTTAATAACCAAGATATGGAGGCAATGTAAGTGTCCACTGATGGATGAATGGACAAAGAAAATGTGATGCACACATACACTGGGAATATTGCTCAGCCATAAAAAGGAATGAAATCTTGCCATTTAGGACAAGAAGGATGAACCTTAAAGGAGATATGCTAAGTGAAATAAATCAGACAGAAAAAGAGAAATAACCATATCATTTCACTTATATGTGGAATCTAAAAGACAAACAAAACACAACTGATAGGTGTAGAGAACAGAACAGTGGTTGCTAGAGGGCAGGGAGGTTGGGGAATGGGCAAAATAGGTGAAGGGGGTTAAGAGGTACAAACTTTCACTTACAAAAAAAACTTTCACTTACAAAATACGTATGGGGATGTAATGTATAGCATAATCAGTAATATTGCAGCGCATACTTGAAAGTTGCCAAGAGAGTAAATCCTGAAAGTTCTCAACACAAGACAAAAAAAGCACCACTTTGTAGGACGGTAACTAGATTCACTGTGGTGATCCTTTCACAGCATATACAAATATTGAATCATTATGTTTTACACCTGAAACTAATATAATGTTTCAATTGTACCTCAACTTTTAAAAAATCAGTAAATTAAAAAAATTCCTTTCTCTTTATAAAAAGAAGAATGCCAGCTAATAGATGTAGGAGGAATAATAGAACTAGAAATATGGCCATTTTGCAACTCCAGCACAATGTCTGATTGATGGAAGGATTGTCAGTGGATTATGCAACCATTGGGTAAAGTATTGTTGGGGAACAAAATACAGTCATATGGCAAGTATCATTTGCCATCAGTAAGATTACATATTATTTACAAAAGGAAAATGTACTTTTGCAAGAGAAAGGCCTGGGAGACATCACCATAACTGAATGATGACACTTGTCATCACCAATAATGTGTAAACTAGAAGTATGTGCTTCTTGATTTGACACCATGGGAAGTAAACATCATCAAAAATGTTTAACTCAGATTTGATTCAAGGGAAATAATGAACAATTTTAGATGGTGGGACATCCTACAAAACCACTGGCCTGAATTTCTCAAAATGTTAGTGACAAACTGTTTTTCTAAAAGCTGAAGGATTAAAAGAGATGAAAGAGAAATGGCAGCCCAGTGAATTGTATGAGCCTTGGTTGGACCCAAGTAATTTGTAAGGATCAGCTGAGAAGAATATTTTGGGAACACTTGGGGGAAAAGTAAATATAGGATATGTATTAGGTAGAAATATTTTATGTGTGCTGTTTCCTGATACAGTGATTGGATTGTCATTAAGTGAAAGAAAGTCCCTTTTCTCTTAAATGGTTAGGGAAAACAACAACAATAATAATGATAATGGGGTGTGTGGGTGTGTGTGTGTGAGAGAGGGAGGAGTGAAAAGAGGGGTGTAGAAAAACTTGAGATGCTTCAAAATTGAAAGCTGGAAAGAAATAACTTGAGGAAAAAACTATGCCATGCATTATTTTTTAAGAAATGAGCTTTAAGGGCAGCCCGGGTGGCTCAGCGGTTTAGCGCCACCTTCAGCTCAGGGCCTGATCCTGGGGACCCAGGATCGAATCCCAATTCGGGATCCCTGCATGGATTCTCCCTCTGCCTGTGTCTCTGCCTCTCTCTCTCTCTCTCTCTCTCTCTGTGTCTATCATAAATAAATGAATAAAATATTGAAATGAGCTTTAAAAAGTGCTTTAATAAATACTTTGCCAATACAAGAACTCAGTGAAGGTTTTGATTTTGCCAAAGAAACAATGTAGAATGGAAGGCAATAAGCATGTTTCCTACAGTGTGGCATGGGTCTTAGTTAAATGTAGAAATAGCCATCCCATCCATCCATAGTCCTGAGACAACAAACTGAAAATCTCTTGAGGTTGCTAATAACGGTGGATGCCCCTTTCTTTTCCTTTGAGAATTACCTGTTACTATCTCTTTATTGGGAATAGGAAAAAGAAAGTCCTCTGATTAAATAATGCACATTAAAATAAGAATACATTGCCGTGTTGCCTATCAGATTAAACTCCCAGATTGCTTCCAGGCTCAGTGAGCTTTATGGAGAACCTCAGAGTCAAACTGGACCGGGACCATGGTGCTGTGAAGGCACTCCACCTGCCTCAGAAAAGCCAAGTCCTGTCCTCTTCGGGTTGCTCTTCCCAAGCAGTGCGTTGTCCCGTGCCAGACTTCGCACCATCAGCAGTCCTTTAGACAGAGCTGTTTATCATAAGGAGAAACAGCTACCAGAGCAATTAAGAGACACCCTTTGGCTTGGGGGCAAAGTCTGCCTAGGCTCTGATTATTCGATTGCAATTTATTTCTACAAACAAATACTAAGTGCTTACGGTATGCAGGGCAGGGTCCCGGTACTCCCTAGGATACCAGGGTAAATAAAATGTGGCATGTGCCTATGCGAAGTATATATCCCAGGGAAAGAGGGCTTGAGACAGCTACATCAATACTATTATTAAAAGGTAGAGAATGAGAAGTGATTTAAGAGGCAGACAAACAATATCCTATGAGCTTTTGGTTATTCAGAGATCCCTTGGCTTCCAGTGCTATCATGCAAGTCTTTCTTGAAATGGAGGATTGAAGCCCAGTCATCCAGATGGTTTGGGACATTTACAGAACCATGATTCATAGATGTGAGATCTGGTTGTATTTTTTTTTTTTAATTGCCCTGCTTTCTGATGTTAATTATTGCAACGAGGCTGCCAAGCAAACATCTGTTCAAGGTTGGATTCTGGATCCAGGCTTGTTGCTTTGGCTCAGCTTGCTGGAAACTATTCTTCCTTCACATGGAATATTGTATAATCTCTATAAATATTGTATAGTGTGTATAGAGCATCAGACTATCACAGGTCAGTACATGACCAGAAGATTTACATACAAGGAGAAAACAAGTAAGTGAACCGATCTATATTAAAGTCTACAGTTAGGAAAAATAAATTTTAAACCACATGCATTAAAAAAAGTCATTTTTGCTTATCACATTAAAGGCAAAAGATTTGGAGGTCTCTGGTGTTGTTTGAGTTTGTACGTTTGTTTTTTTAAGGAGGCTACTCCTCAGAGCAAGGTCTGGTAAAATGGCTACTATCATGGACCGTAAATAAATGTAGCTTTCGGAAAGCAGTTTGGCGTATGTGTCACGAGTCTTATAATAATCACATACTTTGATCCAATAATTCCAATTCTGGGACTCTAGCCTAAGGAAATAACCTGAGATACAGAAAAAAGCTTTATGCATAAACTCATTCATCACCACATTATTCATAATAACATAAAATTAGAAACAGCCTCCACAGGTTAGCTGTGGCTCCTCCATTTTCTGAAATACTACACAACATTGAGAAACAATGATTAGATGGCAATACCATGGAAAATGCTTGTGTTGTATTATGTGGAAAGGCAAGATACCAAATTGAATGTAGAGTGATGTAGAATATAGTCCATTCTAGAAGGAAATATGTGAGTAGATAATATTGGTCATATTTGAATAAGACAAAGCCAGATTTTTCCCTTTTTCTGTTTTCCAAATTTCCTTCACAGAATCATTTCTAGTTGCCCACGCTCAGTTGCCCTCTGAGACTGCCATCAAACACCCCCCCACATGCCAGGCCCGCAGAATGACTGACCACTCTTCTCGTTTTAGCAAGTGAGGCCCAAACCAGATCTACTTGGCATAGAGGGGGAAAAACATATTTCTACTCTCAAAAAACAATAAAGATTATTCAACAGATAATATTTATATAGTTCCACTATATATAGTAGGGATCCAACGAAATTCTGGCCAACCAGTAGCAGTTCTCACAACTGGTGCATTAAAAATAAATAATTATTTTTAAAAATTTAAACATCTGTGCTCAAGTGAGAGCAACTGAAGAACACTTTGAAGGACTTGGACAAGGAATAATGGGATGACAAATCCTAAGGGCCAGAAGCACTTCTTTCCCCACATCCCAGCCTTTTTCTTTCAGTTAGCACATTGGATACAGCAGCTGAGCTGTGGCCAGCAAAGGACGTGGCCATACCCCTCAAGGGAGGCTGGGCTTCTGGCCTGTGTGAGGTCTCTGCCTGGGTAGCTATGATTGATCATTTCTATCTTCTTAGAACTACTGATAAAGGCCAATTAGGCTGTCACTCCTTCTCCCACTCCCAGGACCCCTTAAAATAGTCCAGAACAGGACATCAATTATTCTACCTACAATGCCACTTCATACACTAGACAAAACAAAATCACATTTCCTCCCCTGTAATAGATGCTATCCTTGGACCAACGGCTCCAGGCCCTCCTTATTCATCAGTATTTCTGCTTCCTGCCTGACCTGTAGCTTTCTGAGGCTGGAGACTGATCACTTGATCATTACCTAGAAAACCAACACTAGCTATTTTCACCTCTTCTTGAATTTCAACAAATGCTTATTGAGCCACCTACTCGGTGCAAGGTGGTGGGAGAGGTATTTGAGATGTAAGAATAAATAAGGTGCAGTTCCTGCCCCCAAAGAGTTTATGGGATAATGGGGAAAGCAAGCCATTACTCTGGAATGGGATAAATAAGATGATTGCTAGCACAGGCTAGCTACAGGTGAGTAAGAATCACATGATGTAGTTTTGAAGGATTAGGAAAGTTTCCCCAAAGGGGTTTGACATCAAAGCTAAGACCTGCAGTGTTTCAGCAGGAAAAGTGTGTGTGGAGAATGTCCCAGAAGGAACAGCATGTTCCAGGGGCAAATAGAGTGTGACCAGCATGTAGTCTGCAATGGCAGGAAATGGCAATCAGCAGTCCAGAAAAGTAGTCAAATCATGACGTGGGGCTTTATTTCACAAAGTAGGGAATTTTTACTTTATCCTGAGCACACAGAGTATTATTGAAGTACTTTACCTAGTGGATTATCATGATCAGATTTATGTTTTAGAAAGAGTAACAGCCCAAGCCTGGATTTAGAGGCAGTGGAAATCAAGAGAGGTAAATGGTTCTCTGAAGTGTGACAACAGTAGGATTTCGTTGATTGATTTGCTGAGGGAGAGATGATGCAGAAGAGAAGTCAGGAGGAAGTACTTTGCTTTCTGGTTACTGTGCCGTTCACTGTGACAAGGACCATGAAGTGGGCTGTCAGGAAAAGATAGGGAGATGATGATTTGTTTTAGACGGAGTTTGAGGTATTTGGAGACATGGGAATAACCTAGAAGTATCAGAAGCTCAGTAGAGAGATCTGGGCTGGGGGCCTACATGGGGGAGCCTCCACGAATGTGTAGAGTTGAAACCGTGGCAGTGGAGGAATAGCACTCAGGTCAACGAGCACAATCTGTTATAAACAAAACCTTGGAGGCTTGGGAAGCTTTAACGGATAGACATAGGAGGAACCCACAAAGAGGAAAGAAGGTGGTATCAGGAAACAGGAGAGTGTGATGCACTAGGTCAGGAAGGAAGCAGAGGTCAACAGTGTCAGGGATGCAGAGGAGACGAAGGCCAGGATTCACAAGGGCATTTAGTAACAAGAAGGTCATTGGTAATTTTGTAGAGAAGAGAGACTTCAAGTGAGAGCTGTGAGACAGATAGTCGTGGGTTTTTAAATGTGGACACAGAGAAAAGAACATTAAATATTCTATCAATTAGCTTGGCTGGAAATAGAAGGAGAATAAGACATGGAGACTAAGGGACTTGGTGTCCCAATGACTTTTTATTTTGTTTTGCTTTTATGATAAGAGAAGCTTCAGCATGTTTATATGTTTCATTGTCTGAAGTTACCAGAGAGAGTTGAGATCCCTGACAAAGCAGTTTTGTAATATATTCTTGAGAAGCTTGAGAGGTTCTGCTTTCTACCAAAGAGGAAGGGCGGATGGAAGAGAATGCACCCCCTATGTGTGGGTAACAAAAAGTTGAAGGGTTCTCATCTGACCACATTAGCTTTTACCCTGCAAGTGGGAGGTGAGGTTACTGATTGCATGTGTATCAGCCAGCTGAAAGGGAAGGTTGAGGGTGAGGCCCTGAGGAGTGAAAATTAGAAATGGTTCATAGGTGAGGAAGGGGTGACTCCCCGCCACCCAGAGAAGGGCTGCCACTCAATGATGACAGCACAGACAAGCTTGGAGACCACCTGCCTGTTTACACACTGCAGCCGGTGGACTCAGGTAAAGGTTAGACGGTTTTTGCTCATGCAAGTATCATGTTGAGAAAAGCATCTGCTGCTTTTGATGAAGCATTTAAGAACCCTCAGTGGCCACTATTAATACCATGTTAATACTGAGCCCGGGTGGCTCAGTGGTTTAGCGCCGCCTTCAGCCCAGGGCCTGATCCTGGTGACCTGGGATCGAGTCCCACATTGGGCTCCCTGCATGGATCCTGCTTCTCCCTCTGCCTGTGTCTCTGCCTCTGTGTGTGTGTGTGTCTCATGAATAAATAAATAAAATATTTTTTAAAAATATCATGTTATTAGTCAAAATAGCTAATTTTGCCAAGTTAGGGTAAGATCTGCAGGGGCAGAGTGACACTGTCCAGACTCTGGTAGTCATGGTGTTTGAACTGAAGCTTTAGTATTTTCTTTCTGTGTGGCCTTGGTCAAATGACTTACTCTTCTGTGCTTTGGGATCCTGGTAGGATCTTTATCAGGAAAAAATGAGGTGACTGATAGGAAGTGCTTAGTACAGTATGTGACTGTTATATATCCAATAAATGTTACCCTGCTGCTTTCATCATCATCATCATCATCATCATCATCAAGTTCACTGTGACAATACCAGAAGTTTCTGGAAAGCTTACAATTTAACCTTTACTATAGAGCAAGAAGTAGTCTGGATAGATCAAACTAGCCACAGCATTTGTTTAAGCCAAAGCCTAGTCCAGAGCAAGGCTCAAACTCTCTTCAATTCTGTGAGGGCTGAGAGAAGTGAAGCTACAGAAGAAAAGTTTGAAGCTAGCAGAGGTTTAAGGAAAGAAGCCATCTCCATGATATAAGAGTGTAAGACAAGGTAGCAAATGCTGATGTAGAAGCTGCAGCACATTATCCAGAAGATCTAGCTCAGCTAATGAATGAAGATGGCTACACTAAACAACAGATTTCCAGTGTGGATGGAACAGATTTATATTGGAAGATCGTGCCATCTAAGACTTTCATAGCTCCAGAAGAGACGTCAGTGCCTAGCTTCAAAGGACAGGTGGACTCTTGTTAGGAGTATATACAGCTGGTGACTTTTTGTTGAGGCCAATTCTCATCTACCATTCCAGAAATCCCTTAAGAATGGGATGACCCTTAAGAATGATGCTAAATCTGTTTCACTTGTGTTCTATACATATAACAACAAAGCCTGGATGACAGCACATCTGTTTACATGGTGTACTGAATATTTTGAGCCTTCTGCTGGGAGTTATTGCTAAGACAAAAAAAAAAAAAAAAAAAAAAAAGGATTCCTTTCAAAATATTACTGCTCATTGAGAATGCACCTGGTCACACAAGAGCTCTGATGGAGATACCGAAGGATTCATGCTGTTTACATGCCTGCTAACACAACATCCATCCTTTAGCCCATGGATCAAGGAATCATTTTGAGTCTTATATTGAAGAAATGCATTTCATAACGATATAGCTGCCATAGGTAGTGATTCCTCTGATGAATCTGGGAAAAGTACATTGAAAACCTTCTGGAAAGGAGTCACTATTTTAGATGCCAATAAGAACATCTGTGATTCATGAGAAGAGATCAAAGTATCAACATCAATAGGAGTTTGGAAGTAGTTGATCCCAAACCTCATGGATGACTTTGAGGGGTTCAAGACTTTAGCAAAGGAAGTAACTGCATACGTAGTAGAAACAGCAAGAGAACTAGAATTAGAAGTGGAGCCTGAAGATGGGACTGGCTTGAATGGATAAGGAGCTGCTTCTTATTGAATTGCAAAAAAAAAAAAAAAAAAAAAAAAAAAAAAAGTGGATTCTTGAGATGGAATCTACTCCTGGGGAAGATGCTGTGCAGACGATTGGAATGACAACAAAGGATTTAGAATATTACACCAACTTGGTTGATAAAGCAGCAGCAGAGTTTGAGAGGATTGACTCTAATTTTAAAAAGAAGTTCTACTGAGATCAAACAGCATTGTATACTCTAGAGAAACCATTTGTGAAAGAAAGAGCCTATCAATGAGGCAAACTTCATTATTGTCTCATCTTAAGGAATTGTCACAGCCACCCCGGCCACAACCACCATCACACAGTCAGCCGCCACCAACATCGAAGCAAGACTGCCCACCCTTCCCCCAGCAAAAAGATTATGGCTTGCTGAAAGCTTAGGTGATAGCTAGCATTTTTTATTTATTTATTTTTAAAGATTTATTTGAGAGAGAGAGAGACAGAGAGAGAGAGGGAGAGGGAGAGAATCTTCAAGCAAACTCCCTGCTGAGCATGGAGCCTGACTTAGGGCTTAATCCCAGGACCCATGAGATCATGACCTGAGCTGAAACCAAGAGCTGGATGCTTAACCAACTGAGCCACCCAGGCACCCTGATAGTAAATTTTAGCAATAATGTTTGAAAATTAAGGTATATACATTGGGTCTTTTAAAAAGAAATGTTATTATATACTTAATAAATGTATGATCCATCTATTATTGTATTAATATAATGTATGCTTATATACAGTATAGTGTGAACATAACTTTTAAATACACTCAGAAATCAAAAAATTCATTCAACCCACTTTTCTGCAATATTCACTTTATTATGATGGTCTGGAACTGAACCCACAGTAGGCCTCAGGTATATGTAATACTATAAAAATACTGTACTGGCATAAATACTATATAAAAACCTTTAAATTATGTTATTATACTCATATTTGGCTTATAAGAGAAAGGTGGAAGAGTTCTGAGAAGCAACTCGATTTCTAGTTTTACTTCTTACTCTGTTAAAATATTGTGATGTGTTCTACTTTTTCCATATAGTTCACAGTTTTCTAATTAGTCTCTATCATACTGTCTTCCTATACTTTATCTTAGCTAGTTTTCTGAAATGAATATTTCAATTAAAAACCTCACACTTGAACTATCTCAGTTCTAAAACATGAGCTATATTTACCTTGTTGGCCAATAGCACAGTCAAGAGATTTTTATTGTTGTATTGCAGTCACCTAAAGAATGAAAAAACTCAGTTGAAGCTGGGTAGGATTTTCTAAAATGTATCTGAAGTAAATCAAGATATCATGAGTCTTCTTGTCCTTTTTTCAGTCTAATCACAAAACTTTTCACTGAGAGTTTACAGTATGTCCATTCACCAGGCAAGTCATTTTTGGACACCCCTCTGTCCTACTCGTATTTTAAAAAATATTTTGTTTACTGATTTATTTTTTTAAAAATATTTATTTATTTATTTATTTATTTATTTATTTATTTATTTATTTTAGAGAGAAAGAGCTAGTGTGAGGAGAGGGGCAGAAGGAGAGGGAGAGAATCTCAAGCAGACTCCTCTTTGAGTGTACTGCCTGTTGAGGGGCTCAGTCTCACAAACCCCTGAGATCATAACCTGACCCAAAAGTAAGAGTCAGATGCTTAATCGACTGAACCACTCAGGCGCCTCTAAAAGATTTTATTTTAAGTAATCTCTGTATCCAGTCTCTGTATCCAACTCAAACTTACAACCCAAGATCAAGAGTCACATGCTCAACCTACTGAGCCAGCCAGGAGCTCTAGTATCCTACTAAAATTTTTAAAAGAGATTGCTTTACTCCTGGAATAAGATTCCTCCCTACTTTGGAAGTATTAAAATTCAAACATCAAAAGAGGACAGTTTTTTGAAAACATACATATTCTTTTCTCTTTTCATACTCAAATACACTTTAACTTTGTTTCTGGGAAATATAAAGGAAAATTTGATCACTCTACACTAAACAGTATTTTATATTTGGAAATAATGAATAGAAGCCAGGAAGAAGGAATTATATTTTTCTTTATTGAATCTAAAAACTCCAGGTAATGAACATGCTATTCCTAGAACTGGGTGGATGGTGCACAAAGATACTTTGTTTTGGCATGAAAAGGCTCTGTTGAAATTGCTCTTTTTAAGTTAAAGAACTATGTGAACTCGGTTTAATGTCTAGGAAAGCAGTGATGCTTGCCAATACTGAAAGACCAAAACCTGTAGGAAAAACAATTAAATGGTTGTGAGTAAAAATATAGAACATGCATTTTTTTTTTAAGTGTCAAACTTGGAGTATCTTCAAGTTTATAAGTAGTATTGTAAGAAGTGATTTTGTTGTTCTATTTGTTAAACAATTCTTAAGAAGAAAGAGTTTTGGATTTAAAAAACCTGCACATAACTATTTTGACATCAGCTCCAGCTCCAGGAAAGGAACATTGCTTTCTGTGAATTAGCTTCAATGACAGCAGCACTGTGTGGGCGGGATACCCCAAGGGTTTAGTTTACTTAGGAAATGGCTACTTTCTCCACTGCATCCTACAGAGGGTTAGGGGTAAAGCCCAGAATTCATTACTGCCCTGGTACAGGATATAAACTAAGACTACCAAGTGTAGTCAGAGACAAACAAGTAATATTCATTAATTCAGTTTTGAATTTCCTCATAATTCTCAGTATCCTGTCTTGTTTTCAAGACCAACCCAAAGTTTGGTTCTGTCAATTCTGCATCTACCATTTACTATAGTTCAGAAAATACTTATGCATAAACAAAAATTCTGTAAAATCAAAATTTTAACAAAAATACTAGAGCATTAAGTAAAAAAAAATAATACAACAGAATGAAAAATCAATTTTTATTTTTATTTTTTAAGATTATATTTATTTATTCATGAGAGACACAGAGAGAGGCAGAGACACAGGCAGAGGGAGAAGCAGGCTCCATGCAGGGAGCCCGATGTGGGACTTGATCCCGGAACTCCAGGATCACGCCCTGGGCTTAAGGGAGGCACTAAACTGCTGAGCCAACCAGCTATCCCAAAAAATCAATTTTTAATCATTCCTTCTTCTCCCTCACTTAATGTTTTTTCACATATACCATTACTTACATAAAACAATTTTTAATATTTCCTTAACTAACATGATCAGATATCTTTTAAAATATTTTTCATATATTTTCCTATTTAAGAAATAAGACAGCCAGATCTACTCCTGTGGTCCTTTTTATCCATAGTTTAACTAAAATACCTCCTTCTCCATGAACAGTCAAAACTGGTTGTCCTTTATGCTTCTCTGCCTGAAATGTGATCATTTATGCCCATGTTTCTCTCCCCTGATAAGCCAAAACCTACTTGAGGATGACATTTTATTCATCTATAAATTCTTGCCCATGGTAGGCACTGAAGAAAAATGGAGTATTGAGTCGAAATTCACCCACAGAATCGTTTACAGCAAAGTGTTTTGCAAAGAAATTGAGATGAAAAGAAATGAGCCAAACTGTAGATGTTTTATGCCTATAGAAAGAAGGAAGTGGCAGTACGAATTTCTGATGAAGTAAAGGTAGAATTTGAATATAAAAATGCCAACTAGGGAGAAGACTGTTGACGAAGATAATGTCATAAGCTTGTGTGCGCCAAGAAACGCTGCAGTTAAATATGTAAACCAAAAATACATAAATGAGAAGTACAAAAAAATTAGAAAAGATACATAGTAAGCAACTTTAATTATTCCTCTTTCAGAATCAGACTGAGTACATGAATACATTAATGAGCCCCTAGAAGAATTAACTTAAACCATTGAAACTGGGATTTAATAGAAATCCATATAGAATCTTACATCTCTTGATTAGAGTAGAAGATGTTAATATCCCAGAAACATCTTTTCTAAATTATGTAATTGGCTAGAAACAAAACCTTAATATTTTTAAAATTAAGATTTTACAGATCACTTACTATATTCATAATTAAGCAAAGGTGAAATTAAATAGTAGAAAAAAGTTACGAAAAAAGAAATTGAAATTAACACTTAAAGAGGAAATGAAAAGTTTATACAGTGCCTAGAAAAAAATGAAGGCGGAATATTTCATTCCAAAATTTTTAGAACGTAGAAAAAACTGTATTCGTTACTAAGGAATAAAAGTAGAAAACAAGGGATTAAGGAGTTTTCTTAAGAAATTAGGAAAATAATAATTGAAACAAAAAGCATAGAGAGGATAATCCTAAACATAAAAACCCAAAGGAAGGAAAATAATAAAAAAATATATAAAGCATAAGCCCAAGAGCTGGTTATTTTAAGAAATGTAAGATTAATTTTTGTAGGAGCCCAATTTAAGGATCAAAGAGAGTAAATGTAGACAAAGTGAGAAAGAGACAAGATGAGAAGAACAGATGAGATGAGAAAAGAGAGAAAACCACAGAGAGGAAGAGGGAGAAGAGAATATTCTATGGCAGCAGAGGAGAAACCTGGGGAAGAGACGCTTTCCTAGAAGATACCCTAAATTAGGTCCTCTCCTGTAATTGGCCCATTCAAATCTTACACTTCTTCTTGGCTTAGTTTTAGTAACTTATCATTCCTGGGAGGGTTTTTTTCCGATTCCTTTCTTTCAGTTTTTACTGTGGTTGAGGATAATCCTGTTTCCCCAGCGGCCAGACCACCTGGCCTGAATGATGGATTTGGTTTCTGGGTGGTACACTTTTACCAGGAAAGCTAGGAAGAAGAAAAAATTCCAAACAATATATGAGGAACAGTTAGAGAAGTGGGGATAATTCCCTGGGAGAAACAACTGAGGGGACGTTGACAACTATCTTCAAGTGTTTGAAGATCCCTCACTAAGAAGAATGAGCAAATGCTTTCTTTAAGACCTAGGAGAAAATTAAAAATATCTTGTGTTCAGGGAACAAATTGGAGAACTGCTCCGTTGCTCTTCTAGGCCAACAGGTCTGTTTTGCAGTAATTGTCCCTGAATCTATTAGCTTAAATATGCCCAAGATTTGAGTCCATGGTATTAATCTCCCTACTCCTAGATCCTCAAAATCACCTGCATTTGCAGTTTTGCTTTCTTGTTTCACTTTTCAGAGTTGTTAAGAGACTATACCATGATTTGTGGAAGGGCAAAATAGTTTTCCATAACTAGACCACCACTTGCTCTTGGCATTTTAGGATATTGAAGCATATTTTGAAGGCCAAGAGAAAGAAACCAATGAAGAGAGAGAGAATGAAGTTATAAAAGGTTTCTTCTGGGTTTTGTAAGTGTTTTAAAGCTTAAAGTTGTTTCTCGTCTCTTTCTCTCATTTCTCGTCTCGAACAATTTTCACTTGTTTCTTTTTACTGAAATTAAACCTCGGGGTAGAAAATAAATAACTAAGCCTTCCCTCCTAAGTGCTAATTATTACTCTGGTACTAGATCAACTAAAAATACCATTTCCTATTTATTACTATGAACTATCTATATTTCCATATCTATGTGTCTGTATTTCCATTCTTGGTTAAATTTTTAAGAAAATTTTTGGGTACTTTTGGTGTAAATATATAATATCTGTTTTCCTTATGTACCTCAGCATTTTAATCCTCCTTATTGGAATACAATATATTCATGTGATTTGTGCTTCATTTATCCTCCTTTAAATGTATGCTTCTGGAGGAAGAACGCTGAATTATGAATGAAAATGCTGAATTATATGGGATCCCTGGGTGACGCAGTGGTTTAGCGCCTGCCTTTGGCCCAGGGCGCGATCCTGGAGACCCAAGATCGAATCCCACGTCGGGCTCCCGGTGCATGGAGCCTGCTTCTCCCTCTGCCTATGTCTCTGCCTCTCTCTCTCTCTCTCTCTCTCTCTCTCTCTGTGACTATCATAAATAAATAAAAATTTTAAAAAATGTACTCAATATCTATTTAAAAAAAAGAGAATACTGAATTATGAATTAGGAATGATTGAGGATTTAAAATGTTCTCAAATAAGACATAAGCATCATAAGAGTTTTTTATTTCTAAAATTAATTTTGTGAAATATTGTTTTCTAAATATCAAGGAAGAGAGATATCAGCAAATATTTTATTGAGTTTTCCCTGTCAGGTACTGTAGGAATTTTAAACAAATTAGCCCATCCAGTCCTCTACACCACCCAGTTCGGTTGGTATATTGCCATCCTGGTTTTACAGATGCAGATGCCAGCTGAGGAAGAGAGTAAGGAGCTAATAGTGAGAGGCAGAGCCAATCTGAGTCTGGACTCTGCTCTTCTAACTACTACACTCTACTGATGTTTTTTTTAGCTCGAGCTAAAGAAGCTTAAGCTGGAAAGCTTAAGTGCACTGTCGATCTTTTTGTAAGTGAGAGCACACTTTATAATTACACAGTTTTGGAGACAGCAGTGAATCCTAAAGGTGAATTCGTCGTTTCTAAGACAGTTGATTGTGCGTACCCCTGAAACTCAAGGACACTCACATAAATAGCAGCAGAGTCTTACATATGATTTCTATTTTGAGTTTCCTTCAGTATATTGTGTGTGTAGTGTCTTTATATTCTGATTGTAAGAAATTGGAATATCTTATTTAGATTAACATAATGATGGGGAAATAAGAGTGGGTAAGATGTAAACAAAAAAGCTCAAAATTTTTCTTTTAGAAGTATTTCCCTCTCTAATGTGTGACCAAATATCTAGTCTGTTCTAAAACTTCTGCCTTTCAAAAAGTAAATTTTAACAGTTAAATGAATATGTACTCATTCTGTCTATCTGAGCACGTATTACATATACATTTTTCTTTCAGTCTAGATAGTAATCAGTGCTTCATTTTGAAAAATCCCTTTATACCAGTATTCTTAAAGACTGATTAAAATTTGAAAGTTACCCTCTTAAAGAATCTAGCATTTTTATCTTACTGATATACTTGCCCACATGTGAATAATTTACATATAAGGGCATTCATTATGGCATTATTTGCCATAACAAAATATATCCTAGAAATAATCTAAATGTTCTACAGTATTAGAAATAAGGCTGCATACTACAGTGGAAATCTACTCAGTTATTAAAAAAAGAAACAGTGACAAATACCCACCATTTGCTTCAACGTGGATGGAACTGGAGGGTATTATGCTGAGTGAAGTAAGTCAGTCGGAGAAGGACAAACATTATATGTTTACATTCATTTGGGGAATATAAATAATAGTGAAAGGGAATATAAGGGAAGGGAGAAGAAATGTGTGGGCAATATCAGAAAGGGAGACAGAACGTAAAGACTGCTAACTCTGGGAAACGAACTAGGGGTGGTAGAAGGGGAGGAGGGCGGGGGGTGGGAGTGAATGGGTGACGGGCACTGGGGGTTATTCTGTATGTTAGTAAATTGAACACCAATAAAAAATAAATTAAAAAAAAAAAACAAAGGAAGTCCTTCCTATGTGATATGAAAACATCTCCACAATTTAATTGTCAAGTGAAGAAAACAGTGATTATCATTTGCTAACATTTGGGTAGAAAAGGGACAAAATACATATACTTGCATTTCTTATATGTGCTAAAACATTTCTTGAAGGAAACAGCAACCATTTGGTAGGATGGATAGAAAATGAAGATGATTTTAAGAGAGAGACTTGCTAATTTTTATCTACCTCATACTTTTTGATTTTTGAATTATGAGAATTTCTGACCTTGATCAAAGAGCTGAATTAAAATTTAATTTTTTTTCTTAAATGAATAAGGGAGCATGGAAATTTGGGTGAGAAGAAAGAAGAAAGAATTTTTACATAAGCAAATGATTGTGTATAGAAAAAAAGCTGCATGATTGAATAGAAAATAAATACTGCATTAATTATATAGTTATTATTTTAGCTATTTAAATATTATTTTGCTGACTCTCTAAGTGCTATGAAAACTCAGTTCTCAATTCTTTAAAATTACATTGTGGTGTTAATGTTCATTTCCCTGATACATTTCCCTAATAACTCATGAAGTTGAACACACTTTCATGTTTGTTGGTGATTCTCTTTTGTGAAGTGCATTGACTATTTTTCTGTTCAGTTGGTTGTCTTCCTTTTTCGTATTGACTTGGAGAGGTTCTTTATATATTCTGGATGAACAGAACTTTGTCTTTGCACATTGCAAGTATCTTCTCCCATTCTAATTTACAGTCTCACTCTCTGCACAGTATCCTGTTGGTGAACAGAGGTTTACAGTTTACTTCATCCAATTTATCCATTTTTTTGTAGGGAGTATGTTTAGTGTCATGTGTAAGAAATATCTCCCTTCCCTGAGATCATGAAGATATTTTTCTAGATCATCTTTAAAAGTTTTATTGTTTACTCCTTTATAATTATAGCTGCAAGTCCACTTAGTTTGAGGTAGAAGTCAAGACATATTTTTTAAAGGATATTTAAGTGACCCAGAACAATTTCTTGAAAATAATTATCCTCCATGCTGCTCTGTAGTGTCAGTGTCTCTAGGTCTCTAGTGTCCATATGCAAGTGGTTCTGTTCAGTACTCTTTTCTGTGCTATCAGCTGTCATTGTCCATCTTCTCTGTCTCTTGTGTTAGTGTCATACTGATGCAATTACTGTAGCTTTATGATTCATCGTATAGCGGGTAAAACAAGTTTCTACTACTTTGTTTTTCTTGATCAGGAATATCATGACCTGGCGCCTAGGTGGCTCAGTCGGTTAAACGCCTGCCTTTGGCTCAGGTCATGATCCCAAGACTCTGGGATTAAGCCCCAAGTTGGACTCCCTGCTCAGGGGGGAGTCTGCTTCTCCCTCTGTCCCTCCCCTGCTCACATTCTCTTTGTCTTTTTCTCTCTTAAATAGATAAATAAAATCTTAAGAAAAAAAAGGAGTATCCTGACCATCCATAAGTATTTTATGTTCAGCTTGTCATTCTGAACTCACTTTCTCCTCAACGAAAGGAGATAGAAAACTGCAGGAAATTTTATCGATAAACATGACTGCATTTGCATTTCTATCATGTTGAAACTTTCAATTCAAGAACCTGATATATCCCTCCATTCATTTGCTTCTTTTTATTTTCTCAAAAATAGTTCACATATTTCTGTGGGGTAGTATTATTCATCTTTTGTTGGATTTATTATTACTTCATGTTTTTTATATTGCTATAAATAAGATTTCTTAAATACTATTTTCACATCCCTGGTTACCAGTTATAGAAGAACATTTGTTTTTTGTGTAGTTGACCTATTCAGTAAACTTACTAAATTCACAAACTATTATAAATCCTAATAGTTTGTAGATTGTTTTGAGTTTTCTGCATATGTAATTATGCAATCTGTAAGAAATGGAAGATTTTATATCTTCATTTCTTTTTTATCTTCATTTCTGATTGTTTTATTATCATTTCTCTTCTCACATTGGCTATGAGCACTAGTCAATGCTGAATAATGGTGGCAGTGCATACTTGATCCATTTCGAATCTCAAGAAGAAAGCTTTCAGTATTTCACTGAGTGTGATGTTTATTGCAGGTTTTTAAATAAATACTCTTTATCAGATTAATGAAGAGTTTTCATCTCTTTTTAGTTTGCTAAGATTTTAACATGAATGAATGCTGAATTTGTCAAATACTTTTCCTCTTTCTGTGGAGATAATCATATTATTTTCTCCCTTACTAATGTGAGTTACACTAATTTGATCTTTGAATGTTAAACCAAACTTGTATTCTTACAATAAGCCTTCTTTGACCAGGATATTTTTTTAATGATTTTATTTATTTATTTATTTATTTATTTATTTATTTATATTTATTTATTTATTTATTAAATTTATTTATTTATATTTATTCATGAGAGACACAGAGAGGGTCAGAGACATAGGTAGAGGGAGAAGCAGGCTCCCTGCAGGAAGCCTGATGTGGGACTCGATCCCAGGACCCCAGGATCACAACCTGAGCCAAAGGTAGAAGCTCAGCCAATGAGCCACTCAGATGGCTGATCAGGATATATTACCTTTTTCTTGTATTGTTCAGTTTGGCTTACTCATATTTTGTTTTAGGATTTTTGCATCTTTGTTTATGAAGAGGTTGGTCAGTAATTTTCCTTTCTTGCAATGTCTTTATCAGATTTTGGTATCAGGATTATGCTGACTTAATAAAACAACTTGAGCAGTAACCCTTCCCCCCACACACCCATTTCCCTATTGTCTAAGAGTAGTTGTGCAATATTGGTATTATTTCATCCTTAAATTCTCAGCAGAATTTACCAGCAAGGCACTTGGGGGCTGAAGTTTTCTACGTGGGAGTATCTCTCTCCTCTGTTACTTTCTTTTTTAAAAGATTTTATTTATTTATGAGAGAGTGAGAGAGAGCAAGTATGAGCAGGGAGAGGGACAGAAGGAGAAGGGAAGAAGGGTAGAGAGAAGCAGACTCCCCACTGAGGAGGGAGCCTGATGTGGGCTCCATCCCAGGACTCTGGGATCATAACCTGAGCTGAAGGCAGACATTAACAGAGTGAGCCACCTGGGCGCCCATCTCCTCTTGCTTTTAAGATACTTTTTTGTGTTTGGTACCTGGTACTTTTACTTGGTGGGTTTAAATGTGATTTTCTTTGGATTTATCTTGCTTGGGGTTGAGAGAACTTCTGGGATATTTGGCTTGATGTTTTTCATTAGTTTTGTTTTTTTTTTTGTTTTTAACTCAATAGCCACAATGCTCTGATATAGCTATTAAGTAAACAGAAAAGCATATTTGTCAGTAAAGCAACCACTTTCCTATAACCACTGATGATAAAGTCATGGGGAATCTAAAAGTCATCCATTAATCTGAAAATTAATCTGAAAATGAATCTGCTCCTATGATGCTCCCCAAAGTAATTAATACACAGACAAAGTTTAGAACAGTGCTTGGCAGGGGTGCCTGGCTGGCTCAGTAAGTAGAGCATGTGACTCTTGATCTCAGGGTTGTAAGTTCGAGTTTCATGCTGGATGTAGAGATTACTTAAGAAAGTAAAATCTTTAAAAAAAAATAGAGAAAGAAAAAAGAACAGTGTTTGGCATGTAGGAGGAGCTGTGTACATTTCATCATTGTTGTTGCTTTGGTTGTGGTAGTCTCTTCTCCTCTGTCATATTAACACATTCCATTTTTAAGGAAAGAGGAAATTGATATAAAGTGAACAAAAGTCCTAGGCACCCTGCAAACTATTATGACCAACACTTAAAACCAAGATCATAATCGTCAACCATACCTTTGATAAATCGAGCTTTGAAGTCCAAGTTTTAAACTTTCTCTGTCCTTTTCTTTGGATGATTTAATCTGACACTTTTCCAGAGGCTCCCCCTCACCTGCGCCATTAAAAAACTTTTGAGTTGTCCCAAGTGGCAAATTAGCCTTTTAGCTTGAATGTCAAGTGGATAATAGTATCTCTTGTATACACTTGGAGATTGTTTTAACATTAAGTAATTTTGTCTCACGAGAATGGACATGTTTTTGTCCAGAAGAATTGGGAAGTGTATTTTTCAGTGATAAGAATACTGGAATTAGATTGAACACAATGTAAATTTAAAATATCTTTGTTTGGGGGCACCTGGATGGCACAGTCAGTGAAGCATTTGACTCTTGACTTCAGCTCAGGTCATGATCACAGGGTCATGAGATTGAGCCTCAAGTTGGGCTCCT
Source organism: Canis lupus dingo (assembly GCF_003254725.2). Lineage (NCBI taxonomy): Eukaryota > Metazoa > Chordata > Mammalia > Carnivora > Canidae > Canis > Canis lupus. The sequence goes on from NC_064243.1 coordinate 64,094,137, forward strand.
GCACTCAGTGAAGATCTGCTTGAGATTCTTTCTGCTTTCTTGCCCTCCCCTTCTTGTCCTCCCCTACTCTCTCTTTCTCTCTCTCTCAAGTAAATAAATACAGTCTTTAAAAAGTAAAATATCTTTGTTTTAAATATATCAAATACATTGAATCCTTGAAATAGTTAGATGACATGTTATTTGACTGTTAAATTGATATTAAATAATTATTATCATTTGAGGAGATATTTGGTATTATGGTTATATATTTTATTTATTTATTTAAAGATTTTAATTATTTGAGAGAGAGAGAGGGAGAGCATGAGCTGGAGGAGAGGCAGATGGAGAGAGAGAGGCAGACCTCCAGCTCAGCAGGGAGCCTGCTGCAGGGCTTGATCCCAGGACCCCAAGATCATGACCTGAGCCAAAGGCAGATGCTTAACTGCCTGAGCCACCCAAGCGCCCTGTGGTTATGCATTTTAAAGGACTAATTTTCTTTAGCTCCATACTGAAATTTTCATGAATGAAATGACATGATGTTTGCTATTTGCTTCAAAATAATATGGGAAGACCTTCTGGGTCAGTGAACAAAAGAAACAAGATTGGCCAAGAGTTGATAACTGTTGATGCTGGAGAATGGGTACTTAAGGTTTCATAATCTCAATCTGTTTACTTTTGCATATGTTTATGATTACCCTAATTAAAAAATGTTTTAAACAGAGGGTAAAATATTAAGTGAATCAGCATCATCAAATCATCAGTATCAACACAAATTTGATTGCTGTATTCTCGAGTTCCACAAGGGCAAGATTCACAGCTTAAGCTACTTTATATCTTGGACCTATATCTTTTATTTGTAATATCATAGGAGCTAAAGATAGGTTTTTTGGATGAATGAATGATTTTTTAAAAAGATTTTATTTATTTATTCATGAGAGACACACACACAGAGAGAGGCAGAGACACAGGCAGAGGAAGAAGCAGGTTGATGTGGGGAGACCCGGGACTTGATCCCGGGTCTCCAGGATCAGGCCTTGGGCTGAAGGAGGCGCTAAACCGCTGAGCCACCCAGGCTGCCCTGAATTAATGATCTTTATTCTTGTTACCACACTAAATTTGCAGTGACTCCTTTCCAGCAAATATCACATATCCATGTAGACCATATTTTACTAGACACTCCTTAGTATCATCGGCCCATTATCAGATTATTCAAGCCAAAATCCTAGAGTTGTCTTTGCTTCCTTCCTTTACTCCATTTTCAATATCTGGTCCATCACCAAACCCCATTGATTCCACTTCCACAGTGTGCCCCATAACTCACTGCTCCCGTCAACCTAGTTCAGTCATCCATCATCGACTGGCTAGGGGGCTGAAACAGTCAGAGACCACTGGTAAGAAGAAAGCTACAATCCTGAGGCCTATTATTTTCCCATTCTTCACTTTCATCTTTCTCCAGCGCATTCTCCAGGAAGAGCCTGGGTGATGTTTTTAATGTAAATCAAGGTGTATCACTCCTCCTCATAAAGCTAGTCGATGATTCTTGTTGTTTAGAATACAATCCATGATTTCCTATCACAGCCAACAAGACCTGTGTGTTCTGGCTCATTTGGTATGTGTCTCGGTCACTCATTAATGTTCTGTGAACACAAGCTCATTAGGCACCTTGTGCCCTGGTCCATGTCCTTGCTTCTATTGCCCGTCGTAGTCTCTTCCCCAGTTTTTCTGCATTATGGGCACTTTAGTTCCCCATTCAGGTTCTCACCTCCTCAGAGATCCCTTCCCTGGTGGTCAGTCAGTTCCCTCTAGCACTGACCATAATCTGCGTGGCTTATTTAATTATCACAGATTTCCTGCAAAGAAGCTCTGTGTGTCTCTCTTCTCATTTCTCCAGAGTCCATGATGCCCAACCTGTAAAAACCACATTTCACTGAAATCTAAGACATGATCAAATTCTAGGATGCAGTATTATGTTATGTGCCACCAAGAAAATAAAAACTGCAAATTAAACTATGGGACAATGCTAAAGCCTATTGATGATAAGACAGTCCTGACTTTCGAGATACTAAAATGCTGAAAAAAATGTGTCCTCAAACTGATAAAATATATACCTTGTTGAATAAATAAGTGGATGTACTTTGCTTAATCATGATTACTTTTTCGGTAGTGATTTTTTGAGGAAATTATTCTGAAAAAGATAGTTATGTAGAGGCCAAGAGATTGCATTGGTCATGAATAGCATTTTATTATGAAAAGGGTGATATTGTTAGCATGAAGAACTATGAGTAATTCAAAGAACTGCATGAGTAATTTTTCCAAACTTCCCATTACTAGCTTGATTACCAGCGATGATTCAAATTTTGTAGGTCCTGGGTGGGCCATAAAACTTGAGTTCTCAGCAAACACTTTAAGAAACTCAAGCAGCTGTCCTAGAAGTAGAGATAGGCCCTATACTTTAAAAGGAAGGAGGACAGAAAAGATGGGGAGCAGACATAGATTCTGAGAGAGTTGGTAGTGGGAAGACGAGGAAATATTGCTTCTATCTGCTTAATAAAATAGGGAGCATTTGGTTCAGCGCAGTGGGGTAGGGATTTGGGAGCTTCCAGAAAGAAGAGAGTCATAGAAAAGGCAAAATGCAGAGAGCTTGAGAGCATGAAGAAACTGTGTGTTCTATGGAAAGGGATTGATATGCAGGCAGATTTGAAAAAGTGAAGATAAGGTCCTCTGGTTGGATGTTGGATGGGAGGGTAATGCCCAGTGTGGTGTGGTAATGAACACACACTCCTGCAGGGTAGCTGTAGGGGTAACAAGATAACCTGCTCCCTTGAGCTGCCTTGTTTTGTTCCCCAAACTACATCCCATTTGTATAAGACCTGACTCTTCCTGGGTGGTTCTGAACCTACTACTTCCGTTGTTATCATTTGCGTAGTTAAAATAAATCGGTAGGGGAGGGAGGCCAGGCTAAAACATTGACCTGGGAGCAAAATAACTGGCTCCTACCCTGCTCCCCAATAAGCAAGAGTCACTTGAAATGGCCCAAGGGAGCTCTTTCAATGTGGATTGAAAAGAAATTGTTTTTCACTTACTGAAAACTGTGGAGTTCTTTAATTTTCATATGAAAACATGCAGACTTTTAGGATGGCTCCATGCTCTGCCCTCGTGCTCTGATCCCAGTTCGTCTGTACGCCCTTCTCTTTCTATGCTCTCACTTTGTGGTCCAGTCTTACTGGTCATCATTCAGTCCCTCTAAGGGTGTCCTCTTTAAGTTAGGATACAGGCCCCTTAGGGCAATATCCACTTGATCCAGTCAATGTGGGGAAAATACGGAGTACCCCTGCTGTAGCGTGCCATGTCCTCTGACTTCCAGGCCTTTGGCCATGTCCTTATCTTCTATCTGCTTGAAACACCTTCACCCTGTTTGACTCAGTCCTACTCATTGTAAGATCTCACTTGAAACCCTCACTTCTCCCAAAAAGCCTCCCCTGAACCTCCCGAGGGTACTTAAGGTTTCATAATCTTAATTATAATCTCACCCATAATCTCTGGGTGAGGTTACTGCGCCTCCCCTGTATCCTCTCCTGGCACCCTGTTGTCGCCTTTCAGACCGACTCCCCGCTCTGTGTCATGACTCCTCTACTGATGGGCACCTGCAAAGCTCCAGTGCCTCGCCCAGTACTGGCTCGGAAGCAGGCTTCATGAATGTTGATAGACTATTGAAAGAGGAAACTTTTATTAATTTTTTAAAAAGTTCTTATACACTTCTTTAATTCAGCTTCTAATAATGTCATGCATGTTTTTTTTTGTCTGTTTAAAATCTTTGGAGGATTTATGTCTTGAGCTATATCTGAGAACAATGTATTATAAGACTTAATTGGGTTTATAATGACATTTCGTAACTGTAACAAGTCTAATAATAAAATCCGATTGGAGTTATAAGCAGACATCATAAGTAGAAAAATAGTTTTGGGCTGATGTTTGAAAAACCTCTCTAGACTGTGTTTTGTGTAAGAGTAGTATAAAATTATGTAGCAATGGACACTTTCAGCAGGTGGATCCTAAGGATATTGATCTAAAGTCAGATTTCATGTCCTGAATTTCATTTCAGTCTGGTTCATGTCCTTTACTTGTATTAAATGTGTCATCCCATGTATCCTTCAGCCTGTGGCTTCTCAACTACCCATCTTCAAGTCTGTGCCAGATAAACAGCAAAGTTAAGAGAAAAGTTACTGTGATGTTAGTTGTGTGTTTTCAAATTGCTCCTTGTGAGGATGTTTTTTTCCCCCGTTCCTCCCTCAGTTTTCACAGAGGGCTTTTTCTCATTACGGTCAACGTATTTTGCCTTCTCGGAACGTCAGGTTCACCTTGGTGAAAAAGAACGAGATGCTTTGCCACTGGGAATGTTCACTGCCTCCCTTTGCCATGTAGGCCATGCAAAAGGAGCTCACGATGCCATAATATATAAATATAATAAACACCTCTGGTTCACTACTTACAGAAAACATTCGTGGAACTCGGTTCAAATTGGTTTATTTTCTTCATCTTCCAAAATTTAGTTGTGTCCATGCTTTTGTGGACTTTTTGAGGATTTAATTAAAGTTTTTCTTTGACTTTAACCACGCTTTAATCTTATGCTATCATCCTTAATGCTAACCTTACTTAGAATCCCATACCAAATGCTAAGTGTAGCTAGCATATACTAGTATAGTACATCCTCTTCCCCTCCCCTAAACTAATGCCGTGCTCCTGGGAAGAAATTCATTTTATAAACGACCTCAGTTGTTGCCAAATCTCATACAAATTTTAAAAAAATGTGATTGATGTCATTTTCTTACTTGTTCCTGTGATTCTGATGACATAGAAACTATTATATGTTCGTTACATGGAAGAGTCGGGGAAAATGAAGTTATTATTAGAATATTTTTAAACTACAAGGTGATGTGTATCCGTATACTTTCAAATCCTTTTTTTTCTTTAAAGTGGTTTCAGCTTCCCTAAATTTAGTGCTGAGGTACTCTGTCGTAAGGTTGAAAAATCTGAATCACCTTTTCATCCTAGCTGTTCCTTTAGCTGGCACGTTGTCTGAATGCTGTTTTACCCTGAGATTTTCCGAAGGATGAGATGATAATTTGCTTCTTTGGTGAGCCAGTGGCTTAGATCCATGCAAGGTTACAAATATGATGATAGAGAATGCTTAAATATGCTGTAAATCATTCTGAAAACCTTAAATAGTGATTCTTTTGGTACTGCCTAATGTAGGTACCAACGTGATTACCATTTATTATGTTAGAAATCATGAAAAGTGATGGAAAATCCTTTACTGTAATCATGAAATAAGCAATAATATTTGGGCAAAAAGAGAAAAGAAAGTTAACCGTGCCTTTTTTTTTTTTTTTTTTTTTTTTTTTTTGTCTCCCATGTGCTCTTTTACGCAGGTACAACTTGGCCAAGTAGAAATCAAATGCCCTATCACAGAATGTTTTGAATTCCTGGAAGAAAGAACGATTGTCTTTAACTTAACACATGAAGATTCCATCAAATATAAGTACTTCTTGGAACTTGGCCGTATCGATTCCAGCACCAAGCCGTGTCCTCAGTGCAAGCACTTTACAACCTTCAAGAAAAAAGGACATATCCCCACCCCTTCCAGATCAGAAAGCAAATACAAAGTAAGCATGTTCACCAGAGTTGTGGGTTAGATGTCACATGATGCCAAATTAGGCCAACTTGTGGTGGGCATTAAGTGGGCTTCCTTCCCTTACCGAAGTCTAAGGTGAGTATTTATTGACTGTGATTCTGAAAATATGTAGTTTGGGGAGGCTGATGATAAACGTGCACTCTTGAGGATTTAATGAAAGTTTTTCTTTGACTTTAACCATGCTTAAAATTCACTTAGTAGCCTAATTAAATGACTAATCTTTTAAAATAATTGTCACTAAATATTAAGTAAATACTAACCTTTTTTGTGTGTGTGAGTTTAACTTTTTTGGTGAACCCAAGGTGGATCTCCTCTGGCTCTGTCTGTAATAAGTGAGAATGGTATAAAATGCATTCATGCATTCAGCAGGTACAAACTGCCAGTATAGGCTAGACAGTATGCTAAGTTTAGGGGCTGCAGAGGTAAATGTGGCATAGTCCTTGCTCTAAAATTGTCTCATGAAGGTAAGAGAGACCTGTGTTTAAAACACAGGTCTAAAATTGAACGGTCGTTCAATATGACTAGCCAAGGGAACAAAACAAACAAAAACAAGAACCCCAATACACTCATAGTTTGAGAACACTGATGGAGGAGTGGAGGCTAGGATATGAGGAAAAAGTTCTTGGAGAAGATGCAGTTCTCCAGGCAGGTAAACAGACAAACATTGGAGAACATGTCGGAGCAAGGAATGAGTAAGTCTGGCCCCGAGGCTGAGGCAGGCACCCTGGAAACCAATGCTCGGTAGGGTGAGTGGGGAGAGAGCCAGGGAGAGCAGCTGGCCAGGTATTTAAAAGCAGATGGTGTTGAGTCTCACACTGTGCTCAGAAGTTGGAGTTTAATTCTGTAGGCATTACAGAAAGATCATTCTTGCAGCATTAGTAGGGCATGTCACAAGAGGACAAGAATGGAGGCCGGGCACTGAGAGCAGAAAGTGTGGGAGCTAATCCCTGGTTCACAGCACCGACTGTCCATTACCACCCCCTGGGGGGTCTCTTAGACAACCAGGGCCCCGGGCCCACCCCTCAGTGACTGCCTGGCACATTTTTTAGCTCACCGAGTGATGCTAGTGTGCAGCACAACTGGGAACCCTTGCAGTAAATGAAACGAGAAGATGATGAGGCCCATGGCAGTAGTTTTTCCATCCTTGTCATTACAGCAGAATGGCAGGATTGAAGTGGTTTCAAGGGCTGTTTGATGTCCTCTCCATTTGAGGTAAGTCTTTGCCCATGTTCCGGCCTTGGAAGCAGTGGTCACTATGGTATTCATTCTGTAACTTTGAGGGAGTGTGGTTTAGCAAGTCCTTCCCCCACTGGTTACGATGATGAGCTACAGTGGGCTAGTCTAGCCTCTTCAGGAGTAACTGGGCTTTGAAACTGCTTAGCTCTCATAGTTAGTTCTTTTATTTACTATCTTTGTGCAGTCTAGACTGATAGCTAGCAGGAAACTCCTTTTGTTTTCTTGTCTAAAAAGTACATTTTTAAAAAGATTTTATTTATTCATGAGAGACACACAAACAGAGGCAGAAGGAGAAGCAGGCTCCCTGCGGGGAGCCCGATGCGGGACTCGATCCCAGGACCCAGGGATCACGACCCGAGCCAAAGGCAGACACTCAACCACTGAGCCTCCCAGGTGCCCCTAAAAAGTACATTTTTGAGGTTGCAAAACTGTATAACTAAAATAATACATGTACAGTGATTTTGAATACTGACTTAATAGCAATAATATACTTTTATTTGACTCTGTATATTCTTAGGTAGTTATTTTTATTTCAATTTTATGTTACTGATGTGATCAGAAATTACCAGTTTTAGGAGGACTTCTTATGCCATAACTTAGCATATTTTTTTCTCACTTATATTTGGAATCATATGTAATATACATTTTTATATAATTTATTTGTTTATAAAGTACATATATTGATACAATTAATACATATTTATAAAGATATGTATATAGGGGCAGCCCGGGTGGCTCAGCAGTTTAGTACCTGCCTTCGGCCCGGGGTGTGATCCTGGAGTCCCGGGATCGAGTCCCACGTTGGGCTCCCTGCATGGAGCCTGCTTCTCCCTCTGCCTGTGTCTCTGCCTCTCTCTGTGTCTCTCTCTCTCTCAAGAATAGATAAATAAAATATTTAAATATATATATATATATATATATATATATATATACACACACACACACACTCAGACTGCAGTATTTTGGAATTTAGAATAATTAAAAACATATATGCATAATTGAGTCAAAATAGAAATCATTTAAAAATATATTGTTCTTATGAAATGGATGAAAGGCTTAAGTTGCAAGTATAGCTATGGTAAAATTTTATAGATCTCATTTTATCCCAAGTCACCAAATCATTTGGTGGTGAGCATTATTTATCAGAATGCACTTGTATTGAGAGGGAAATATGTAAAAATTTAAAAATATAAGATCCTATATTTGTATAATTTTGAGTGAACTGAGGGCACACTGATAATATTTCCCAATAACAGGCTTCCTCCAATGTCCATCAATTGGGTTGTAGGTAAGAAGAGATGTAGGGGGCCAATGGATCAAGACCTCAGACCTAGTAAGCTCAGTTTTTTACTTCTGATGAGCAAAGGAGAGAGGAAATTTGCTTCTGTGAGGGATGAAAATCCCAATATAAAGTAAAACTATTAAACAACTTTCAAGAAAAATAAAGCTACCGCAGAATTTGGGGATGATTACTGTTATTACTCACTTTACTCTGGTTGGAGAGAAGATCCCTAACAGAAAAGGTAAATAATCCCCTCATTCTACACTGTACAAAGTTCTAGGGATAATTCACATAGTTCCTGAAGCAATGATTTTTACTATTTAATCTAACATTTACATAGCATTTTTCATCATTAAACTCTATATGTTAACATAAATTCTTGGCTTATGTGCCCATGCCTGTCTGGATATTATGAGTAAGGAGAGGTCAGACATGGATGCTTCTTCAACAAACCAACTGTGACGTTCATGATTATAGTATAGCACCCTATGCTGAGACTACGATCTTTGTTCTTTGCGGCAAATCAGTGACTATATTTTTAGGTTTGTCTATTTTTAAAAATTCTGTTTCCCCAATAACAGAACCCACTTCCAAATCCATGTAGTTCATTATAACTTTCAGAGTATTGAATTCAAGTACTTGAATGTACTTGAATGTAATGAATTGGATCATAACACAACAGAAATAAACAAAAAGATTATTGCTAATGTCTAACATGTCTGAGCAATTGAAAATCTCTTTTTATAATATATTATAAAAATATTATATATAATAAACATTATATTTTAAATATGTAAAGCTAAAGTGTTTTTTAAAGATTATTTATTTATTTATTTATGAGAGACACAGAAAGAGAGGCAGAGACATAGGCAGAGGGAGAAGCAGGGAGCCTGGAGCAGGACTTGATCCCAGGACTCCGGTCCACAACCTGAGCCAAAGGCAGACACTCAACCACTAAGCCCCCCAGATGCCCCCTAAAGTGGGTTTTGTATCTTTTGATGAAACTCTTTGTAATATATATTTCAATATTATTTTTTTGTGTTATTGAATTATAATACTGTGATCCAGGATGTCACACCTTGAACATTTATTATGATTTCTGTCAATTTAGAAGCGCTTAAATAAAAAGGTTAAAATTGCTTGGAAATATCATGGCTATTTTATAGCAGGAAATACCTTTGGGTACATCTCGTGTGATATTTGAAATCTAAAATGTCACATGTGGGGATTTCATTTGAATAGACTTATAAATACTACTTGTTAAATTTCTTTGTATTTTGCAAATGAGAAAGGGGTAAGCAGAATATATCACCAAGCAGTAAGAAGAGTACATCCTTCCAAGCCCTCTCTCAGCATATCCCCTCTGACTGAAGTTTGAGTACATGGAGCTTTGCATTATGTTCTGAACTCCATTAAACTACTGTTGTATCAAAGAGAAGTATGTTCCTGAATGGAGAGATTGACATTGAGATGACCTTGCCTTTGTGCAAATCCAGTCTTTCTCCTTCATAACATTTGTCTTCTTGTTCCTGCAACTCTTGTCATGAGGCCAAAATATTATACCATTCCATTTCTTCAAAGTTAATTTCAAATCCAATAAAAATATCTAATTTCTAAGCTAAGCCATTCTTAGAATTTATTAATGTAACTGCATTATCAATACAGTGAACACATTAGCGAGGGGAAAATAAAAATGCTGAAGTTATGGCTTTAATGGTGCTCATGTGATGCCTGGTGACAGACATATCCCCAGCACCAGAAGTTTTTATCCATAGCAACTATCATCTGGGCTTTTATAGTGTTATGTGTGTGATTATTTGCTTAGAGTTTCTCCCACTGGTCTCTAAGAGGCCAGGTCCAGGCTTGCTGACTGCTGATAAGTTGTGTCAAGCCCTGCATCTGAAAAACTGTGCTCTCAAAATAGATTTGTTGGAGGAACTAAGAAATGGGCCAATGCATACATAATAATGTGTCTATAGTAAACATGGGTAGAAAATGCTGAGAACACTTGGAGAAGAAAGGACAGGAGGGATTGAAAAGGCTTCAGTTAGAGTAAACTGAGCTTTGAAATGTTGAATTTGCCAAGCTGGAAAAGGTGGGTCAGAGCACTGGCTTCCAACTGTATTTAAATTCAGTCTGCCCCATATGAGCTCTGCACCCGTGAGTACAGTTTTCACATCTTACTGGGGTTAGTAACAGTACCTGTCAGGAGGGCAGAGTAAGAATTAAACTGGGTCACACATGTAAAGTGCTTAGCACCATGTTTGATATATCCTGAGTGCTTAACACTTGCTGGAAATTCTTATGTTTGCTATCATTATTAGGCAGGGGCCACAGAATGAGCAACCCTGGGCTTCTAGGAAGGAGATAGAAGATTCAAGAATAAGATAGGTGGAATAAAAGATTGGATGCCTGATGGATGGTGGTAGTAAAGGAGGAGGTGGTAGTAAAGGAGTAAATATATATATATATTTTAAGGAGGGATGATATTGACCATATCTTGGAAAAGAGCAGGTTTGGGGAGTGAAAAGCAAATTCGGTTTGAAATGTATTGATGATGTTAAGTTTGAAGATCCTTTGGGGCTTCAGGGAGATATCCAAGAAACATGGACCTTCTGAGGAGGGATCTGATTGGCAAGCATTAATATTTGACGAGGTTGAAGCAGGGGCAGGTGACTACATTCACATAAATGGATAAAACATGTTCAGAGGTAAAGAAAGTTATCATTTTTTTTATGAAAAAGAGGAGAAAATTACAAATGATTAAATGTAGTCATTTTATGCCTGGGAGTTTTACTGAGGTAGGGGTAGTTCTAGGTTTCTCTCCCATTTCCAAGTGTAGACCAAGAAATGGTCCCTCTTTTCATACTGATTTGGACTAAGTTGAAGGGCATGCATAAATCAATGCAGGGAATGTGTGAAAGGTCGTTTTCTTTATGGTTTCCTTGAGGCAATAACTCCACTCTTTTTCCCACAAATAATAAACAGAACCTTGAAAATTCACAGAATGGTACTTTGATTCATTGTAAGGTGGAAGAAAAAGCCAGTAAAATGTCATGGGGGAAACTCCCTCTGTGTTCTTACCTTATATAGTTAACAGTCTTTTCCCCCTCTCTTGTAATTATTAAACCCTCTGGGTAGAAATCGCGTTTTATAAAACTGTGCAAATACATTATTTCCTTGTGTAGTAAAAGAACCTTTCTAAGGTCTTTATAATCAAGTCAATGGGTTTATTGTTCCTAATTAATGTACTTTAAAATGTGCTTAAGTGGAAGGCTGGAATTCTGGTAATACTCCATTTACCCTCTTCCTGTGTCTATTACTCAGCCCTCTCTGACCTGTCCTGTACTCCAGAAAACTGCCTTTTTGAACTGCTTTTCCAGACTCCCTTACATCTCAATTCCTATTTGGATTCAGCCAAGTGTTGGCATTGGCAGGAGACAAGAGGGTGGAAGGAGAGAACAGTAGATGCATTACTTCCTCACTCCCTTCCTGATTCAGTACAAAGGTCTGGCAGTAGCTGTGTCCCTCTAGGACTGTACCTCCCCCCCTAGATGGTCCCTCCCCCATATTGCTAATTCTCACTGGGCTGCAGAAACCTTTTTCCTCCTTTGTCTCTATGGCCCTAAGAGGCACAGCGGCTTCCCACTATTTAGGCTTCTGGGGCCTTGCCAATCCTTTGTTCAGATCCCAGCTTCACATCTTCAGTTGTGCCTCCAATGAACAATTGTCATTTAAATAAATAAATAAATAAATAAATAAATAAATAAATAAATAAATTTAAAGTTTCATTTGATAAAGATAATTTGAGAATTGTTTCCCATGTATAAAAATGTTTGAAGTTTCCCTGTGACAGTGTGGCTAGCATGCTACTTTGCTCTCATCCCCTCCCCGCCCCCTCACCATCACTTTAAGTTGACAGTGTTACAAATTGAGAATCAGGTGGTGCATGAGCCAGTTTCTCCTGGCATTAATGCATCATTGATGTTCAGGGTTGTAGAAAACAAGTGTAGCTTCCTAAATGATCATTGCTAGCATAGATTTGTGAGGGAGATAATGACAAAGGTGTCTAGTCTGGTTTAAAGAAGCCAGCTTAAACAAAGGGTGTGTTATATATGCTAACTTTGAAAAAATGTGTAATACTCAGCTATGATGCAGAGCTACTACGTTTTATTAGGATGCATTTTTTCCCCTCTAGTTACTAATGAGGTGCTTTGCTAAAGTTGTTCTTTGTTTCCTTCATTGATGCATAAATTAGCCATAATATTTTATGGAATCTTTACTTGAACTTCTAACAACAAAGGCCAAATATTAGAATTCATTTACTGTCTTAACCTACATCTGACATTTAAAAAAAATACAATAATTGTAATAATCAAGGCTCATAGCTACCACAAATTGACCCACAATGAGATTGAAAGCTTTTGAGGTTTTTTGCTTCATCACATCATCTCTTGGGTCTTCAACCCAAGAGACAAGTTGAAGAATCATTTCTCTCTGATGACATGCTAAAGAGTGAGTAAAAGTAAGCCAGATCTGGTGCTCATTATAAAATGGTCTGGAAGACGTGAAGGGCCTGCATTTCTCACTTAAATACTGTGCATTCCTCCCTTGCCGTATTTACCCTCTTGGATCTGTATGGGAACCTAATGCAACAGTCTACATGAGCATAAGTCCTCTCTACAAAATACCTACAGGTGGCCATTCAGATGCTGGTTAAACACTTCCATTTTTAAGGAACTTTCTACTTCTAAAATCATTCCAAAGAATTCATTGTTACCTTCAGGCTGAGATCTATCTCTTGCTTTCACCTCTTGGTCACAGACAATACTCCAATTTCCTCAGGTACGCTATATAATTAGATGGCCCTCCTGCTACTTTTGGTGGGTTGTCTCCACACGATGTTAGCCTTACTGTGTCGTGTTCAGAACCGACATCTTGTTGAGAATGGGATGATGCCATACTGCTCTGGCTAGTGAGTTGGGACTACACAGATGAGGGCAGACTCTTCCAGTACCATTTATATTCATCTATGAAGCGGTAGGTCCTCAGACAAGACATAAATTCAGACAGATAACTCTCTGAACCCTGTTTTCTAGGTTTAAAGGAAGAGTCTGTAAATGCTTAACGGTGTTTCCAGGCGGCAGAGACAAAATAGATTGGTATGAAACAATGATCCTCAAATTAGGGAGAGAGGACTCTTTTCAAAGGACAAAACCCCTAGAATAACATGCCTCCCACTTTAAAATGAAAGCCAGTACTAAAGTGGATGTATTGTGCAATAAATAGTGTGCTACATATGTCAACGGAGCCTAGAAACCAATATGAGGGATGTTGGTAAGGCCATTTTTATGAATAACCACTGTCTAACTCCATGTAGGTTATCTTGTCATGTGTTAACTGTTTGGGGCGGGGGGGTTTGTTTGTTTGTTGTCCTCATTTGATCCCTGACCTTTAGGAAAGTTTCCCTTTCATTTTCCGGCTTGGTTTCAGCTATGCTGTGAGAAATTAAGGCAAGGGTCACTAGGCCACATTTGGACTGTGTTCAGGGAACGGTGCCTTATGAGGCCTGCGTGTTACTGGCATGGTGTTTGGGGAGATATCCCCAAGTAGGAGGGGACTCAGAGACTAATCTTAGGGATTAAGATTCGAGACAAGAAGTCAAGCCCATGTTTTTCCATGTGGAGAACCTCCCTCCACGCCACTCTTGCTTTAGGATTTGATCTTATTAAGGGAGCAGATAGTGCTGCTTTGAGGCCATGCATCAAAGACTACTTCTCTCCTCTTGATGATGCCCTGTACTTCTTCACAATCATCTTGTCTTCAAGAAAGTCATCTTAAGTTATCACAAAGCTTTTTATAACCACAAGATTTCCCTGTTATTTATATATCGATCAGTTTCTTTAGGACACAGTGTAGTCTGACAGCCATAGTTTCTGTGTTAAATGAAAGAAGTTTCTGGACCACTGTATTTTGAAAGCCACATCAAGAGTATAGGAACATCCTTCAACATGGATGGAACTGGAGGGTATTATGCTGAGTGAAATAAGTCAATTGGAGAAGGACAAACATTATATGTTCTCATTCATTTGGGGAATATAAATAATAGTGAAAGGGAATAGAAGGGAAGGGAGAAGAAATGGGTAGGAAATGTCAGAAAGGGAGACAGAACATAAAGACTCCTAACTCTGGGAAACGAACTAGGGGTGGTGGAAGGGGAGGAGGGCAGGAGGTGGAGGTGAATGGGTGACAGGCACTGAGGGGGGCACTTGATGGGATGAGCACTGGGTGTTATTCTGTATGTTGGCAAATTGAACACCATTAAAAAATAAATTTATTATTTAAAAAAATTTTTTAAAAGAGTATTGGAACATCAACATAAGACTAATTAAACCCTGTATATTGGACACCTCATCAAGGCTCAGGACTGAACCAGCTGAAGTGACATCTCTGTTTGGGCCCCACTAGAACACTTGTTCCATCCCTGCTGCACTAGGATGCTTTCAGGCTCTCCGTGGCAGCCGAGGCTGGGCCAGAAGTACGACCCCATCACTGGCCCCAGTGACAGTCCCCCTTGAACTTCAAGGCCACATTCTGTCTAAACATTAGCCTTCCAGTCTTCCTGTAGCACCTTTCCCAGGAACTCACTTGTCTGAGCTTCTATTTTAGTGGTTATCACATGGTTTGATAGTTCTGTGAGTTTGTATCTGTTGGTCTTCAGTAAATTCCTTGAGGATAAGTATTTTATTCTTTATGTGGCTAAAATCAGTACATTCAGTATGTGCTACTCAAAGGTGCTCAATAAATATTTGCCAAACAGGCAAAAGAATTGATGAATATGTTTCATTATTGAGCATCTGTAATTCTAATAAAGCAAATTCTTTTCTTAGTTCATATTTGCAATGTTCCATTTATAAATAGATACTGTCTAATATTTTAATATTAAGTAAGTATTCTGTGATTTGTTTGAAATTATTATGTATATAGGAGTGTATAGAATTTAGGCCCCCCCAAATAGACATTTCTGGGGTGCTCTTTGGTTTTGAACTCTGTTTTTACTTTGTGGGTGATTTTTTTTTTTTAATTTGGTATGAATTCTCAAGAGAAAATACCATTTGCTTAGGGAAAGTTGGTGGGTTTAACTTGTCATCTGAGTGTCATAGTAGCCCAGATTTCTGGAAAAACTAAAGGAATTCAGAAGTTTAAAATATAAAGATTTTTTTTGTTTTTTTTTTTTTATCTTTCATGGATTTGGGGACAAGTTAATCAAGATTCTTAACTCTGATAACTTTATTTTTGAAACACTTGTAGCCCTATGTCTTGCAGAAGAGTTTGATCATGATCCTAATGCCCAGTAAAATGTCACATGTATAAAATATTTAGTAAACATCATCTGGTAATCTAAGAAGTAAGGATACCATCTCAGCCGTTCGTCATAAATTGGATATGTTGGTTTTTCTGTGAATTCACTTCATGTTAGCCAATATGTAGTACGTGCTGTGTGCAAAATAAGTAATTTTACAAATTGCAAAGTTCTATGTTACTTATCTCAGGAAATACAGGTTGCCCGAGACAGCCTTTGTCCTCAGTGAATTTGTAGTCTGTTAGAGACATCTACACGTCTAATATGAGTCCGAGAAGATGCTGAATCTGTTTGGGAGGAATAAGGAAGACATCTCAAAGCAAATAGCATTTGATCTGGATAAGATTTCAATAGACAGATTTTGGTAATTAGACTTTCTCCAATTACAAGAGGCAGAGATGTGCTTTCTTTTAAGCTACCTGAGTTCATGAGGTTTTACTGCAAGGCTCCAGAGGAAGGGCAGGAAAGCAGCCTCAGCAGCCACTGAGGCAGGCCTCACAGAGACTTGGACACTCTAGTAGCACGAGAGCCCCTCTGTTGTGTCATTAAATGTGACTCTCTGTTGTCCCCTTCTCCTGTGATCAGTGCTGTAGACACTCAGCTTTTCTTAGCTTTATCTCCACAACAAAGGTAAAGTGGATGTGTTTCCCCATTTCACTCAGGAGAAAAAAATCCGCCTTGCCTCATCTCTGTTCAGCAATGAGCACCCTCCTGCATAAAGCTCAGGCCAGCCACCTCATGGGTGGCTGCCTACCCGCCAGAAGACACATGCTTTTGCTTAGGGACTCATCCCTGATGGAATCAGATGGTACAGAGCAGAGCTCCTCTGACTTTAGCATGCATGTGAATCACCAGGAGACCTTGGGAAAACGCAGACTGATTCAGTAGGTGTGGGCTGTGACACGAATTTTTTGTTTCCAGCTAACTCCTGGGTCATGCCGATGTTGCTGTTCCTCCAACCACACCTTGAGTAGCAAGGATAGAACATAGCGACCTCTGTGTGAATAGAATTACTCAGAAGGCAGGCAATCTGTGTGGGAGGTCTGTGGTTGTGAGATGGCATCTCATGGGGAGGAGTACGTGTGAAAAAAGGAGTGGAGGAAGATGCAGCATTGATGCCGATACGTGTTTTATATAAGGCCACTTTTGAGTATGGTTAAGGCCACCATGGAATAAGGCATCTTCAGATCAGAAAGTTCGAATTTAGACAATGCAGAACAAGATGGTTGGGCTTGCCTCTTAGTCCTTTTATGGTCTTAATCCAGAGCCAAGCAATAGTTATTTTAATGTTTTCAGTGAGAGACAGTAAGCAGTTGGGTCTGTATTTAAATTATTCATCTTCACTTGAGAGCTTGCTGCAAAACTTTGTTCACAGTTTGCCGCGGAGTCCGTGTTGTTGGTGAGGATTGGCAGTAGGATCTGCTGTGGGACTTAGATGTTTATTGCACAAAGCTGAGAGCCAGAGTCCCTGGTATAGACACCCCAGTATCAAGACCCCTTATCATTCTGGTGCCTTAGGAGAATCACACATTTCTGTCTTCTTTGGGAACCACAGGGGTGATAGTTCAGCATTTGGTCACAGAGATCCTCGAGCCATTGTGATGTCTGACATCCACAGAGGTAATCCCAGTGTCAAAGTGCTGTTTCATTCACTCTTCTGTTCTTTTCATAAATGCAGTCTGACTGATTAAAAACCAAAGAGGTGTTTTTTTTGTTGTTGTTTTGTTTTTGTTTTTTTCCGACAGGGCTAGAGGTCAGTGACTTAGAATTACTAATAATGTTGAACAGAAGACAACTTAGTTAAATACTCAGGCCCTTCTGAGATAATGGCAGGTACGTGAGGAAAAGCAAGTCTCTCTGACTTCTTCCCCATTTCATTCATGACATCTGAAAATTGTATTCACAGAGGCCCTGTGGGAAATTTGCATTTATTCCTCATTGTTCAAGGACATGGGGGAATGATCAATTTATATCGTTTTATCTGGAGTTTACCCACTTCTTCTCATTGTTCTTACTTTAGGATGACTTATTTTTAACTTTAATGATGAGAGAAGGCAAAAATGTTTATTTTAAATGACCACGTAGTAACATGCCTCTTTTTTTTAACCAAGGGGGGTCTTCTGATGTATGTAAGTAAAATTTTGAAAAGGATTTTCAAAATTCACCATATGTTGGTAGTCGTATAGAATTCTGACTTACTGAATAGCTTAACCATATGACCTTTGACTTCTACATTTTGATTTTCAACTGCCAAAGAAAGAATACTGTTTAGTGTGAAGGAGTGTTTGGCACAGTGAAGAGAATGCTGGCTTCGGAGCCAGACAAACTTATGTTTAAGTTTCTTCTTAACACAAGCTTGCTATGTTAATTTGGGCATGTTATTTAATCTGTGTGAGTCAGTTTTCTTATCTGTAAACTTGTGACTGCACCTACTTTTTAGCATTATTTTGTGGGTAAAAATAAATACTGATGTCATGCAGCAGTATAAACATTACACATAACAGAATTTCAATAAATAAATAGAATGTTTAAAATGTTATGACAAAATTCTGTTTTGTTTTGATAGAAATTAAAAGCAAAAGTACTTTTGTTAGTTCATATTTACATAGGAAGAACATTGGGTATTCTTGATGTTAGTGAAAACTGCAGTGCTTTGAGTTATAACCATAAGAGCTGGGATTATAGTTGCTCCTTGGTTAATCTATATTTGGAACCATTATTGTCCAAAAAAGTGGTTTCCCAAAAAGCAAGTAGTGATGTTGTCAACAGTCTACCAAAAGAGATTCTAACTAATCTTCAAAGTGTAGTCGGTGAACTCAGCAACGCTGCATCAAATAATAGGATCACAGAGAAGAATTGTAATCAGTCTTGGTCATAGTGAGACATTATATTCATTCACATTAGTCAAACAGGGCTGAGAAAGTCAAACTATGCCCCTATGCTCTTAGAGAACGAAGACCAGAAACATTAGATGAGAATGGGATACTTCACTATCATTCGGAATAAAGGAAGCCAGATAACATGTCTTCCATGTCAAGTGGAAGACAAATATTTTCAGTGAACATAAACACACGCTCTCACGTGGTGAAAGTACAAAGACGTCTTTTTGATGGTTTCCTAAGTACAGGCCATATCACCATACGGATATACTTCTAATAGGATTCTTTGTATTAATTTTATAATTGACTTCCCTTAGACTAATAGCAAATGAAGCATACCCTTGACTTGAAATGGTACTTACTAGCAAATGCCAGAAGAGTAGTTTATTTCCCAGTGTGGTTTTCATTTGATGGAGTATCTATGAGGCTTTGGTTTTATAAAAGTGAATGAAGCCATTGGTAAGAAGAGCATTGGAAATGCCTGGGAAATTGTTTCAAGGGAAAGGTGAATCACAGGCAGCAGCCTGAGTGTGTAGATTAGGGGCATTGTGAGCCTTCAGGTTTTACTTTGTGCTTTGATATAAGATTTTCATAAGGCCAAAATTATTTCCAGAATGGCCCAGTGTTTAATTCCAGTAGAGTGTACAAACAGCCTTATCATCCATACCAAAGCAATTATTTCCTCTTTTAATAATATAATCTTCACATCTTATTATAGTTCAATCTGGTAGACGGAGCAGTATTTTAAATCTAGACAAATGGTAACCTTTTTAGCTAATTTCCTCAAGCACCACCATTCTTATTCCTTTAAACACTTTCAGTAGGTCTACCAGTGCTTGATATTTCTTTTTCTCATACAGATCCAGTGCCCCACTTGCCAATTCGTCTGGTGTTTTAAGTGCCACTCTCCTTGGCATGAAGGTGTTAACTGCAAGGAGTACAAAAAAGGGGACAAATTGTTGCGTCACTGGGCCAGCGAAATTGAGCATGGACAGAGGAACGCTCAGAAGTGTCCAAAGTGCAAGGTGAGATAACAAACCTCTACAAAAGAAAAGAAACGTGTGCATCTGGATATCGCTGAGCAGTATTATTTACAATACTGAAGTGAATCACATGCATAACTTTCTTTTTAATTAATTTATTTGTTTGAGAGACGGCATGTGTGTGTGAACAGGGGGAGGGGCAAAGGGAGAGGGAGAAAGAATCTCAAGCAGACTTCCTGCTGGGCTTGGAGCCGGTCTTGGGGCTCAGTCTCATGACCCTGAGATCATGACCTGAGCCGAAATTAAGAGTCGGTTGCTTAACCAATTGAGCCAGCCAGGAGCCCCAACGTGCATAACTTTCTTAATGCAGATGTGGAGAAAAAGAATATAGGCTGATTCATTTTAGAAGAGTAATTATATGACTAAATGGAAGATTTTATATATAAATAATGTACATTCTTCTTAGTTGCATTATACTTCAAAATTTAAGGAGGCTCCATATAATTACTGACTTTAAACTTCAGTTTTTATTTTCCATTTAAAAATGGAGAAGTGTGTACAGGGAAAAGTCAGTATGGAACTGATTTAAAAGTATTATTTCTAGTTTGTCACATGCATTATAATCACTTCGCAATTAGGCGCTGAATCCTTACAATCCTTTGCTTTTCTTTCCCTCTTGCATTGCTTATCATGTTAGGATTACATTAAGCTCATCACCTGCTTTTTGTAAATCATAGAAGCTAATAATGGAAGTCAGGACTTGGGGATTTTATGAATCTCATTTTTCATTTTTCTCCTGATTATCATGCAGATAAATAATCAAGAGTTAACAGGTATTTAAGCTGAGATTTAGATGTTGAAAGCCAACCATGCAAACCGCCAGGGAAATCTCACCTATAGAGAAATCAGCAAGTAAAGCCAGCCAGAAAACTGTGGATTTGATACTTAACAGGATAGGGAATCTGTTGAAGTTTGGAGTTTTTGGTCCTCAAAGCTCATTTTAGAAAATTACGTGTGTGTGTGTGTATATATATGTATATATATACACTCTACCATAAATGTTTTCCACTTTTTGCCAAATTAATCTTTAGAGATCAGTCTAGATTGGGCCTAAGAACAATTCTGCAGTTCCTTCCGGAAGACTTAGCACCAGATACATAAAATTTGAGTTCTCAGAAAATAGTTAAAAATTAATTAAAATCAAACTTGAAGTAGTGAAGTATATTCTGAAGCCTGTTAATGAACATAAATATTATGCACAGATTCACTATATTAGTTTCATGTTCAAGTTTGTCCGTATAGTAAGTAGAAGTATTGCCTGAAATAACATGTTGCATTCTTGGCAACTGAAAAAATTTTTGAAATAGTTTTGATGACCTGGCTTTCTTAGAAGCGTTGTCTAAGGCACTTTGAGCTAAAGCTTTCTTTGTTTTCCCTGTGGAAGGCAAATTCATCCACAATTATCCTTTTGATTTTAGGGTTGTTCCAGATCACTGCATCAATTGCTCAGTACACTTTTATTTTTCATCTATTGAAGAATGATGAAAAAAATGAGGCCTTCCCCCTAGCTCTTGCCTTTCCAGTTTATTCAAAGCTGCTACTACTCAGTTTCAACTAAATAAAGACCAGTAGGAATTTAGGAGTGCTGTTAAGTCACTCTATTTAACACTCTATCCAAAAGTATACTTTATATTTCTCTGGAAAGCTGTGAAAACAATTACCAGTTAGCCTGGCTCCAAGACTATATGCTGAATGAGCAATGCAGCGTTATACGTTGGGGAAAATCTGAATGAATGGAGGTAATACATAAAAACATACAGTGGTTACTGTAATCCTTCAGTCTAACATTAAATGAGCTCTGATATATAGAAAGAAAAAAGCAGCCCACGGGAAGTTTTCTGACTGCACTAACAACTTCCCACAGTTTTAAAAAATATAGATAAACAGTTGAGAGAAAGCATACGTGCTGGTTGCTCTTTGAAGCAATTGCTGAAATGTTGAGGCTTGAGAAGGAATTTGCTTTTAAATAGCTGAAAAGAAAGGAGCCAAGGAACCATGGAATTAGTTGACATGACTGGTGTATAGCAGAGAATCTACTTTCTGGTGGGATTCAGGTTCCATACAATTTATATCAATTTAAGTCACATTTTAGGGCTTGTTTTGAATATAGATGGTTCAGTTTTTCATTTCTTTTAGGCATAAAACTTTGTATCTTTGCATTTTCTTAACTGTGATTTTGTTGTTGTTGTTGGACCTTAAAATTATTTTTCCCCCATGAAACATTTCTACTCCTATAGCAGAAATCCATGAGGAGATATTCCTTAATGACTTAATGTTTATCTTATACTCCAAGGCTTTGCTTTCATAAATAATCCTTTAAAATTTATAAATACAGCATGTTGGAAAATAAATATATATGAAGCATGCATAATAGAAATCACTGTTGAATTAACAAGTGAAAACAGGTATATTAAAACCATTTCTTTTAACTTCAAAAAATTAAAATAAAATTTATAAATATAAAAAAGGAAGATGCTAGGAGTTTGTGAAAAAGAAAATTTTCATATAATGCTTGCAAGTGAACTAAATATATTTTCATATGAATATGTTTTCAATAATGATACTTAAATGTGTTTAAATTTTTTTGTACCCTGCATAGGTATATTTGCTTAGATTGATGCATAATTTTAATTATTATTTTGATTATTAAATGTTTTGTTTATAAAGGTCATATAACATAATAGAAATTGGGAAAAGAAAGAGAAAAGATTTATTGAAAATCTTGCCACACCAGTACACTCACTATTAACATACTGGTATCTCCTCCATCTAGAAACTTTTTGAAGTTTTAATTGTACTAGTCGGATAATTTGATATTCTTTGTTTTGTCACTTATTATGCCAAACCTTTCTCATGTTACTAGTTTCCATAACAGTTATTTTATTAACTATGTAATATTGGCATAAATATCCTTCTACTACTAGATACCAGTGCTGACTTTGTTTACTTATATACATATATTTTTTTATTTTCTAAAGAATGAGTTGATGTTCAGCTTGAATATACCTTTTTCCCCCTATTTTAGGTATTTAAAACTTATATTTCTAAAGATAGAGTCAATTACCGGGTTAAAGGATATCAGTATTTTTAACATTTGGTACATATTGCCAATTTGCTTCCTAAAAAGATAAAACCATTTGTAATTCCACCAGAAACATTTGAAGACCTGTTTCTATATAGGCATTTCTTATTACCATTTCAAGTATTTTTAAAATGCTATTTTAGGAGTTTAAAAATATTTTGTTCTTACATTTTGAATCTCCTTGTTTGCTTTTAGACTGAATATAAAATAAATGCATGTACTTTTTAGTTTGTAATGTGTCTTTTGAGTTTCCTCTGCATATTCTTTGCTCATTTGTATGGATCAGGTCAGGTCATATTTTTTGTATCAGATTATATGAGGTCTTTGTTTGAAAGTATTAACTTCCGTTCTGACATTTTTCTCTCCTATCTTCTTATATCAATGATAGTTTGGGTGAGGTTTATTTTTAAATTTAATTTAATTTAATTTTTTTATGTGCGTGTATTTTTAAAAATTTTAGTTTGACCAAATATATCATTCTTTTTGGGTGGATACACAAACACACCATATTTATACACATATTTTATATATTTACATACCTTTTGTAAATATTTTGCTCCTAAGCTTAGAAAATTATATATCAGCCAGAAATCTAATAAACAGTTTATTTTCTTCCTTTTCTTTTAACTATTTAATCTCTAAATATTTTAACTCTTTAACCTAATCATAACTAATTTTGATGTTTACTATGTGTTAGATACCTATACTAATGTTTTCCAAATTAAGACCATCCAACCTACTTGTTTATTAAATAATTCTGCCCCCACACATTGATTTGCAATTTTTCTCTAGCCACATGTTAAATTAATATATATAAAAGTCTCTCTTCTGAGACAAATACCACATGATTTCACTTGTAAGTGGAATTTAGGAAACAAAACAGATGAACAGAGGGGAGAGAAAAAGAGAAGAAGGCAAACCATAAAACAGACTCTTCACTATAGAGAACAAACTGAGGGGTGATGGAGGACAGGTGGGGGGATGGGCTAAATGGGGAATGGGTATTAAGGAGGGCCCTTGTTGTGATGAGCACTGATGTTACACGTAAGTGATGAATCACTAAATCCTACTCCTGAAACTAATATTACAGTATATGTTAGCTAACTAGAATTTAAATAAAAACTTGAAACAGGGGATCCCTGGGTGGCTTAGCAGTTTAGCACCTGCCTTTGGCCCAGGTCGTGATCCTGGAGTCCCGGGATCGAGTTCCACGTCGGGCTCCCTGCATGGAGCCTGCTTCTCCTTCTGCCTGTGTCTCTCCTGAAGCCTGTGTCTCTGTGTCTCTCATGAATAAATAGAATCTTAAAAAAAAAAAAAAATGAAACAGAGGAAAAGAACTTCTTAATCTTGCTGCTGCTAATTTTTCAAGAAAACTCTGTGCTCATATTGGTATTAAATGATTATGCTTTTGTAAAAGGCACCCGTCCCAACATGGTTTGATAATCTATTAATTCATTATTTTAGTAGCATTCCAAATAAAACGACTATGCTTGTAATGTCTTCCCGAATGAGATTTTGCCATTTGCTCAAGTGGAAAGACCAGTTTAATATATGGAATGATATCATGAAGAGATTTGACCTATGCTGAGAAGTCAAAATTATTACTTATAATTGAATTTTGGCAGATGACCAGAATTATTATTGAAATATTTTTCTTCCATATGTGATTAAGATATTTATTCTTAGTGGGATTTTTTTTTATAGCAAGGTAAAAGTATATAAACATTTCTGGAAGTTGTTTATGTGTAAGACATTCTTATAAAAAATTAATAGCAGCATAGTAAGATTAACTTTACTTAGCCATCTTTATTTCAATCTACTACTTCTTAGTTCATAGCCTGTGTGCCCCAGAGTGGGAGAGGGGTAGAGGGAGAGGGAAGTTCAAGCAGATTCTCCACAGAGTGGGGAGCCCAATGCAGGGCTGGATCTCAAAACCCTGAGACCATGACCTGAGACAAAATCAAGAGTCAGTTGCTTAACTGACTTAGCCACCCAGGCACCCCAACATTATTTTTTATCTTAAATTTTAGTAAATGTGCTGCTGAAGTAAACACTATTTTTTATCTTAAAAAGGTGTTTTCTGTCTAATATAAATTCTTAGCCTACAGAAAATATAAACTAATTTTAAAATGTCTTTCTTGAGCATAGTTATGACATAACTAAGTCTGGTTTATGATCATTTTTAGTTTAAACTTAAAGCAAGTAGGGGATTTCAGTTTTGATGGAAGTATTAGAATATTTGTTCAATTTCATGTAAAAATTCATTTTGAGGCTGTATCTTACAGCACAGATTAGATATTAAACTCTGAGTTAATGAGGAAAAGAATTTCAAATCCAAAGAAAATGAAAAGTGAGATGCACACCTAAAAATTAACAAACATAAGATTATACAATACAGAACAAATGAGTAAACACATTTTGTAGACAATTTCACATACATACTTTAGATTTACATTGTAATGAAGTTTTTTTGGAAACTATATTGAGTCAAATGGTGCTGTTTTATACTGTGGTGAAACCCAAAATTTGCCATCTCAGCCATTTTCAAGTGCAAATGGTATTTATGTTTTCATTTAAAAGTTCAAAATAAAAAATAATAATAAAATAAAAAATTAAAAAATAAAAGTTCAAATATTTAAACTATTCTAAAGTGTATGTCATTATGGTTCTTTAATGGTAGAGTAATATATCACTAACTACATTAAAAGCAAAAACCAGGGATCCCTGGGTGGCGCAGCAGTTTGGCGCCTGCCTTTGGCCCAGGGCGCGATCCTGGAGACCCGGGGTAGAGTCCCACATCGGGCTCCTGATGCATGGAGCCTGCTTCTCCCTCTGCCTATGTCTCTGCCTCTCTCTCTCTCTCTCTCTCTCTGTGTGTGTGTGTGTGTGACTATCATAAATAAATAAATAAACAAATAAATAAAAAAGCGGAAACCAAAGCAATCTGTTTTATTGTTTACTTTTTTCCCAGAAAGTGGCTATGCCATACAATTTTATTGATGAACACATACTTTTTGAAAAGTCTGTTTATTTTAGGAAATTTCAAAATAAATATTTAATTTATTCGTAAATGTGTTGTCAGGTGATAGCAAAACCTCAGCTGGATATTTCTAAAGGCATGAATAATTGGTAGGTTTTAAAGGAATTGGAACTCTCTAACATTAATATTTTAATAAGCTTCATTATAGATAAAAACAGTTATAGGGGATCCCTGGATGGCTCAGCGGTTTAGCCCTTTGGCCCAGAATGTGATCCTGGAGTCCCGGGATCGATTCCCACGTCGGGCTCCCTGCATGGAGCCTGCTTCTCCCTCCTCCTCCTCTCTCTCTCTCTGTCTATCATAAATAAATAAATCTTATCAAGAATGTGGGTAAACACTTTGCAAAAATGATTAATGATCCAGTTTCCTGGTTGTTCCCAAAAGGTTTAATATTTGTCAGTTAGTATTACTTGTCTTAACCAAATTTTGACTGTTAGCCATATCATGTTTTTCCTTTGTAAAGTTTTGACTTGTTAAAACTCCATTTATCCAAAGGCCAGGTTTCCATCTTCTGAGTATATATATTTTTTAACAAAGGTACTTTCAGAAGAGAGGTAGACACACCTTCAGACCCTTTTACCCGATAATTTGTAGCAGGCCAGTTTAAAGCAAGCAGGAAGTCAAACAATTGTATAAAGAAAGCAACATATATAAAGGAAGTGTTATCTCTTCAAAAATATTTCTGAAGCAAATGTTATAATATGTTAACATTATTACATGTGGATGGTGAATCCATGTATGCCTGTTACATTATTAACTTTAATTTTTTAAATATTTGAAATAGTTCGTGATGAAAAATAAGTAAAATCTAACAAGGGACCTGAAGGATAATAACATCGTAGCGTTTTGGAGACATTCAACCATCGCTGTTTGCCTACACAACCTCTAAGGATTTTTTTTTTTAAGATTTTATTTATTCATGAGAGACAGAGAGAGGCAGAGACACAGGCAGAGGGAGAAGCAGGCTCCCTGCAGGGAGCCCGACGTGGGACTCGATTCCGGGTCTCCAAGATCACTTAACCCGCTGAGCAACCCAGGTGCATGGATCAGGTTTTTTGGGTTTTTTTATTAGGAAAATTGAAGGGGAATTACTCAAATATCTCTCCCCCAAATTACCATCTCACTTAGTGTCCGATAAGAGAAATATTTAAATAAACATTTGTATGATATGGTACAAATCTAGTCACAGGTGACTAGATTACATGCAGCTGACCCCTTAATTTTCCTCTTGTGTCAATACTCTCACATCTCTGTTTAGGACACTTTGCAAGACATTGAATAAAGATAATTAACTGGGAAATTACATACTTTCATAAAGTAATATATATTATGATTTATGATTAATGGGTAAATAAATCATTTATTTTATTCCAGGGTCAAATTATTCCCTATTTCTGGGTGATAGGATAGTCACTTTTCTTTTCTTTTTTACTTACTTGAGAGAGAGCACCAGTGAAGTGAGAGAGGGAAAGGGCAGAGGGAGAGGGAGAAGCAGATGCCCTGCTGAGCCCGACACAGGGCTCGATCCCAGGACCCTGGCAGGATCATGACTGGAGCCCAAGACAGACATTTCATGGACTGAGCCACCCAGGGTCCCCAGTCACTTTTCTTTTTAAAAAGAAATGTCAAACTATTAATAGGGTATGCTGAATTCTGATATGCCATCTGTATTTTATTCATAAAAATGCCTTGGTATCAGCAGTATACCAGTTATAATAATAATAATAGTTATAATAACTGTTATATATAATATATAATAACTATTTTATATAATAACTATAATAATAACCATAATAATAATCATCATCATCATCCTGATACTTACTATATCTCAGTCTCCATTGTAGTTTTATACATACATTATCTTATCAAAGAACAAAAAGAAATAAAAGGCATCCACATCCGCAAAGGAAAAATCAGACTTTCACTCTTCACAGACAGTCTTTCGGGTTTCCAAAAGACTCCACCAAAAAATTGCTAGAACTGATACAGGAATTCAGCTAACTTGCAGGGTATGAAATCAATGCACAGAAGTCAGTTGCATTTTTATACACTAACAATGAGGCAGAAGAAAAAAAAAGAATCGATCCCATTTACAAAAACCAAAAACCATAAGTTGCTTAGGAATTATCCTAACTAAAATGGTAAAAGAAAAAAAATGGTAAAAGGATCTGTATCCCCTATTTTACACAGTGACAAGTACTGTGGTGCTATGGAGATAAAGCACTTAAGGGGCATATTACCTGTTGAGATAGGAGAACGTAATTAATTACCAAGAAGCTGAATTTTGCTGGAAGACATGAAGGGAGAGAAGAGGTCGTGCAGATAGCTGGGCAAGAATATTCCAGACAAAGGGAAAAATAAATATGGGGACCTGGAAAGAGGAACATGCTTGATGCTTCTGAAGGAGAGCAAGGAGGGCACTGTGGCTAGAGGGGCATGAATGAAGTCGAGGTGAGGTCAGAGGAATCATGGGGTGGAAGTGTGTTCAGAATGTGACAAGTCATATGGTCACTGTAAGCTTTTACTCTGTGTGAGGTGGGAGCCATGGAGAAGATACTTTATTTTTGGAAGGGAGCACAATTTGAAAGCCCCCACGTGTGTGTGTGGGGGGGGCGGGGGATGTGAGAAATGCTTGGAGAACTGCAGGATTATCTATGAAAGTCATTATCAATAC
Source organism: Canis lupus dingo (assembly GCF_003254725.2). Taxonomy (NCBI): domain Eukaryota; kingdom Metazoa; phylum Chordata; class Mammalia; order Carnivora; family Canidae; genus Canis; species Canis lupus. Next base: position 64,122,410 of record NC_064243.1, read on the forward strand.
TCCAAATTCTTTCTTCAGCAACCACAGGACCACATAGCTACGGTTTGGATATTAGAGCCCGCAGACATAGCTTTTGAGTTAATTTTATGTGAACAGGAACAAATTAGTCATTTTCTCTGAATCAATACATTCTTGCCTGTAGCATCCTATTAGAGGATTTAAGAGAATAAAATATTTGAAGGGAAATATCATGACAGGTAAATTCCCTTAATTCCAAATTCACAATAAATTATGAATGAGCATAATTCACTTTCCCCTGCCTCTTTTTTTTGGCCCAGTCGCTTCACCTTGCTGAAACAGTTTTTACGTTTTGGAGTGTGGTAATTACCTCCTCCTCACTACTTTCTTTGGAGATTTAAATGAGACAACAGATGTAACTTACGTACTACTGAGCCTATCATGTTATTTTTATTGTGTAATACCTTAAAGTTTTATCAAAAAGCATTGAATAAGTAATATCTGGATGGGCACACCAAAATGTATCAGCTTAGTATCATATCTGAGGATTCTGGAATTTAAGAAACAAAACAGATGAACATATGAGAAAAGAAGGAAAAATGTTTAAAAAGATGAAAACGGAGGCAAATCATAAAAGACTCTCAACTCTAGGAAACAAACTAAGGGTTGCTGGAGGGGAGGTGGGTGGAGAGATGGGGTAACTGGGTGATGGGCAGTAAGGAGGGCACATGATGTGATGAGCACTGGGTGTTGTACGCAACTGATGAATCACTAATTCTACCTTTGAAACTAATAACACACTATATGTTAATAAAATTGAATTTAGGGTGGGAGTGAATGGGTGACGGGCACTGGGGGTTATTCTGTATGTTAGTAAATTGAACACCAATAAAAAAAATAAAATAAAATAAAATAAAATTGAATTTAAATAAAAATTTTAAGAAATAAAACTGGGTATATATTTTGCAGCTGAAATAGAAAATTGTCAAATGAATAAATGTCATTTTTCTTTCCTCCTCATAGAGACTTTTAGTGAAAGTCCATGACATGCTCTGCAAAACGTGGGCCTTTTTCTGATGAAACTCACAGAAGGGAGACGCAGCTGTTACACTGACAATGATCAACCAGTGGGGCTTTGTAGAGAGTATTATAAGAAGGCTCGTGGTTAAAGGGATAGCTCATTCCTCTTGAAGAATCCAGGGGGAGCTAGGTTGTTGAGGATTGTTGGATGGATTGTGGCGTGATAAAGGTATCCAAGAGTGAGATTATATTGGGCAGCCCGGGTGGCTCAGCGGTTTAGCGCCTGCCTTCAGCCCAGGGCCTGATCCTGGAGACCCAGGATCGAGTCCCACATCGGGCTCCCTGCATGGAGCCTGCTTCTCCCTCTGCCTGTGTCTCTCATGAATAAAATCTTAAAAAAAAAAAAAGTGAGATTATGAAAGTACAGAGGCGAGGCACCTGGGTAGCTCAGTTGGTTAAGCATCTGCTTTCGACTCAAGTCAGGATCTGAGGGTCCTGGGATCAAGCCCCATGTAGGGCTCCCTGCTCAGTGAGGAGTCTGCTTCTCCCTCAGCCTCTTCCCCTCATCCCGCTCATTTTCTCCCTCTCTGCTGCTTGCTTGCTCTCTCTCAAATAAATAAATAAAATCTTAAAATAAATAAATAAATAAAAGTACAAGGGCACAGAGCCAGGAAATGTGTGCTGTGTGCAGGAGCCACAAGCACTTTGTGGTTCCCTGACAGTAAAGTTCACAGAAGGAAGTGGTGAAAGGTGAAGCTGTAGAAGCAAGCAGAAGTCTGAGCTTTGTATGCAAAGTAAAGAAACCTGGATTTTAGCCTCCAGGCAGAAAAGCTGTAGGCAAGGGATAATAGTATCAGATTTACATTTTAGGTTGATTGCTATTGATTCTATGAAGGTAGTTGTAGAAGTCTAGAATGTTGACAGTAAGAGCTGAGCTAGTGGTCAAGAGGCTGGAGAAGAAAAAGATTAAATAAACAGCTAAAGCTGACCGCAGTGATTATATGCGGCTGTGCAGTGTAACAAGAGAATAACCACCAAATACTGAGTTTGGGTGTCTAAATGGATGGTGATACCATAAACTGAGGTAAAATAATGAAGCTCAGCCTGGTTTTATTTTGTTGTTGTTGAGACAGGGGGCCATGAAGTGATGATGAGTTTGGTTTGGCTCATTTGACTTTGAAATGGCTGGAAGTCACAGAGGTACGGGTGACCACAGACAGGTGTTACATGAGTCTATAGCCCAGGAGCCAGGTCCACAGTGTAAGTGAAGAAATGAGATCCGGCGGAGGGAATTGGAACCATTTGAATAGGGGAGAGATCCCCCAAATGGTATGTGCAACATGGTGGGTCATGGATAGAAGTAAGGGATGAGTGAAGAAATGGGAACTTGAGGGAGAAAAGAGAACCTGGAAGAAAGGTGGCATTGGAGGAAGAGCATATCAAAGGTCAGAAGGAAGTAGTGATCAACCAGGTAAATGCCATAAGCGGTACCATGAGATAAGAATTTAAAACGTTAAAAAAATAAAAGAATTTAAAATGTTGATTGGGGCCCCTGGGTGGCTCAGTCCATTAGGCGGCAGACTCTTGATTTTGGCTCAGGTCATGATCTGGGGGTCCTGGGATGGAGCCCCCACGAAGTTGGGCTCCACACCCAGTGGGGAGTCTGCTTGAGGATTCTCTCTCCTTCTGCCTCCCCCACCAACACACGTTCCCTCGCTCTCAAATAAATATATAAATCTTAAACAAACAAATGGATTTGTCAGTTAAAAGGTCATGGGCAATATTTATTTTTTTAGTAAATATTCATTGTGAACATGCTATGGTACAGGATCCATTAATAGAAGAACAAACAAGAGATACATGATCTTGGGCCCTTTTAGATCTTATTAACTGGGAGAGTAGAGCATTTGACCAGAGGAATACAGATAAATGAGAGTTTTAAAATACAGAATGAGAAATGCTGTGAAGACTCTGGACAGGTTGTTTCTCGTTTCATGGATATGATGCCATGAAGATGCTGTGCTGGGGATGTATTTCCTACCTCTGAAGCCTCTTAACTGCTGAACTCCTACTTGTCCTTAATCTTTCAGCTCCATGTCACTTTCTTGGAGAAGCCTCTCCTGACCCTTAAACCAGACCAAGCTCCTCCTATTAAGTATTCTCTTCACACCTTACCCTTTTCCTTCGTAGCATTTGTCATAGCTTATGAGTGACTGTTTATCTGTATTATTGATTAATATCTGTCTACACCTCAGACAACAAAGTCCTTAAGCACAAGAGCCATGTCAGATTTTATCAATGAGCAAAGAAATACTTATTGAGCAAATGAATGAATGAATATTTTCTGGAGAAAGACAACTGACCTGGATGTTTCAGTAACATGGGGTTTGCAGTCAACCGAAGAAGGATTAAGAGGTGAATAAAAAAAAGAGGGAGTATATTCTTTTAAGAATCCTTGGAAGGATGGGGGCAATAATCACCGGTCAGAAGGTTGTGTAGAATTACAGGAAGGATTTTTCAGGATGGGAAGACACCAGAGCTATCAGCAGGCTAAGGGGAATACTGCCTTAAAGAGGAAGGGTTGAAGAGGAATGCGAAGGAGAAAAGGGGAAGAACTGGCATCTGAAGATTTTTGAGCACATGGGGCATGGGATCAAGGGAAGTATGGGGAAGAAGAAGGAAGAAAATTAGAGGCTAATTTATAGTACAGGTCTCCCCCTGGGAATCAGCAGTGGCCGGTACTCTGCATTCCTCAAAGACGTGGTCACACACCTGGGTGACTCAGTTGGTTAAGTGTCCGCCTTCAGCTCAGGTCATGATTCCTGAGGCCTTGGATCAAGCCCTTTTTGGCTCCTTGCTCAGCGGAGAGTCTGCTTCTCTCTCTCCCTCTGGCCTCCACACTCGTGCTCTCTCTCTCTTTCTCTGTCTCCAATAAATAAATAAAATCTTAAAAAAAAAAAAAAAACAGCTTTGTCATCATGAATCAGTCCTAAGATTCAACTTGAAATATGTGTGACATTCTCTATACCAAGAACATCAGTGCATCGGAAGGCAACTAAAGTTGTCAGAGTATTGGCTTTAAGAAGCTAACAGAGCAGGAGACGCCAAGTAATTCTGCAGTCAGCTTCTTGTTTGTTTTTTCACCGTAGTCCACCATCACTGAGGTGACCACTCTTGGTTTAATACCAGAAATGAGGATTTATTTCACTTACGGATCCCCTTTCTCTCTTCTTCCAATTTTTGATAAGTTACCACTTTAATTTTTCTTTTGGTGACCTTTTACCTTTAAATAATGTATTCAAACATGTGTTTGATATTCTGACAACTTTAGATGATATATGAGGACCTAGCTCTCCTGTAGTTCTTTTTTTTTTCCTGTAGTTCTTTCTGCTTCTTCTTTATTTCCCATTCTCTATAAGCTGTTACTTTGTTTTTATATTTTTAAATGTAATAGCATTCACATTCTAGTCTAACATAGTATTTAATACTTTGGGTTTTTTTCTAAAGGATGATTCTAACATTTAAAAACCAATGGCATGTTTCCGCAATCAAGAACATGTAATTATGGAATTAGGATTACATTTGTCTTTTCTGTGAGTGCAGAGCTTCTAGGAAAAATGCCTCTAGCATCCTTGCTCACTATCAATTACTCACTTGGGCCATATTTTTTTACACCTCATATGTGGCACTTATTTTGTCTTTTGTTCTGTTTTTCCTGAAAGTCCTCATTGCTTTTCTTTTTCCTCTACTGAGAGTAGAAATGCCCACTTTATTTATCATGTTATTTAATATTTAGCTCCTCAGGAATTTCAGTGCTTGGTGTGTATTCCATTGTTATTTTTCAGAGATGTTCTTGAAATCAACTGACTTCCTATTCTAAATTGGACTAATTGCTTTCCAGCTTTTTCTCTGAGATTTCTTACATTTTTTTGTATGTTCCTCAATGGCCTTTTCTTGAATTTCACATGCATTCATTTACTAAAGTGCTTCTAAGTGGTGGCCTCAGAGGAGTCTTAGCATCTCTGGAAATGTTTTATTTCTGCCCTCATATATTATTTATTTTGTAGTTGGACAAGAATTCTAGGTTCATAAGATTTTTATCAAATATTGGAAGACTTTGTGTTTATGTTTGCTTTTTTAAAATTTCCTATTTTATGGAGAACTGGTGCAGTCAGCTAAGTAAAGAACTGAGCATTATTTATGGGATTTTTAAAAAAAAACTTCTCATATTTGTTGCTTCTAATGAATTCTTCCAGATTAAAAAAAAAAAAACATTAAGGCAAATACATATATAAAACTACTTTTAAACATCAATGAATTATGTTTTGGTGACAATAATATGTAAGTTAATTTAGTTATTATTTCCTGCTTAAGGAATAAAATAAGCCTTCATTTCTTAGTGAAGATAGAGAAAAATACTTATGGGCAGATGTATACTGATTTTTATTCATTTAATTTTATTTTATTATTTGATTTTAGAGAGAGACCGAGAGCATACACATGAGTGGTAGGGGAGAGGCGAGGGAGAAAACCCCAAGCAGACTCCCCACTGAGCACGGAGCCCAACTCCGGGCTCCATCCCAGGACCCATGAGATCACAACCTGAGCAGAAACCAAGAGTCAGACACTCAACAGATTGAGGCACCCAGGCACCCCAGGGATCTGTACTGATTTAATTATAAAACAGGTTAGATATCCAGCAGTTCGTTTATTGTTAATCTCCCACCTGATGATAAGTGGAATCTGTGTGAAAATTAATGGCTGAATTCTTCTTCTGTTTTTTAGATACTTTGTGGGCATTTTACTAAACAAAATGTAAACAACCCGAGGATGGCAGATGCTTGAATATATACATACGATTTTTTTAATGAATATCTTATTACAGGTGCTAATATGCCTTATGAGGAAGGCCATAGACTCAAAAAGGGTCCATGTTGTCGTATCTAACCAACGATAAGTGGACTTAATATCAAACTCCTTTTATTTTTTTAAGATTATTTATTTATTTATTTGAGAGAGAGAGAGCATGAGCGGGTGTTGGGGTGGTGGAGGGAGGGGCAGAGGAAAAGGGAGAAGCAAACTCACTCTGCTTCTATGCAGGGCTCCATCCCAGGACCCTGAGATCATGATCTAAGCCAAAGGCAGACGCTTAACCAAGTGAGCCACCCAGGTGCCCCTCAAGCTCTTTTTAAAGAATTATCTGGTATATTCTGAACATTTCAATATATGATTTATAAGTGTAGTGTTTAAATATTCAGCTTTCTAAGTATCAGCCGCTCTTATTTATTATAGATGCAGAGAAGAAATCCTGTGAGTAATAACAAATCAAATGACAGTTTTGGTTTATGAGTCATCAGTTTGATCCAATGGATTAGGAGTTTCTTGTCTGTCATACTCTATCTCTTAAGTAAAACCAGAATTTTGATGCCAAATTAATGTTTTGTTAACAGATAAAATGATGAATGTTTTAAAGCCATAATACCAAGTAAAAGTAGCTTCACTGAGAAATAAAATGCACTATATGTTAATATAATTTAAAGCTATATTTTCAGGCTTTAGGTTCTAAAACTAAAGAGGGCGGGACGCCTGGATGGCTCAGTAGTTGAGTGTCTGCCTTCGGCTCAGGTCATGACCCCGGGATCCTGGGATCAAGTCCCACATCAGGCTCCTGGCATGGAGCCTGCTTCTCCCTCTGCCTGTGTCTCTGCCTCTCTCTCTCTTTGTCTCTCATGAATAATTTTTTTTTTAAATCTTCAAAAAATTATAAAAACAAAGATGGCATTGTCAAAGTATGACCTTTAACGATATACTTAGGGCACTCATTTAGCACATGAAATTTATTATCCCCTGGGTGTTTTGACTTGCTTAGCACATGTGAAAAGTAATGTCTCCTGTTGCACATTCATTCACATTGTGTCAGTTCATTTCTCTGTAATTATCAAATTGTAAAATATATATAATCAAGAGATAGTTATAATACTATGAAAAGAAGTGTTGCATACTTAAAGGCTGATAAATTATGAAACCACTTTTTCATAAATAAATATTTGCCTGTCTTGTGTAAGATATTTGTGTTAATCTCTAGAACCATATAATCCTCCAACGTACAAGGTTTAGAATTTTATCAACTTCCTGTGCAGAAAGATTATCGGGCTAACGATATTTTAGTTGCCTGCTGTGTTCAGAATATTATTTTAACAATAAGGAAAGTGGTGCCTGAACTGGCTCAGTCAGCAGAACATGCAAGTCTTGATCTTGGGGTTGTAGAGTTCAAGCGTGATGTAGGGTGTAGAGATTACTTAAAAAATAAAATCTTAGGGCAGCCCCGGTGGCCCAGTGGTTTAGCGCCGCCTTCAGCCCGGAGTGTGATTCTGGGAACCCGGGATCGAGTCCCGCATCGGGCTCCCCGCATGGAGCCTGCTTCTCCCTCTGCCTGTGTCTCTGCCTCTCTCTCTCTCTCTCTCTGTCTCTATGAATAAATAAATAAGTAAAAAATTTAAAAATAAATAAATAAATAAATAAATAAATAAGATCTTAAAAAGAGAGAGAGAGGGAGCAAGAAAGAAAGACTGTTCCAAGCGACTAGAAATTACAGTCTTTGCTATTTAACTGAAATAATGAACATGCCACATAAAGATTTTAGAGCCCAATGAAGCCATGTTACAAGCAGACAAGATGGCAGTGACAATTGTACGTGAACTTTTGAGGCAAGTGAATGTCAATGACAAGCTTTGCTTATTAGTACATGTTTCCTGTCAGAAAAAGTTGTGATATTGTGTTACAGGAAGAATGTAATTTGGTCCAGAGAGCAGCTAAAACAAGCAGAAAGACTCAAGATAGGCCTGGTGTGTGAGAGCAGACATGTACGTTTGACCAGTACAAAGATTATGCTGTCAATTAGCAAAAGATACTGTTGGCCCTCTGGTTTTAGCCTTAAGTTTATACTAAGAGGCTGCTGAGCGTAATAAAGAAACAGATGTGAAGCAAAATCCTTCTCTGTTCACTCAAGCAGATTACTTTTCCGAGCTCAGGTTATGAATAAGGGTACCAGTCTCATGGTGCCGTTACGAGGCTTAAAGGTGCTAATCTATGTACAATACTTGGCACGTAATGGGCTCTAAACAAATATTAGTCCTTTCCCCTTTATGGTTCACATTCAACACTCTGTTATGTGACCAGGAAATTTGATAAGGGTTCTTATTTCCACTTAAAGATCAAATACAATATACTGTCAAGAAGTTGAGTTGACAATGAAGTAAGCTTTATTTTGGGTGCCCAGCAGCTGTCTTTGAACATGGTTGCTCCTAGTGCTCGGGGGTTTAAAGAAGGATGAGCAATGGTTCAAGGGCCCACGAGACCCCTTGGCCTCTGGTATTGTGGAATGCCATTACTACTAAATGGCTGTGGTCCCAGGAATCATTCACAGAAACAGGCACAAGAGAGAGGAAGTGCTGGACTGGGGGAGAAATGATCCAGAAGCTAGAGAGAGCTCAAGCTGTAGAGACCTCACCCATACAAGTCCCTTCCTAGGCCTTGTATCTAATTCGTGCAGTTGGCTCTTGAAAAACACAGATTTGAACTGTGAAGATTCACTGTAAATACATTTTCTCTGCCTTATGATTTTCTTAATAGCATCTTCTTTTCTGTAGCTTATTTTATCAGAAGAAAACAGTATGTAATACATACAATAACAAAATATGTGTTAACTGACGATTTATGTTATCAGTAAGGTTTTAAAGGTCAACAGTAGGCTATTGGTACATTTTGGGGGAGGAGTCGAAGTCACAGGCAGGCTTTTTTACCAGAGAGGGGATCAGTGCCCCTGACCCTGGTGTTGTTCAAGGGTCAAGTGTATTTGTGATTTACATTCTTCTCCTTCGGGACGGCCCCTCCAATTAGGTAATCTTCGGGTCCCACAAAATCTGGATTTGTTCTGACTGGATTGTCAGGTAAAAGAAAAAAAATTAAATTTAATAAGATTCATTTAAAGATAAATTTAAATATTAAATTTAAAAATTAATTTAAAAAGATGAAGTGGCCAATAGCAGGAAAGCAAGTTTTGCTTTTATCAACTAATAAAAGGACTTATTAGTAACCCTGGACTAGAGATGCTCATACGCACCTGACCACAAACTAGTCCTTGCCTATCTAGGAAGATACTCTCTAGTTTAGCATCAACCTAAGAATCACCCATATGAAAACATAAGAAAGGGGACCACCCGGCAATCAAGGGCTGTGCAGTTACATTGATCACATAATTTGATTTTCACATTTTTAGGTGGGAAAAGGGATATATGGAATCGATATACTATTGACCTGACTCAGTATGTGCCCAACAGTGGGTTAGGCACCGTATATATAATCACATTTTTATTCTCATGTAAGTAACATTATCTAAATTGAAGCAAGAAGTAACCTCTTTTTCTACAGCTTGGAGACAGAATTAAAACACAGGGCTCCGTGAAGTCAAAGCCCAGATTTTTTTCGACCTCCCTATGAGCTGAGGCTTACCTGCCAAGAATCAACCACTGGAAGGGAATGGACATTTAACCTATAATTAGCCTAATGATTTTCAATACCGAATATCCTGCCAACCACTTAGTACACTTTTCTTTCTCAGTTCATTCAGTTATCATTTATTAAGTGCCTGCTGTGTGCCGGTCATTGTGCTGCCTGTAATGTGCTGCCCTTTATTTAGTTATTACTTCTTCAAAACTGTCATCATTGCCTAGAAACTTTCCAGTAGATAGGTAGATGGATGGATGGATGGATGGATGGATGGATGGTAGGTAAGTAGATACATGGTTAGATGGAGAGTGGGTAGGTAGATGGATGGATAGATGAATAGATGGATAGAGGATGGATTCACAAATATATGTATTATCAAGTGAGACTTTCACCATTACTATGATTACTATGTATTGTTATTTTAAAACACCCTCAGAAGTCCTTCTAAAAATTCATATTGTTCTTTTAAATTGAAGTTCAAATTTTTGGCTATTTAACCACTAAAACTGAAATACTGCATATGCTTTGGAGTTAGGAATTTCAAAATTTTTATTTTCAAAAACTATGAAATAATGTTATATTTTGTTGTGGACAGCTTGATCTCTTAACTTTTTAGTTTCTTTTTTCACATTAAACAACTTCTCTTTTTCTTGGATGATTTTTATCTCATTTCCATAATCATTGAGGGGGTTTTTGAGAAATATAAATATATAACTGTACTACTGCAGAAGTTCAGGGGAAGTTCTACCTTGTGGATCAGGGGAAGGAGAGTCAGATTCCAAATGAAATGTGTAAAGTTGGCACACCTGGCCGCCTCAGGCAGTAGAGCATGCGACTCTTGATCTTGGAGTTGTGAGCTTAAGCCCCATGTTGAGTGTAGAATTTACTTCAAAAAAAAAAATGTGTAAAGTTGTGGACTGCAGCCACATATTCACTGAAAAGAAGCAACCAGTGGTGTGAGTTTGGCTCACATGTTAATTGTGAAGCTCCCAATTACATTAAAACGCTCCCTGACCCACCCATCCCAAAGCCAAGTCATGGATAGAAACTTAATAATAGTCAGAATGGTATTGGGGACACTTTAAATACATTTTCTAAGCAAGGAACTTATATATAAAAATAAATATATAAATAAACAAGAACGGGATGGGACTTCAATGTCTCAAATGGGACATTTCTCTATAGAGAAATGGGAAGACTGTGTCTGGTGATCATGTTTTAATCACATAGAGGTTGGACAATGTAACTGAATATTCTTCTTCTTTATGAAGCGACGTTAGGGTCTCTTTCATGGTTATCCACCCAACAAAGGGTGCACATACTTGGATGAAAGGTGGCTCCAATTTATATCGGGGTCCATAAGGATTCTGAGCCATATATCCAATTATATCTCAAGGAATAATGTCTTTATTATAACGCGGCCTCAGTGCTTGAGGCTGGCCCCCACGCTGGGTACCTAGTAGACTATCTGAGTACAATCCGTGTGACATTGTGGGTGAAGCTGTATTTACGTGTAACTTGACGGCAACAATAGAGGGAGATGCTGAGTTTAACAGATGGCATTGTATAAACAGTCCTGGAAACGAGCTTGCAAATGATATTAGAGTTGGCAACTGAAATGGTATTGTGAATACACTTACAGCTGCTATCATTTCCTTCCTCAAAGAAAGACTTCTGCTCCCGGTGCCTGGCTGGGTCAAGTTCGTGGAGCTGTGACTCTTGATCTCAGGTTGTGAGCTTGAGCCCCGTGCCGGGTGTACAGGTTACTTAAAAATAAAATCTTAAAAAAAAAAAGATTTCTGTGCTTTCCTGTTTCTATGCACACAAAGCTTTACATAATCCTTTCTTTTAAGGAATGTTCTTCATCATCTCTTCTCATTCCTCAGTTACCTCATTCTTGCCAATCAAAGTGTAAGCAAAATATACTTTTGCAGCGTTTTAAATTGCCTGCTAACCATTGAGTTAGGCATAGGTCTAGCGAGAGAAGTGGGTTTCCTTTGGGACGTGTCTGCTTATATGTTGGTCCAAATGAGCCAATAAGCTTTAGTACATGAAATATCACTGAGGTTAAAAAAAAAAAAAAAAAGTCACTGAGATTGACACAGGGGTTACAGTGTTTGATTCAAACACTGCCTTGGCAGCAGTGTGATCGTAAGTGAACCGATAACCTCAGGAGCGCCCTAGGAGGCTTTTGTGCTGGTGAAACTGGTTTGTTCAATGCCATTTGCTGGATTTCACTTTTAAAAAGAATTGTAATAACTTTTCCTTGTCCTTCCCTCTGTCGCTGATCCAGATCCACATCCAGAGAACCGAAGGATGTGACCATATGACCTGCTCACAGTGTAACACTAATTTTTGTTATCGATGTGGGGAAAGATACCGCCAGCTTCGTTTCTTTGGAGACCACACATCAAACCTCAGTATATTTGGCTGCAAATATCGCTACCTCCCAGAGAGACCTCATCTAAGGAGATTAGTGCGAGGGTCGGTCTGCGGTGAGTATCTGACCTGATCCATAGGAGTGCTTTCTGGGAGGGAAGCAGTGATAAGAGAACTCAAATATAATAGCCCTGGTAATTTCGAGCACCTGTCAGGTATCCTGGGGGGGGGGGGGGAGCTTTACCCAAAAACAGGAGGAAGATATTTTCTCTACTTCTGAGTTTAAAATGGAAATTTAAGTTTGTAAGCAAGGGGCACATGGGGGGGCTCAGTAGTTGAGTGTCTGCCTTTGGCTCAGGTCATGATCCCAGGATCCTGGGACCGAGTCCCTCACTGGGCTCCCTGCAGGGAGCCTGCTTCTCCCTCTGTGTCTCTGCCTCTCTCTCTCTGTGTCTCTCGTGAATGAATACATAAAATCTTTAAAATAAATAAATAAATTTGTTAGCAAGACACAACTTCTATGAGCAAGCAGATTTTGTTGGAAAAACAAATTCCTTATACTGCAGAAATGTAAATTAGTCTTTTAAATTTTTGAAGCCTCACTGTAAAAGCCACTTGATGAGAGAGGGACAAGGTTCCATTTTTCTATTGACAATACCTAACAGCAGGTCTTACACATAGCCTCTCTTCATCCATGGAGGCCATGTAGTAACAGTTTTTGAAAATCCCTATGAGACACCTGGGTGTCTCAGTCAGTTAAGCCTCGAACTCTTGATTTTGGCTCAGGTCGTGATCTCGGGGTGGTGAGTTCGAGCTCCACCTCCAGCTCTTGCTGTGCGTGAAGCTGCTTAGGATTCTTTCTCTCTTTCTCTCTCTCTCTCTCTCTCTCAAATAGATAAATAAATAAATATCCCTGTTTCAGAGCCCTGTACTGAGTCTTACTGTATCTATATAGTTGCTGCCATTGTATGTATTTTTTATTGTATCCTTAGTTAATATTAATAACGAACAGTTAATGAAATGAGTACCAGATGCTCTCGTTGTATACAAACCCAAGTTCAAATATCCAAATGCAATGCCTTTTTGAATTGAGTTTTTACGCCCTTCCCTCTCCTCAGCAGTACAGGGTCTTAGACACAAACACACCAACATGAACACAGGCTCCTGCTCTGGCCTCATGCTGCCCCCTTTGTGTGATGTGATGTTCTTCCGACCTCATCCTGCTTCTTCCAGTAGCTCCTCACTTCCTTGGAAGAGATCCGCTGTGGGGTCTCTTGCTCTCCTTTTCATTACAACTCCACTATTTCCCCCCTTTGAGAGTCTTCCTCACGTATGTGCAGTACTTTCTAACATCGTCCACATTTCCCCTTTTCTACCTACCTTTGCCTAGTTACTTCATGAAAATCTTTTTTATCTCTCTTTAACCTTCATTTACTTTATTACTATTGTAAACCACTCATCTTACTAGACTCATATGATGGCTAATCAGAACAAAGCTGGCGCCAATGGGGCGTTTCTATTAGGGAGAGGGACATATGTTTTAAAGTTCATTTTAACTTATGGAAACCATCATTTTCTAAAATCTTGTATGACCGCTATAAAAATGTCCTTAATATTTTTCAGCTTTTAATTAAATGTAATTCTTCACAACCAATAGCATGCAATATAGTCAGGATTCGTTTTTAAGGCTATATATATATGGGACGTAATATATGTAATATATGTAATATATATTTGCTTGTATATATTGTAATTGTATACCCAGTATTTACTTCTTAGTTAAGTAGACTTTGGAGGGATAACTAGGGAATCTAACCCCTATTTATAACATTACTACCATGAAGATATTAAGCTGTAAATTGGGATCCCTGGGTGGCGCAGCGGTTTGGCGCCTGCCTTTGGCCCAGGGCGCCATCCTGGAGACCCGGGATCAAATCCCACATAGGGCTCCCGGTGCATGGAGCCTGCTTCTCCCTCCGCCTGTATCTCTGCCTCTCTCTCTCTCTCTCTCTGTGACTATCATAAATAAATAAAAATTAAAAAATAAAAAAATAAGCTGTAAATTAAGTTTTGAGCTGTAACCCATTTGTAAGTCTGTATATACAGAGAGCAACCAAAAAGCACAAAATCCTAATTTTTTTGCACTACTACTTCCTTTTTTTCCCTACTTCAGTGACATTTTGTGGCAAGCTTTTTCCTTCCATGTTTTATTTTAGATAATCTTTTATTTGGCCATAATTTTTTTTTCCTTTTTGTTATTTGGTTTAATCATTCTTAAGTAAGGGAAGTTATTTCCTGCCCTATTTGTCCAGTGATAATTGGAACACAGTCTCCTTGGATCCTCGGGATGCCACTAGAATCCTCTTCTCGGGTCATAAAATAGAGTTGAGTTATTTAACAGCCTGTAAAATGCACAGCCAATGAACATTGTCAGCAGAGAAACAACTTCTCTGCGCAGTCTCTTCTGTTTTTATTTAAAAATTTTACAGGGCGCTTTCTGTAAATGGTTTTCTTTGGGGCCTATTTCCTACTCCGTGTGTGCAAGACGAACCTGACAACGTGGGCAGCAGCTGGCTTTCAGATAAGCTCTTCCTCCCGCATGTTTTCCCACCTCCAGGACAGCTGCCTCTAACTGCTCTTGGACCAGAACTCCAAATGGGGTGGTCCACACCTCTCACATCCACACAAAAGGGTAGAAAAGGAATTACTCTATGAGTCACAACCCTAGCTTCTCCCTCCCACATAAGAGGGAAGAGGGATCATAGCAAAGCCCTGCCTGTGTGATGTAATCCAGTCTGCTCCCTCAGCCTCCAGATGTCCTTGGGCAGGGGCAGAGGCAGAGAAAGGGCCTGATCTTCTCTCCTAATCTGGAGGATGGGAAACATGGTTTGCATTCCATGTGACCATGTGCCCAGCTATGGATCAGAGGTTCTGCTCCTGAAGAATGAGGGAGAACAGAGATTTGAGGATGAGTTTAGCCCAGGTGGGAGTTTGCAGATTCTTCAAAAAATGGTGCTGGGAATAAAAGTGACTGAGAAAAAATACTTAATTCTCATAACATTACATACAAATGTTCAAGGCATTAAATTAAAACATAAAGTTGTAAAGAAAATGTAGGTCTTTAACTGATTTCTAGATGGCAAGTAATTTATATGAACAAAAGCAATAGACCCTTCTCCAAAAGTAAGTATCCAGTTTAAAAGAAAAAAACAACAACATGAAGTCTGGAACCAGAATTGAAGAAATACAAGTAGCCGATAAACATTTTTTTAAACATTTTATTTATTTATTCATGAGAGATTCAGAGAGAGAGGCAGAGACACAGGCAGAGGGAGAAGCAGGCTCCATGCAGGGAGCCTGACGTGGGACTCGATCCCGGGTCTCCAGGATCACGCTCTGGGCCAAAGACAGGCACTAAACTGCTGAGCCACCCAGAGATCCCCCGATAAACATTTTTTAAAATAGTCAATGCTATTTGTGGTCAGAGAGATGTAAATTAAAGTTTGAATACTCAACACTGGACTTTAATCCTACTGAGTGAATTAGAAATTTCATACAATTCTTTTGCAAAGAAATTGGATGGTAATGTGAAAGACATTTTAAAATATGAGAAATCTAGACTGACAATGGTTTATTCACAGGTATATTCTAAAATGACAGAAAAAGGAACAGAAAATTACATGACTATTTAAACAAGATATATATGGATATAATAGACTTGTTTCAGTTCTTGAGAATAGTATTTCAATGAATTGTTAATAATCTAAGAATAAGAGAGTATGTGCTTAATTCCTCAAAAAAGATTCAAAAGTAAAATTAAACATGTATTAAACATTGATTACATGGTTGAAATAAATTCATTACTTCCCAAAGAAAGAGCACATTGGTTCTTTGAGTTCTGTGATGTTTGGGGGGAAAAAAATCAGTGCTGTTACTTCGCAATCATGCTTCATTGTTATTATGAAAATATATTATTTTAAAAAGGAAACATGAATGAATGCACTGAGTGATGAATATAGGAAAAAACAGATTCCTTTAAAATATGCAGACTTGGGATCCCTGGGTGGCTCAGCGGTTTGGTGCCTGCCTTCAGCCCAGGGTGTGATCCTGGGGACCCGGGACCGAGTCCCACGTCGGGATCCCTGTATGGAGCCTGCTTCTCCCTCTGCCTCTCTCTCTCCCTGTGTCTCTCATGAATAAATAAATAAAATCTTTAAAAATAAATAAATAAATAAATAAATAAATAAATAAATAAAATTTAAAAAAAAATAAAATATGCAGGCTGGAGGTGTCTGAGGGGTTCAGTTGGTTACATGTCCGACTCTTGGTTTCAGCTCAGGTCATGACCTCAGGGTCCTGGGCTGAAGCCCTGCAGTGTGTCCTGCTCGGGGAGGAGTCTGCTTCTCCCTTTCCCTCTGCCCCTCCCCCTGCTCTCTTTCTCTTTCTCTTTTCCTTGCAAATAAATTAATCTTTAAAAAAATAAAATATGCAAGCCAGTGCATTCTAAACTCTTAAGCATAGCTTTCAGAATGTAGAAAATGTCATTGTTCGATAGGATTTCGTATTACTTCATTGGATCCTGTCATTGGCAAAAAATAAATAAATAAATAAATAAATAAATAAATAAATAAATAAATAAAACCCATGATTCGACATTGTGTCAATTAAAAAGTGATTTTTTAAAATTAGATATCAAAGATGGAATTTTCTCTCTGTCTGGTCATGGTTCCAAAGACCATTCCTTCAGCATAAAAAAATTTTAAAAGTTGATATTTTGACGAACTTCCAACAAATGGCAGCCTTGTGTTTTCTCTTTTATGGAATTGCTTATTCCAAATTACTGCCCTTACTTTGTCGAGTAGTGTTGCTGGTTCATCCCCACAAGGCCAAGCCCCTCTGTTCCTTGTCGTCTCCTGCTGTTTTGGCCTGTGCCCCCGTACCACCGGGTCACGTGCCTTCGGATCAAGATCACTACACAAGATGTTAACTACGATCCTCTCTTTTTCTGTGCTAGCGCCTTTCAAAGTTAGTGTAATGCTGACCGTGAGCTCTGCGCCCCGTTTATGCGGAACTAGTACTTGATCACTGCTCAGGTATTTATTTAGGAAGAAAGTGCCGGTTGATGCCATCCTTTGGCATCGTGAAGCGTTTAGCTTTCTTATCACTGCTTCCTTTTTTTCCTCTCCCTCACATTTTATTTTACTTTTTCCCTGGGACCAATGCAGACCTTCCAATTTATTTTTTAAATGCCTTTTGGCTACAGTTGACACACAACGTCACATCAGTTTCATGTGTATGACATAGTGATTCAGTCTCTCTGTACCTTATGCTGTGCTCACCACATGCGTAGCTGCCACCTGCCACCATACAACGCTCTGACAGGTATCACTGACTTATGCCCCGTTGCTATGCCTTTTATTCCTATGGCTTAATTCATCCCATAACTGGAAGCCTATATAACCCTCTCCCGTTCACCCATTTTGCCCATCCCACCCCCCACCTCCCCCATCCCCTCTGGCACATCAGTTTGCTCTCTGAACTTATTAAAATGATTCACTTGAATAACCTTCAAGGTACTGTATGTTTATTAGTAATTTTCTCTAACGATATTCATTTATTTATTTATATTTTTAGAGATATTTATGTATTTGAGAGAGAGAGAGCAGGGGGTTGGGGGGAGAGAGAGAATCCTCATGCAGATTCTCCACTGAGTGCAGAAGGGAATACGGGGCTCCATCCCAGGACCCTGAGATCATGACCTGAGCTGAAACCAAGAGTCAGACACTTAACCACCCGAGTCATCCAGGTGCCCCTCTAACAATATTCAAGCATCCCAGTTATAGTTCAGTTGGCTAGGTATTTGTATTATTACTTTTCTTTGGACCCAGGAAGTAAGTCAGTCACTTTTTCAGATATGGGCTTGGAGGTAGGCCCTCTGTAGCACCTGTTAGCTTTCCATTTTGTGAACTAATTAGATTTTCTCCTGCCAACCCAGAATGTGTCATTCCTTTGTTGATCTTTCAGAATCTTGAAAAATGAAAATGAAAGAGATCTAAAGGAAAAGCACAAAGATGACTGGTCCTGGTAGGAGAAAGTGAGCCAGAACTTTGGATTTTTTTTTTTTTTTTTTGGTTATAAAGTTTCAGTGCTTTATGAAATGTTTGACTAATGTGCCCAGGACTTCTGTGGAGTTACTGAATTTACATAAGTATGTTTGTTCTACACCCGATACATTTCCTAAGAGAAATATTTGCCTTAATTATAATCAGACTTCTCAAAAAAACAATATACTCCATGGTATTGAAAAGCATTGCTGAAATTGTTGGATAAATTAGTTTTGAGACTCTAAATGGTTTTGTCTTTTGTTTTCCAGCTGGAAAATTATTCGTTGCACCTCTAATCCTGGTCTTGGGATTAGCACTAGGGGCCATAGCAGTTGTAATCGGTAAGAAACACTTAACATATCCTGAAATTATAATTTCCTAAGTGGCATAGAGAGAATATGAGTGTAAATGTAATAATATGAGTCAGTTACTAAGTGGATGTAACTGTCCCATGCCTGCCTTAGATAAACAATCATTGTAAGGTTTATAGATTCAGAAGAGTGTGTTTCATGTAGGGTGTATTTGCGTGACACTTCTGTGGTCTATAAAGACCTTGATTCGTGTATTTTATAAAGCATTGTTGATCCCCTTTCAATACCAAAGTTAATACAACTAGTATTTTAATAAAAGAGTGTAGTGGACTAGAACCTAGATTTTCCGATTCTGAGTTTAGGTTGGAGCATGAAGGAAAAGGACTCTGGTATACCCTTGGGTAATTGGGCTGTTCTAGTAAAAGGGTCCCTTGGCCAAAAAAGATACCTTCAATGTGGATGGGAACTGATACCCAACATAGACCACAGCACTGGCAAATGGAAAATGGATGAGTGATTTGTATAATTTTATTCATACAAGTATATTGACATACGTGTTTTAGAGCAGTGCATGCTGTAGAATAACCTTGAGGACTGGTTAAAACACAGGTTGCTGGTTTCTACCCTCAGTTTCTGATTCCGTACCAGGGCAGGGCCCATGGATTTCTAGTTCTGAGAAGATAACGGGTGACGCTGATGCTGCCAGTCCAGGGACCACACTTTGAGAACCATTGCTTTAGAGAATTTTAAATTCAGCGCTATAGATAGAGATTGTTTTTATGACTGTTCCCCACATAGTAGTCGGGATTTCTTTTTTCTATTCTAAATAAAACAAATATTCATATGTGAAGTTCTATTTAGCAAGCAATTTACATGTACAGGACACATAGAATTATACAGTAACTGGTATTCACGTCCTTACAATCTAGGAAGGACTTTAGGAGGTGGATAATCTTACTATTTACATTTAATGGTTGAGGAAACCAGGCTTACTAGGACTTCATATGTGGAATTGAAGAAGAACCAGGAATTGAACCTGGCATTTGGCTCTATGGCCCATATGCTATCCTGCCTGAAACCAAAGTGTCCTATCAGGCTGAAAATGATGCAACTAGAGATAGTAAAGAAGTCAAACCTAGGATTAGATATTTTGACAAAAAACACAATTCCGTGTTCAAACTGGTGTCATAGAGGCTCTTAGAAGGAGGAGAGAACCACAGAGAGCTAACACGGAATGAAATGTTACAGAAGTAAAGAACACTTCATGACATAGGTATCTCCCCCCTGTTCATCTGTATGCATTGCTAAATGGCGATTATTTGTAAAAGACTGCAAGACAAAAAATGGAAAGTGGGAACTGTTCAACTATGTAAACCTAAATGCCTCTCCTCCTAATTTGTTTTTGTCTTTTCCCCCCTCAGGTTTATTTGTATTTCCTATCTATTGCCTTTGTAAAAAACAGAGAAAGAGATCACGGACAGGAATGCACTGGTAAAATGCGGATGATTTCATGTAACTAGGCCAGGCCGGGTAGGAGCCACACAGAATGGCACACTCATCTGAGAGTCACATCTTGAGAAACACTGCGTCCTGTCCCATCTCCCTGTGGTTCTCTGCAAGCCACAATGCCTCTCGTGCCGGTGCACTCCCTACATGGTATCCTGTCCTTTCCTTATACAGTTTGCTGCTTTTGAAAAATGGTCACTTTCATAGACTATAAATATCTGTATCATAGCTCTGACCTTCTTACTGGTTCTTGGAAGAAAATATTTTAATTAAGAACCAGTTATCCTCAGAATTGTCTGAGCATGCCTCTCTTAAGCGTTGTTTGGACCCTCTTTGTACCTAAACCTCCTTGCAGGCCCTCTTCTGAGACTTGGTGTGAATAGCTGAAATCATCCCACCTGTACAAACAAGCGAGGCCACTTTTCAGAAGATGAAGGCTCACCATATGCACCTGTCTTTACCTGGGGCCCAAGCAGTATAATTCCTCCATCCTTTGGATGCTGTAATTGTTAGAAATCTCAATGCCCAAAAGGGAACTAATGAAACAAAATTACTGAGAAGAATCATGAGTTACTGGAGTATATATGTGCAGGGGTGTGAATGTGTGTGAATATAAGTATATGTATTAAAACTAGGTCCAATAACCTTGTATTTGTCAACTTCTATGCCTCTACACTATTTTTCCATTTTTTCATAGACGTATTTAAAGAGGACAGTTCCTTTCTGGGCATATTTTGGTAATATGCTGAATTAAAGTCAATGTAGACAACAGTCTATTTTGATGTTGACCCTTTCTATTCCTTGCTCTCTCTCTCTCTCTCTCACATACACACACACACACACACACATACACCAGAAATTTGTGCAAGGTCACCTCAAAGATCATCAAACTTTATTAACTGATGAAACTGATAGGCTGCTTTTAGGAAATTCTCAAGGCCAGAATGTTCAGTCTTTTCAGATCTTATATTTTGGCATACATGTTTTACTAAATGAACAAATCCTTCAGATGGGATTATTTAGTTTAAAAAACAAATTCGCTGTAGCAAAAACTGCTTAAGCCTTTAAACAAATCACTGTTCTAATTTTTTAATCAGCTTGTAATTACAGATAATTCTGCTTTAGGTCAAGTTGTGATAGTATTGGTAAACCCACTTACTACCCTCAGCTCTCTTTCTCTCTCTCTCTTTCTCTTTTTTATCTTTTTAACAGTCTCCAAGATTTTCATTTAAAAAAATACAGTTTTGAAGAGTTTTTCTTATGCTTACTGCTCAAATACTATCAAATGTGTTGATATCTTTATGGATGGAGTCATTTGAAAACACAACTTTTTGTGTTCATGGGTTTTTCTGAAATAGAAACAGTTTTGGAAAAATGAAGGAAATATCTTCAGGAAGTTTTACCAAACTGAGATGTCTTTAAAAAGTAGACAAGGATGAGCAACTGAACTATGTTATTCCTTTGTTTTCATCATGAAAGTTCATCAGAATAATGGGTAAAGACCCCTAAGAAGTCTGAAGTTTGTGCTTATCTCCAAATCCTTAGAATTACCCGTCTGCATCAATGTAGCATTATTTGTCAGCAGCCTTATCTGAATCATAATAAATTCTGTGATAAAACATGCATTAACATGGATAGTTTGTCTTGGGCTCTGAAATAGAAAAGTACTTATCATTTTTATTAGGCCTAAAAAGTCCATGATAGTGAAGTTTGCTTGCATGGATAATGAGCTAGCACAATTCCACTCCTTCTGAGTAACACTCAGAATAGCTATCCTGCGATTTCTGGACTAGTCTATGTTCAGGTAGAGGAGAGGGTGCCATTTATGACTCTACAATGGCATATTTCTAAAGCATGACACACTGCAAGAAAAAGTGATGCTCTAATTTCACGAATTCATCTTACCATTCATCCATCCATCCATCCATCCATCCATCCATCAAAGAAATAATTTTGAGTGCCTATTGTATCTGCTCCAGTATTAAAACAAGAGAATGAAAATTCCTATCCTAAATCCTTGTCATTCTGTCATAAAAGTGCTTAATTTTTGTAAATTCATTTTTTCTGGACTTACGTGTTAGCTTGACAATATGTGAATGTTATGAATTCTAAATCTAGTGGATATGTGTATGTATCATGTGTGTGTGTGTATATATATGTAATCCTACATACACACATATATAATATTTCCTTAGCTGCATATAAATACAAATGCCACATACATATATACCAACTGGCTAAATAATATACTCTCTGGTCTTAGATAATCTATTTTCTTAGGTTACTGTATCTCTTGTCTTTGACCTACTCAGGGATTTTTATTCCTTCCTTTGAATAACTTATCTTTTGGAGATACTTTTATATTATTTAGAAACGTTCCAATTTCCCAGCTACAAACTGGTGTCTGTTATCAATGAAGGCTCTTTCACCAATGCTTGAGATACTGTACACAGTGTTGCACAGGGTTTTCATTTTTCTATTTCATAGATTTTTTTAAAATTAATGTATGCATTTTTCTCTTTCAAAGTTGGTATATATTGGGCTTTTCCCTGATAGTGACTTAAAATAGTAATTTGTAAACGTTTTTACTAAGTATTGTCAAGATCTTTAAAAAGAAAGAAGAAAATAAGAAGGATTATTTATATGTTGGTGCCAACATTGAACGTAAAACAGTAGTAACTTTTGGGATAAATTCTAAAAGCTACTTTAGAAGAAGAAGCGTACACATAAAATAAATAGCATTCTATCCAAAGCTTGTCACTTTTTATTGTAAATGTAATATATACTCCTTTAAAAAAATCAAACCCTATAAAATTATAAAATACAAATTCATCTTCTCTGCCCCACCCCTTATTTTCTAGGGGTAACCACTGTTAATGTTTTGATATGCATCCTTCCAGAAACTTTCTGCAAATATGTGTGTGTTTGTATATGTCCATGTGTATTAGTTTTATACAAATAGAATAATAGTCTTAATGTTCTATGACTATTTTTCATTTATTATACATTAGTAGACACCTTTCCATAAGTGTTTAAATAGAGTTACCTCATTCTTTTGTAAATTACTACATATTCCATTGTGGGGCTATCCTTTACTTAATTAGTCCCTATTGAATGGACATCGAGATTGTTTTTACTTCTCTAGTACAAAGCATCAGCGAAGAACTTTTACATATATTTTTATCACTTTATGTACACATTTCCATAACTTTTGAAATTTGTTTTTTATAAGATATTTGTAATAAAATTTTACTGTGTTTTCAGTGAATGAAACCATATATTTGAGACCCTTTTCTTGGAGAAAAAGAAAGATTATGTAGGAGTTTTTAAAGAAAAGCATCTTTTGCAGGATAATTTCCCTCCTGCTTGATTAGCCAAATAAATATGTGGCCAAAACTCATAAAGGAAAGTCCATCTTATTCCAATAAAGAAAATGCAATGAGATGTCTATAAGATAATGTGGGATGCCTATAAGATCCATTGATATTTGGATTGCCCCTTTTTAAAATTTGAGGGATTTAAAGGAAATACCTAAACTGATAATGTTTGGCACATTTTTAAAATAAAATACTATCCATGTTCATGCATGTTGCACCACAAAGGAACTTAATTATGCCATTGTGAGAAATAGGAAGCAATATATTGGAAATCATGAATGATCGCAGTTATCTACAAAAAATAAATCTGATTATTTGTAAGGTTTGGTAGTTTGTTGGGATGCTTATAAGTCTGGAAGAACATGAAACACTCATTTTTTGAAGAATCCCAGAAGCTTCCTAAGACGTTCTGCATGTGGAGTTAAGAAGAGAAGAAGGGTCAAACCTTTTGGTACAAGCAACCGCTTGTTGCCACCACTTTGATTTTCTGATAGGTGCTATTGATCCTAAAGATAGAACAGACAGGAAAGCAATCAAAGATAATTAAACACAACAAGATCACAACCTTGTTATCTCTCACTGTGCTTTCTGGACTGTGGTATCAGGATTCAGCGGTGCCTATCTGGAAATGGCCTGTCCTCTGCCACCCACCATCTCTTGAGCCCCAAGCCCCTAGCTGAGCCTTTATCATTCAGTCCTACCACCCAAATATATGGCCCTTGGCTCCCCTAAAATATCATCAAACCACTGTAATCTTGTCCAGTCAGTCTGGCTTTTCTCCATTCCTCTGCTGACTCTAATTAGCTCCTCTTCACTGCAAAAGAGGAGGAAAAATGAGACAGGTGAGAAGCTCGCTCTGGCACGTGCAAACCATCAATATACCTTCTTGAGCTTCGTCAAATTAAGTCCATCTGCCAAGACATTGATCCAGCTTCTCCCTTGTCAAACATCGCAGTTGTGTTTAACATTTGACTTTATGCTGCCTGTTAAATTTATAATTATAGAAAAAGCTAGTGGCCTAAATGAGATTGACATCCTTCATTAAGTACGTTTTTTTAAATCATGCCAAAAGCCATTTTATTTTTTAATTTTATAGCAAACTGCCCATATGCCTTAATGTGAGTCTTTACAATGGATTACATGCATATCTTTTTTTACCTGCTGCTGAAATCTATCCGAGTTATTGAAAGTAATTTTTCTTGTTGTCAGCTTTATTGTTTTGTGTTAATGTCTATTATAAATATAGCCTTAAAATTCAATAATGCACTTTAAAATACTTGTGCCATTTAAGTAATTTGACAGAATTAAAGAAGGGGTTACATATATTTTGATGGAGACAGTAGAATGACAGTATTAGTAAATATAAGTCACCTCTTTAAATTTGGGGTGAGGAGGAGGGTAGAAATCAGAGCCAAAAATTTAAAACAAGTAAGATATCCTCAGAAAAAAAAACATAGCTAAGTTCCTGAAATTACACTAATTCTAAAAATTGATATCAGGAGCTCAAACATAACAGGTAATTAATAAATGTTACCTAATAACCTAGCTGTAATGTTTGTTAAAATCTTAAGTTCACTTCTACGGCATTTTAACTTCATTTTCATTTTTCATGAAAACTATAAAAATTCCACTGGCTAGAAACTAGTAGTAAATCAAAACTATCACCAACAGCCACCTTGAGCATTATTTTTTAAAATTTCTGTAATTTAATTATGATCTCCTTCTTCTGGAAAATAAGTTGCAAAATCCCATTTTTAATACATACATCTAAATTATATAATAAAACTGAAATAACTTTAGAGAAGCATTAACACGTGGTCTGAACCAGAGTTCTAAACTTTGGGATTTATTCAGGATTGTGAAATGTGACCTTTTCAAATGCAACCCGATGATGCAAATCCTCAAAGGAGAAATGCAGTAGAGCTCCTTTATAACTCTGGGTTTGAGGATGGGGCTAATACACATTTTATAGCCAATTGTGAATGTGGGACTGCTACTGTAGATCCCTGTTACGAGAGTAGTACTTTAGCCGACTTTATCAAAATCCAAGAAGTAGAGAGTCACATAGTGTGAGACTTGTAATTGTCTGTTTGGAGCATTAGCTGAAGCCGTCATAAATCACACAGCTCTTAGATCCTGGTACTGATTGCCAATTATAGAAGGATGTAATTATGTGTATCACGATCTATATTCTTTTTAATTTTTATTTATGTTTTGGCTAAAAAAGTGACTTTTTTGAGAATAATATTACTTTAAAGGCAAAAAAATTATTTTTTAAATACACAAAATATTACCACTGCCTCTTTGTCACTTCCTTTCAGCTTATAAAAGAAATTTAATTAGGTATATTTAACTCTGCAGCACTTAAGTCATACAGACTTACTGGCATAGAAAATATTTTTGTTTTTCAAGTTTATCCCACATTTTTGTCACTGTTTTATTTTTGTCACTGTCATTATTAAGTGACTTTCTTCCCTGTTTTTGAAGTAATGCTCATATACTTCAACATGAAGTTCCCGTTTTCTTTAGATTTCCTAGTAATCTAGGTTTTTCCCTCTTCTGTCCCCTTCCCGTCTTGGCCAACTGTGGATTAAATTCCATCTCACTAACTCTGTTGACTAGTGAAATGAAATTCAAATTCTGAAAGGACTCCATAGTTTGGCTCTGGTAGTAAATTCACCTTGGCGTACTTTGTAAATTGAAATATGTGAGGAGCACCCCTCTTCTTGATGGGATTTGGAGACCCCTGCCTAGCCCCTCTGACAAGAAATAAAATGAACAGATGTCAGTTGGATCTGAGAGCCTATAATACTCTAAGACCAAGCTTCAGAAATTGCTTCATGAATGTTGTAAAGTCAGTGTTGTGTTTGCTTATTAATTGGACAGAGAGCGCATGTGGATATTCATCAGACCTGATCCCAAGTCCTTTATGATTCATCCAAAATGGCCACGTGTCTGGTTTTGGGTCTTTGTGTCAGCAAAAAGTCCTACAGCTTGGACTTGGGACTGGCTTTAAGTAGTATAGCATTTGTATATAAGATTTGAGCACGGGTTCATACTCCGTGAACATTATTAGACATTTTGATAATATAAAGTAGTAACATTGAATGTACGTGACATTAGCCTTATTCTAGAGAAACCATTTGTCATTTGCAAATGTTCAACATCTTCAGTGATACGATTTAGGTATAAGTAACATTCAGGTATATTTAGCATAGTTTGGGTATATGTTATGGAAGAGTCCAAGGGAAAGTCAAACTTGGGTGTTAAGGGCCCCCGTAATTGTTGAAATAATGTTATTTCCGATTTCTCCTTCTAGCTGAGATCCTGTGCTGTTGATCATCAGTTCCCTGGGAAGTTGTTAGGTATTCACCTAATGAAATCGTCTCAATAGTCCAGTCAAATTCTTAAAAATAATATTTTTTCATTAACATATTACTTCCTCTATGTCCAAATATACTTTAACTGCTTCTTTCAAGTAAAAACTATCTAAATGTTTTATATATTTGAATTTTTTAGTTTTTAAAAAATAGGTGTGCTTTATAAAGAAAATTCTAGACAAAGTATCATGAGTTTTTATCAGCTGACTACAAACATTTTCCCTCAGGCCCCTTTTTTAAGTTTCATATGGCAATGCTTTAATTTTGTTATTAGAACATTTTCATCATAATTAAAATTCTGTATATGGCATTGAAAAGAATAGACCAATCATATTTCTTATGACCCAGAACAGTAATTGGTTTATATATGCACATTACCATGTACCTTGACAAGAACAACGTCTTATAGATTTTTAATGTAAAAATTAATTGGCAAACTTGTTGCTTATTTGAAATCAATTATTAATAAGTAGTAAATTCTGAAAGATCACAGAAATAATGTGTAGAAGGAACACAACAGTGGCATTAAAATGTTAATACATTATTAAGAAACTACAAGTTGGTTTTGTTTTTATTTTAAATAAAATTGGGCATGAGATATATTCATGAAACAAATATATTTATATGTGTATATCTATTGCAAAACTATGGGGCAATTAAATTATTCATATTCTCTTTTTTCAAAAGAGTGTAAAATGCTAAAAAATAAATTTCAGTGTTTAATCTGTTATTGCTATATATTCAGAAATTACAGCTCTAGATATAGCCATTTCCCATTTGAATTATCATAATATGTCCCATTTTAATTATATTCTCATGAACAATAGCAAAGGAGAAGAAATTTCTGAATTTTAAAATGAACGACTCTCACTAGTGGTTTCTAACGATCTTGTCCATCATTTCATTAAATTGTGTATTTTTTGTTTTCTGTAAAATTTGTAACCAATTTCCAGGTAATATAAATTACAATATTTCTCATGTTTAAAATGAGCCTAGCTGAAAAGAGATTTTCTCTTTCAATGATATTGGAAAATGTGTATGTGGTTTTATTTTTTAACTTTTTCTACATTTCATTTGTCATACTATTAACTTTGGTATTCATAAAACTATGTGGAGGAAACTATTTTGAGTATATTTTTTAAAAGAGGCAGGAGAAATAAAATGAGAAACTAGATGGTAAT
This sequence comes from Canis lupus dingo, assembly GCF_003254725.2. Classification (NCBI taxonomy): domain Eukaryota; kingdom Metazoa; phylum Chordata; class Mammalia; order Carnivora; family Canidae; genus Canis; species Canis lupus. The sequence continues at coordinate 64,150,134 of NC_064243.1, forward strand.
ATTATGTAGAGATCCCTGAAAGAGAATTGGAATAGGAAGTAACAGATCCCATTGAGGTGAAAATGTTGGAAAATAGGGAGTATTCGAAGACTTTAACTTCTTACATTGTTAGAGTAATCAGCTTATTTCCAAATGAATATTTCCTGCTGTTGGCTCCATGAGTTGTGATTTTTGTATAATATATAATTCCCCCCCCTACCGTTTCAATGTTTATGCATTAATTACTGAAAAGAAAGTAAGGAATGGGGAATAAATTCCCTTTTCCAATAGCACTAATGTATACTTCCTTAACCTTCCATATGGTGCTTTGTGTGATGAGAGTATATAACATTTATATATGTTATTAGTGCCTTATTTTTTTCACTTGACTTTATTTCTTACCTAAAGAGCCATATATTTTTTGTGAGTGTTCCTTGGCCCCTGTATTTAAAGTGCTGATGAGACAGTGTATCTTTAGTCTTGTATATAGGCTGCATTTGCTACCTTAACCCACTGTATTATCTCTGGAACAGCAGGTTAGCCAATATATTTTTCTTAAATTCAGTGTTTATTTTTAAGCTAAAGAATTTTTTAAAAGGGTATTAAACATCATAATTTGAAGACATTATTATTGAAATGTACTTTTAAACTGCAAAAAAAAAAAAAAGGAATGCTGATTATTAAAATTTGAAACGTAGGTTGGAATGGCTGTCAGCCTTTATAGCTCCAATTAGGACAAAACTACTTTACAGAAAAGCATTAAAAATAAAAGTAAATATATGGAGCTTCAGGAATTTGATCTGTTTCCTACAGCTTGTCTTTGGCAATATGTTATTTGTAATCTACGTCTACACAGATGTGGAACCACATGGTGTTTGGCTATATACATGTAATCATTCACAGTGGGCTTTATCAATACCAAGATATTTTGTATAATGTTATTTTGCTCTTCTTGGTCTTTGCTTTTATGTTAGCTTTATATAAAAAGCCGGTTTTGTTGTATTCTTCATGTATCATAGTATATAATTGAACTTTTCCTGATGAATGTATGGTGAATAATTAAAATAAATCATGTGCTTAGAAAAGACAAAGACACAGGTTGTATATGAAAATATGTGTACATATTTGACAAAGATAAAAAGAGGAAAAGAATCTTCCTGCCAACAGATATGTCCTGCTGGACAGGACTTGGAAATTAACAGATTTTTTTTTTAAGCAGTAAAATTTAAAAATCTATTACCTCAAGAATTTTCAGTGGATACGTGTCAGTGTACTGCTCCTTGTTAGCAAATACAGTCTCACTTGCTGCTGGCAGTAAAAACAACCCAAGTGTCAGATCACACAAATTTTAGGGGCAAATCTTTCAAAAGGTGGATACTTTGTAATATTCTGGAGTCAAATTTTGGACTTTTGGTCATGTCCCTATGGCCTTTTGTTGTGGTTGGGCTTTTTTTTTTTTTTTTTTTATTGTTTTTGGTTGGTTGGTTTAGAATGGAAGGGTAATCTTAATTATGAGATCAGATCTCATGGAAGGATATAATGACACTCTACTTGGATGAAAACTGTAATGGGAATCAACTATTTTTATTGTCACTGTATGAGCTGTTGTATGGATTCCTGTGGAGTGCTGTTTACTCGCATGATGTGTGTGATACATCATGCAACGTCATCTAGCAATGCTTAATAAACGTTTTTAAAAGAGAAGACTCTTGTCCTTTTTTCAGTACATTTGGAATTTAAAGAAATGAAAAGGTAAAATTTGACAGCGGCAAGATTATTTTCTCTCTGACTTATTCATTCATTGAAAATCCATTCAATATTATTTATTCAGTTAATTTTTTTTTCAGTAAACATGTACTGAGCTCCTGCTGTGCTATAAAAATCACCGCACATGCATTTAGGAGAAGGCCAGGTTCCAACACTGGTGCCAGGCAAGGGTTTCGACAATGGATTTCTATCTTGAATTCTTTGACTAATTTGGTTGGTGATACTAGGTTAGCCACATACCTAAAATAAGGAGTGCAATGGCGATCTCTAAGGTCTCTTTCAGCAGTTCAATTTGGATCTGTGTAACTGATTTTTAAAGTTAGTTCAAATGATCCAATTCTAGCCTTTCTCCAACCCGGAAAGACCATGTCAAGTGCCTGTGTCTTTCTACAGGCTGGTTCCCTATCTTCTCCTGCTCCACTGAACATCTTCTCCTCCATGCTCCTCAGGCCCAGCATCCTCTCCCACAGAATACCATCCTGGCCGTGCCACATGGGACACATCACCGTGGCCTCCACTGTTGAACATTCTTTGCAAATCACTACTGAACACAGCACTTTGTATTTGTTTCCCAGCGCTGACATAACAAAGTACCACAAGCTGGATGGCATAAAACAACAGAAACGTATCCTCTCACATTTCTGGAGACCGAAGTACAAAATTAAAGCTTCAGTGGGTTGGTTCCTTCTGGAGGCCCTGAGGAAGACTGTTTCATGCCTCTCTCTCGTGTCCGGTAGTTGCCAGCAATCCTTGGTATTCTTTGACTTGTGTTGTCTTCTCTTCAGTCATTGGATTCAAGGCCCACTCTTGTCTAGTACGGCCTTTTAGGGGGCCGAATTGTATCCCCCAAAATTCACAGGTTGAAATCCTAACCCCCAGCACCTTAGAATGAGACCGTATTTGGAGGTACAGCTTATAATGAGGTAATTAAGGTAAAATGAAATCATATGGGTGGGTCCTAATCCAACATGAAATAAAATTAGAGCAACATGATGACATCTTGCTGCTTCCTTGCCAGCCAGGAGGAGACTACAACCCTATGGTTATCAGACTGAATATAAGACACTTAATTAAATTTTAGTTTTAGATGAACTACCATTACTTTTAGTATAAATATGTTTCAAATATTTAATTTATGATATATATTATACATATCCTATATCATATATATGTGTCCCCTTATGCATATGTATATACATGTATAAATATGCATACCATGCATAATAGAAAGAACATAGACATTTGATCCAGATAGACAAATTACAAATTTAGGCTCTCCTTTTTAGCTCAGGGAACTAGAAGTTACTTAACCTCTTTGCACCTCAAATTCTTCATCTGTAAAATTAGAATACGCTTACCTAGAAGGGTTGTTGCAGGATTAAAATGCCTGGTAGGTGGTGCCTCAGTAATTAGAACACTGTCTGATGTGCAGAGATCAATGGCTCAACAAATATTTTTGAAGAAGTAAAAAAATACTTTCCCCTCTTTCCTATATGGAGTTCTCTAGAAACTTGAGATATTTTCTGGTCAGCCCTAAGACAGGATCCAAGCTAGGCCACCATGCAATCTATGGAGTAGCCCAGACTTCCACTTGGAAAACCCGCTCCACATCCTCTGTTTCCCAGAATAACCTAGTTCTAGGATGCAGGGAATTCTTTACGATGAACAACCCATTTGATACAAGCATTGTTTTCCTTCTAGAAAATGTGATTGCTTGTTACAGTACAATGGCAGCAACATTTTACATTAAAATTGGAAAGTCACCTAACCTTTCAGAACCTGACTCCAACTGCTCCCTTCTACTTGTGGCGGTGATCCTAACTAATTTAAGTGAGTCTAAGCAGTTAAATAGCAATATAGGTGGACCCCATCTCTCTAAAAAATCATTTGAGTGGCACATTTATTACCTAGAACTGGGATCAAATTTTTCTATCTCCTTTCACAGTATGCATTTTTGTGTAGTCCCTTGATAATAGTGAAAAATAAAGATGGAAGTACTGTTTATGGACCTGAGGCTGTTTCTTTGCAGAAATAAAAATCATCGTAAAAGAAGATATTTTTTCCTCATGTTTCTATTGCAACGAGGGGTTTTGTTCTTGGCTTGGATTTCTAACCATGAAATTCACATCAGCTAAATGTGATGGTCTGGGTAGTGTCAAGAGGCCTGGATTCTACTTTCTGTTGGTGGGCGCTGTGACCTTGGCAGCAATAGGTAATAGAATCAAACTACAGCAATTAAAAACCTCCTTCAGCATTTTGCAAAGTTAGATCTTAAACAACTGCACAACGGAAATAAGTATACTGTGGATACTGTTCTTACAGGAGGCCCAGAGGAGTGCACACTGAACGGAAACTCCCTTCTCCCTTCCCTCAAGCAAATTACTCTTGACCCAGAGAATGTTATTAACAGTCCCGGGGTTGTAATTGTGACCCTAAATTAATATGCTTCTTATCCGGACCAGTAATTCAACATCCAATTCACACATCTTGGCTTGCCAAATTAGAATTTTGGTTTGCCAAGTTAGACGTGATTGCATACTTTAAGACGTTGTAAAGCTAGTTTCTCTTAGCTGATCTATTATTTAAACTGGGTACAGGAAGTGCCAGGATGAGGAGGACAGCCCCCAAGAAATCATCCAGGCCTTCCACGGAGGAGGTTGGATGATTTCCCCCTTTCCCCAGCGGCACAGAGGCCCTTTCAAGGGCCAGAAATAGATCCCCTATTGAGCCTCTGTTTATCTCCTCTGACCATAAAAAGCAGCTGGCCCTGCAGGAAAGGCTGGCGGCTGCAATTAACTCCAGGAGGCCGTAAGCCGAATCTGAGCAACAGAATAAAGACTGCTCAAAGAACTTTAGGAGTCATGTTGCTAGCTCCTTGCTAGAACCATTCAGTCCTCCTCTAAGGAAATCTGTGACCTAAACCCCACACATCACTGTAAAATTTCTTGTGGCCACCAGAAGCACTCAGAATCATTCCATTATTCTTGGAGCTGCTTCATGAGGACTATTTATTGACGATCCACTACACAGCTAAATACCAATGCCATTTGGTTTGATGAAAAACATTTTTGAAAGACTCCATTGAGGGGTCCCTGGTTGGCTCAGTCAGAAGAGCAAGCAACTCTTGATCTTGAGGTCATGAGTTCAAGCCCTATGTTGAGTGTAGAGATTACTAAAAACTAAATAAATAAACTTAAAAAAAAAAGAATGGATTGATCCAGTTCTCACCTTCCATTACTTGGTATTTAAACTTTGCTCAGTATTAGGCTATAATTAATAATTACAAAAATAGAAAGCAGAATCAGGGGTTTGTGTTTTTTTCTTGTTTTGTTTTGCTTTGTTTTGTTTTTTAGATTTTATTTTTTGAGAGTGCACACAATTTGGGTGGGGCGGCAGGGGGGAAGGGAGAGGGACAAGCAGACTCCCTGCTGAGTGTGGAGCATGACCCCATCCCAGGATCCTGAGATCATGACCTGAGCCTAAGGCAGATGCTTACCCTTCTGACTGATCCATGCGGGCAACCCCAGAATCAGATTTTTTAAGGCCACTGAAGTCAATAAGAGGTTTCTATTGGAACACTTCATACATTATTGCTAAAAAATTATCAGGTCGTTAAGACACAGCGTTAAATATCTCTTATATCTTTGCTAAGAGCCCTTAAGAACACTCTTCTTGTTTATATTCCATACAAATGAATTAATATAGGTCTGAAAAATTGCAATAATCCAATTCATTAGACATATGACCAGGAGCAGAACAGAGAAGTATCAATTGCAAACAACCTGAAACCTATTTCTAGATGGCTGCTTCAACTTAACTTGGTGCTATTACTCTTAAATAAACCCAAAAGGGTTTATCAAAAACTGCTTTGAGGCTGAACAAAAGTGCTTAAAGCTTCAGGTAGCCATGTTTTATTATAAAATTCTAGCTCTTTGCATCATACTTTTATTCCATCTGCCTAAAATGTGTTTTATAAGACAAAAGTAGGGGTGCCTGAGAGGCTCAGGTCTGCTCGGGGTCCTGGGATCGAGCCCCACCTTAAGCCCCCTGCTCAGCAAGAAGCCTGCTTCTCTCTCTCCCTCTGTTGTTGCCCCTGTTTGTGCTCTCTTCTTTCTCACTCAAATAAACAAATAAAATTTTTAAAAAATAAAAATAAATGTTCTGAGGGGTACTAGTGTAAACCCCCTACAAGGGATCCTTTCTCATGGAACACAACAAAAAAATCCAACCACCTGAAAAAGTTGAGAATAAACAAGATCAATCAGAATGTGGTGGGGAGTCAAAATGTGGAGATGCAATCCTCACGGTGGAGAGGGTCTCAGTTCTTGTCCACTAATGATTTTGCCCCAAAGGCATGCTTGTAGAGGGCAGCTGCTGGCATCCCAGTGGAACCGTCTGCCATCTTTATCTGCCTTCAGAACTACAGAAAGAAGACAGGGCAAAGGGGATCCCTGGAGGGGAGAAAGCTGGAAAAAGAAGAAATGAATGAAAAGAGGAAGTCTCAGCAGAGAAACAGAAATCGTTAAAAACAGAACCAAATGAAAACTTCAGCATTGAAAAATGTGGTATCTGGAAAAATCTGCTGGATGAGTTCAAGAGTGTAATGGAAATAGCAAAGGGTCAGTAAACTTGAGGATAGGTTAATAAAAATTATTTTATCTAAAGAACAGAAAAAAAGAAGATTGAAGAAAAATGTATAGAATCTTAAGGATCTGTGGGACAATATAAAAGTTCTAATGTATATGTACTTGGAGTTCTAGGCAGAGAGAAGAGTTTACAAAGGAACATGACAAAACTTCTCAGAAAATGTTAACTCAGTGGTAAATGATACACATGTGGAAACTCATTGACTTGTATACCTTATAATTAAATATAGGGCTTTAACGTCAATTGTATGTCAACGAACCTGTCAAAAAATTTCTAATTTACATATACCCGTAAAAAAAGAAAAGAAATGTCTTTCTTTTGCTTCAAATTCTATTTTTTTTTTTAATTGGGAAAAATTGGGGGCATCTGGGTGGCTCAGTCAGCTAAGTGTTTGCTTTTAGCTCAGGTCATGATCTCTGGATCCTGGGATCTAGCCCCTGGTCAGGCTTTCTGCTCAGCAGGGAGTCTGCATTTCCCTCTCCCTCTGCCCCTCCCTCCTGCTCATTCTCTCTGTCTCTCACACTCTGTCTCTCAAATAAATAAATAAAATCTTTAAAAAATATTTTTAATTGGGAAAAAATAAAATTATTTTGTTCTATATAAGTAACTTAAATATGATATTACTCATCTGGTTATGTATTGGGGTATTTTCCATTAAAAGTTTAAAGATTTGAATTTTATATTTGTCTTCTTTATTTTGTGTGGTCAAAGTATTTCTTTTTTTAAATTTTATTTGAATTAGCATGCCTCAGTATGAAGTTTTTGATTCCTGACTATTTGAAAGAGAAGGGAAAACACAAAAGTAATCAGAAATCAGTAATCAGAAATAACTGTCTTATACTTAAAGAGTTCAAACCTAAGTCAAAAATTATATGACCCAACCTATAATCCAGAATGAATATGGAGTAATTCAAATACAGATGTGAAAATAGGCTTAATCAAAATATTTTGCTATTATAATATTATGACAATTATTTCCAAAACCATTTCCACTGTTTAAGAATTTTGTGTGTTGGGGCACCTGGGTGGCTCACCATTAAGCATCTGACTCTTGGTTTCTGGCTCAGGTCCTAATCTTAGGATCATGAGATCGAGTTCCTCAATTGGGCTCCATGCTCAGCACAGAGTCTGCTGGAGATTCTCTCTCTGCCCCTTCCCCAACCTGAGTGCTCGCACTCGCTCGCTCGCTCTCTCTAAAATAGATGAATAAATAAATTCTTAAAAAAAAATAATTTTTTGTGTCCTTAAATGTATTACCTCCACGATGTGACAATAAGAACCTATATTTTGTGGATGTGGGTGGGAAAAATACGGTGTACTGATTAAGCATATTTTTGTTTGTCTTTGATACTTTGCTGTTATATAAACCTTAAATAGAAGAAGCTCAAGGCAATTAATTTTGTATACCTTATATCACAAATATTTTCTCTTTCTTACAGGAACCGTTTGGATTTTATCACATTTAACTGTCTTTTTCTCTATTAGAAGTTATAGTCTAAGACAAATAATCTTCATTTGCTGTTAAACCAAAAAAAAGCAAATTTAATATATTGTAGATAAAAATTTGATAGCCTCGTCAGTATTGCTGGTGCTAATTAAAATTCATCAAATCATCATCGGGTAGCTTTAGTAATAAGCCTAGTCTCTCAGGCTATACCTGGAAAAAAAACAGAGCCCAAGATTAGATCTTCGGTAAAAGTTCTTGAAGGTAATTAGATCTTGAAGGTAATAGTTTGAGAAGTAAATCCAAGAAACAGAGGTGAGCAGCTGGTGGGATGACACAGGAAAGAAAGGAAAGCCTCCTATTCACAGACGCGTTGTCAAGGTGGTCGCCTCTGCAGGCGCTGTGCTCAATCCCACAAGACACTCTAAGGAGCCATGAAGAATGAGTTTCAGAGTTGCCCACCCAAAGACAGAAGAGGAGATCTGGGTTCACCTTCTCTGATCCCCATTTGTCGAGGGTTGCTCTCTGGAACAATAACTCCTTTATCCTTTCATGTTTGTACATGAATCTCAAGGGCCCGGCAGTCTCCACAGAGCATCTAAAGTAGAGACTCCCAAGAGAACTCCCAAGATGGAAACCAGGTTACGCTTGCCAGCAGCTGATTCCCTTTGGGTGGTGGAGATGAAAGGATGGGCTAAGGAGATGTGGGAACATGAGAGGCATCGATACAGAGTTATGGGATGAATATACCAACAAGAAGGGAAAGAAGACAATTTTTCAGACATTTTAGGCAAGAAAAACTACACTAACCTTCAACACACACTCATTTGTGTGTTTCTGTGTGCATGTTCTGGAGCTGGCCTCCATCACCTTGGGAAAGTCGATTATTTCATCTTTTCCAAACTTCATGTTCGGTAACATCAAGTAGATAATTGGAAATCAGCAAAGATAGGAGTGTTTATATTACAGAATTGGCAAACTTTGCAAACCAGAGCATTTTGGAAGTTTTTCAGAGGGTGGGAGTAGGGAGATGGTGCAGAGAGCTGGTTTAACAGCACAGCACTGCTGTGTGTGTCTGTGCATGTGTGTGCATTACACATAGACTTACATGAAAAAGACGTAACTTATTTGTACATCGTATCTGGTAAAATAATAAAAACAAAAATTTAAAAATAATGATTTCTTGGTTCTGTAATAGAAATTAGCCATGGGAACATTTCTGTGAATAAATAGACTTGAAAATGTGAATAAATAGTAATGCTACCACCCACCAACCCACAGATTAAATAGGAAAGAGAACAAGAACATTAGTTCAGATAATAGTCATAATTCTTACCCCTTATTATGGGATTAATCATATTCCTCTGAAATTCATATGTTGAAATACTACCCCCCAGGATCTCAGAATATGACTGTATTTGGAGACAATGGCCTTTAACAGATTAAGTTCAAATGAGGCCATTAGGGTGGGCCCTCATCCAACATGACTGGCGTCCTTATAAGAAGAGGAGATGGGGACACAGAGGGAAGACCACCTGAAGGCACATGGAGAACAGGGCACTCGGTAAGTCAAGAAGAGAGGCTGCAGTAGAAACCAATCCTGCCAATACCTTGATCCCAGACTTCAGACTTCCAAAACTGTGCGAAGATAAATTTCTGTTGTTTGACCCAGTCTGTGGTTTTTTTTATGGCAGATCTTCCCACCCTAATAACCTCTTCCAGTCCACGTCTGCCTTGACAGTCGGAGGTAGGGATAGTACTTCGGCGGCCAGCCCCACTCAGCCCTGGAGGGAAGGCCTGAGACAGTCTATTTCTGCCTGACTGGTGCATTCATGAGAGTTACCATCCCTTCAAGGTGGGGACCACACAATTCAACTAGTCCTCTGGTCCTTTCAAGTTTCTCATTATATAGCAAGTGTATTGGGTGCCTGGGTGGCTCAGTTGGTTGAGTGTCTGACTCTCGATTTTGGCTCAGACCACGATCTTGGGGTCTTGAGATCAAGCCCCACATTGGGCTCTGTGCTCAGTGCAGAGTCTGCTTGGGATTCTCTCTCTCCCTCTCCCTCTGCTCCTCCCCCAACTTGAGAAAGCATGTGTGCTCTCTCTCTCTTGCTCATTCACTCTCTCTCTCTCTCTTAAATAAATTAAATTGAACTTAAAAACCCAACAAGTATATAATTAGAGAAATTCAAACCAAAACCACAGTGAGATACCCCCCCCCATGCCTGTTAGAATGGCTATTACCAAAAAGGTAAGAAATGTCAATTATTAGTGAAGATGTGTGGAAAAAGGAGTACCTGTGAGTTGTTGGTAGGCTTGTAAATTGGTGCAGCCACTATGGAAAACAGTAAGGAGGTTCCTTAAAGCATTAAAAATAGGACTACCCTATTATCCAGCCACTCTACTCCTGGAAATACACCCAAAGGAAACAAAAACACTGCATCAAAGAGATATCTGTACTCTCATATATATACCAGAATTATTTACAATAGCCAAGACATGGAGACACAACTTCAGTGTCTACTGACAAACGGATGGAAAAATAAGTTGTGGTATATATATGTACAACAGAATATTATTCAACCATTAAAAAGAAGGAAATCCTGCCATTTGTGACAACATGGATGGAGCCTGAGAACATAATGCTACATGAAATAAGTCATACAGAGAAAGACAAACCCTGTATAATATCACTTTTGTGCAGAATCAAAAACAACAAGCAGGTCATAGAAAAAGAGATCTGATTTGTGATTAGATGAAGGCGATCAAAAGGTACAAGATTCTTCTGGTTATAAAATAAGTAAGTCCTAGGGAGGTGATGCACAGCATTATAACCATAGGTAACACCACTGTAGAATATATTTGAAAGGAGTTAACAGAGTAAATCCCGAGTTCTTGTTGCAATGGAAAAAACATATATTTTTTTGGTGTCGAGGGAGAGGATCTACATGAGACGATAGATGTTAACTAAACCTCTGGTAATCATTTTACAAAATCTATAACTCAAATCCTTATGCTATATACCTTAAACTTACACAACGCTGTAGGTCAATTATATCTCAATAAAACTGGAAAAACAAAACAAGTATGCTTTTCCTGTGCAGACATAACCATTTTTGGCCTAAATTCAAATAACTGAACTCATCATATTGCTTATAACTTCTTATAGCTTGTAGGCTCTTGCTTATAACTTAGGATCTGCACATTTCAAAACAATTTAGAGGACAATCTCATTATCAAAGGTAGAAAGGCTTGTTACAGGGAAATATTTGTTCAGAGCGCCAGAACACGCAAATGGGACAAACCTGTGCAAAGGCCAATGCTTCGGTTCTATAGTGATCTTTGCAGTCAGGAACCAAGGCTGCTCTAGTCACGTTTTTCTCCTAGTCTATTTATTACTAAAGTAAATATTCTAATGTAGGACTACTATCACATTTAAAATTTTAAGATTTAAAATTCTTGCATGATATTTCTACTGTAATATAAAATAAAATGGAAGTTTTTGTGGCAAATACCCAAGATTCTAGTGAAATGCTCTTAGCAGCATAAATATTGGCTGAATCGAGACAGAGTTATTAAACCATAATAATTATAGCTATTACCCTGGAATCTCTCTTTGGTTCATTTTCTCTCTGTCTTTTTTTAATAGAGCACTCACTTTCTTGGTCTTGAGGCAAAGGTATTTTAATCCTCGCATCTCTAGAATAACCCTGAGTCATGTGATCAACGATGGCTTTAGGTTTGTTCCAGTAGGAACACCAGAGGGCTCCCAATCACAAGCTAGTGGCTCATTCTCTTAATTATTTTTTTCTGATAAATATATATAAATACAGACATTTTTCTCACCAGCTCTAAGCACATGAATTTGTGATGTAAACTGTAAAATTACACTGCCTTAACCATGTAATCCTGGGCAACATTAGTCTCTCTAAGCCTGTTTCTTCACCAAATATAAGGAATGCAATATAATCCACAGGGTTACAGCAAATTATAATTGAGATCTCCTATATCAAAGCCTTCCTTAGCACAGGGCATGAAACAATGTGGAATTCCAAAGATCAGATCAAAACAAAACAAAAAAATAAACAATGTCCTTTATCTGAATTGCTTACCCATACGATGGAGGTGATAACAGCTCATTTTAAGGGGTATTGTGAGGAATACATGAGTTTAAGTATGTAAATTGCCTAGCAAAATGTTTTAAACCAAACTAGTAGTCAAGGAAGTAGAGCTATTAACCCCTGCTGGATTTGTTTCTCTTGAGCTAAGGCCATCTTTTACAAGCATATGTTTTCAAGTGCTTGTGATTGGGAGCCCTCTGGTGTTCCTACTGGACACTACAAATCTTGAATAGGGAGGTGTTAAGCTGATTTCCATCAGTATTTCCTCAAGGCCTTATCATTTACATGCTATCTTGCCATAACCTAATGAGCCGTTACTTATTTACTATTTTTTTTAAACTCATTTATTCCCTAAGAAAAAAAATCAATATATTTTTTTCAAAACCAGGTTTCTTTTATCATAAATGGAAAACCAGCGTGCTTTAAGCATGTATAATTACACTTCATATAGAATTATTAATATAGAAGATTTCAATTTCAGTAGCAACCAGAATAATATCTCTTACAACAGTTTAGGGTACCTTATTTTTTATCAATATATTTCATTTATTGACAAAGGAAGGCTTCACAAAAGGAACCAGTTTAAAAAAAAAAAAACAAAACAGAATCCTAAACAATTATGAGACATTAATTGGATGGACAAGCAGACAAAGACCTTTCCCAACACAGATTAAAATACAAGTAAAGTGGCACCTGGGTGGCTCAGTGAGTTAAGCATCTGCCTTCGGCTCAGGTCATGATCCCAGGGTCCAGGGATCAAGCCCTGTGTCAGGCTCTCTGCTCAGTGGGGAGCCTGTTTCTCCCTCTCCCCCTGCCTGCCCCTCCCCTTGCTTGTGCTCTCTCTCTCTCATTGTAAAATAAATAAGTAAAATCTTTAAAAAATAAAAATAAAAATAAAATACAAGTAAAGATACAAAGTTGTGGAAACACTGAGTCATCGGGGAAGCTACAAGATGTTACAAATGCACCCAAAGTGCAAGTGAGTGATTGGCTGGAAGCAGAGGGCAAGAAGAGAGGGAGGGCCTGACCATAGCAAGGAAGGCCCCCTGTGTCATACAGAAGACTGCAAACTTATTTCACGTAAAGTCTCCTTTTCCCAAGAATGGAGTTCCATGAGATTTTAGTAAATGTTTTCCCTCACCAGCCCCTAAATATGTATGCGGCCGGTGGGAGTGGGTGGGTGTGTGAGTATGTAGTGTCAGTTTGGGGAAATTCTGAGTTTGTCCAATTTAAGCAGCATTTTCAACTGCAGGAATTGTCACAGCACTGTAAAACTCTAAGAGGGAATTACAATATGCAGATTTCCCAATATGTTTAATCTTGGATTAGTTTTTTTAATATTGTCTTATTTGTATGTATTTTTTTTTATTTTTTATTTTTTAAGTAGGCTCCATGCCCAATGTGGGGCTTGAACTCATGACCCAGATATCAAGAGTCAATATTCTACCAACGGACCCAGCCTTACTTGTTTTTATTTATTTTAGGGACAATGTATATAATATCAGAGGGAATAAATTTTGAGAAATGCCCCTACATGATGGAGAGTTTTTTTTTAATATAAAACAGTAATAACATGATTAGATTTGCATTTTAGAAAGATCATTGGTAACAGTATGTTGGCTGAATGGAAGGAAAAAAGAGAAAAACCAGAGGCTGCCAAATGAATTAGGTTATGGTTGAATCACCAATGATCCACGTGTAGAAAACATAACACAATCACTACATGTCATGAATTTTAAACTAGGAGAGCTAAACAGTTTTGGGGCATTACAAATTTGAAGGCAGCAATTTGTGCCACTAAAAGGGAAGAATACTTGCGAAATAAAATAATGGACCTCACTGGAAGCAATGACAGCCTCGACTTCTCAGAATGATGTAGAAAGCAAAGAAAGCATCGTACCTTCTCAGCGGGATGGCCAGCAGATCTGAGTGACAGCAAATAGAGACTCATGATGATAGAAACGAAAGGCCTACCAAATGCTCAACGGCAACACACAGATAATAGACAAAATTATTTCCTTTGTATCTGAATAACTATGTTGTGTCCTTCAAAATCCTCTTGCTGCTTCTGGAGAAGATGACAGATGTAGTAGGGGCAGCAGTTTAGCTTCCGACGTAGAGGACCACGGTTGTGAATCTTCCCATTGTGAGTGACCAGAACGAGAGTGAGCCTGTGAGTGTGTGCGTGTGTCAGCCTGGGGCAGCGCTCTGGCACAAGTGGGTTGGAGATCGGGGAGGTGGAGTGAAAAAGAATAATAAGGCAGAAAGCAAAACTCCTTGAATATAGGAGTAAAAAGGGGAGGAAATCTTTCTTTTTTTTTTTTTTTTTAATCTCCAGGACATTGAATTGTTCAAGCAGTTTGACGAACCCTGTTTGTTCTCAAATTGATTTTATTTCCCAGCATTTAGAGGGGCAGCTATACTCATTTGACAGTTAAGGGGAATAATTGCCCATTTTCCTTACTAAACCAGTTTGAGATGGCACATTGCTTGAGAACTCCTTCGGCTTGTCAGGTCGTGTTCATTTTCCAAAGGAATACTTCAGCTGTTGACCCAGCTCACGGACACAGCAGTCCTCTTCCTGCTTCTCTGAAAAAGGTGATTGGTTAACAAATAGCAATCTGTTAGATGCACAAGAAGCGAAGAATCTTAGTACAGATGTAAAGTCAGCATTTTTTTCATCAAATTCTTCAGCTGATAATATGTAACCCTTATTTCAAGTGAAGTTTATCCATTAAATTTGGTTTTCACTGTACATTTTATTGAGTATTCCTTAATATTATTCCAGAATAAACTTTGATAGTAATGTTTTGACGGTCCCCAGGAACGGAGAGTAACAAGGTTAGAGGCTATCTGGTATGTGTGTTTAGAATAGAGGCTAAGGAATTGAAGCTGGGTTCATATCCCAGCTCCACTGTTAGTAGCTGTCTGACATCAGCCAGCCAAATAACCCGAGACTCAGTTTGTATGTCTGTAGATGAGGATAATAATAGCAGAGACAATAGAAGAGAATTGGTATTTAAAATGATTAATGACTTAGTATTCTCCAGGCTTGATTGAAGAATAGCATCACAAACCCAACCATAAACATAATGAAATCCAGAGACAAATATTGAGAAGTCTCAGAACAAAATGTCAAAGAAACAGAGATTATATCAAAAGACGCCAGAATAAAAACAGAGGTGACTTACCGAGTAATAAAATTAGTGTAGTAGCTAACTTTTCAATTGGAGCAATAAAAGCCATAGACATGGAATAATATTTTAATAGGCTGAAACAAATTGATTTTCAACCTGGGATTAAAAAACAAATTTTCTTTCAGAGGCCACTGAGAAAGGGACTTCTAAAAATGTACATGATCGCAGAGGTAAGATCTGAGAAGCAAAAAAAAAAAAAGATTTAAAAAAATGAAAAAAAATAAAACAGCAATAATGTTTAACCTAAAAGTTAAAAATAACATGACAAAGCTAAAATAATGGAATACAATTGATATAAAGTGGATAGAATTGATTGGTTAAAGCTTTCTAAATTCTCTATATTATGCGGAAGGATAAAGGTATTACCTAACATTAGTTTTTCTTAAATATATGTGTTAAAATATGAAAGATAATCTCTAAAAGAGTAGAAATGTGTATGTACTGAAAATGACAAGGAAGTGGAATAAATAGAAACAGAAGATCCAGAACAAAAATTAGAATAAAATGTATACAATAAGATGACAGAAATAAATTAAAACATGAATAATCACAATCAACATTAAGGGAATAGATTCTTAGGTATAACAAGAAAAACATTTGGCAGCTGGGGCAGCGCTCTGGCACAAGTGGGTTGGAGATTGAGGAGGTGGAATAAGAAAAGAATAATCAAGATTTTTTACAAGACATGACAGCAAAAGGTTGAAACTAAAAGTTGGAAAAATTTATATCAAGTAAATACAAACCCAAAGAAATCTAGCATATTAATATTTGTTAAAACAGATTTCTGAAGCAAAATAAAGAACACTTAAGTCAGGATAAAAGATTAAATTCACTGGAAAGATGTAACAACTCTAAATAGGAGACATTAGCCACTATATCACGATAGTGAAAAGCTTTAATACACAACTCAGTAAATGCTTGAATGCACAGAAAAGAATCAGAATATAAAAGATCTTTACAACGTAATGAACAAGTTTGATCTAAAGAACGTGTAGATATTAATGAATGAGAGTACATACATTCCTTTAAACATATGTGGAAAATTTACAAATATTGACTATACATTTGTTAGGTGATACGGTATGAGACAACATATTTCAAAGCAGTCAAGTCATAAAGACTACATTTGTTAAACACAATATAGTTACACTGGAAATAGAAAACACAAAGATCATTTAATAAGACCCCATATATTTAAATTTTAAAAAAATAATTCTGAAAAAAGTCTTATGTCAAAAAAGAAATAAAAATTAAAACTTAAGGGGATCCCTGGGTGGCACAGCAGTTTAGTGCCTGCCTTTGGCCCAGGGCGTGATCCTGGAGACCTGGGATCGAGTCCCACGTCGGGCTCCCTGCATGGAGCCTGCTTCTCCCTCTGCCTGTGTCTCTGCCTCTCTCTCTCTCTCTCTGTGACTATCATAAATAAATAAAATTTAAAAAAATTAAAACTTAAAATGACTTAGAACTGAATCATAATAAAAACACTGGATAGCAAATTTCGAGCTATCAGTATAGTGATGTTTAGAAGGGAATACATAACTTCATTTGTATGTGTTAGAAAAAAGAAAAGCAAGCATGAAGGAGCTACTCATTCAAGTTGAGAAGTCAGAAATACAACAGAGAATAATCCATGATGTGGAAGAAAGCAATTCCTACTAATAGCAATAGTAGGAATTAATGAGGGAGATCACCAAAAGAAACATTCTATTTAGATAAAAAATATTCATGGAAATAAGCAGACTGATGAAATTTGTGAGATAATTATGAAGATCAATACTGATAATATTAACTCATTCTATTACCTAGCTTTTACAATTTATGAAGCATTTTTACATATTGGCACAGATACAGAGAAGAGTCTTAAACACTGTTAGAGAATATGAGCAGAAGTGAAAACAATCTTTAAAGTAATTTAGAGGGTTTTTTTGGGGAGGGAGGGTAGGGGAAGGGCAGAGAATCCTAAGCAGGCTCTGTCTACTCCCAGCACAGAGCCTGACTCGGGACTTGAGACCGTGACCTGAGCTGGAACCACTTCATTGACCGGACCATCCAGGTGCCCCAAATAATTTGGAGTTTTATCATCAAATTGAATATTTTATATCCTTCTACTCCTGAGTATACACTTCAACAACAATATTATAAAATTACACCAAAATAAGTTTACAAAAATGTACATAGTAGCCCCGTTTTATGATAAGCAAAAATAAGAAACAAATGACATTGGAGTGGAAAAGGAATATAAAAATTATATTACATATTTAACCCAACCAATATAACACCTGCTTCTTTCCTTAATGTAATTTTTAAAATTTAAATTAAAAATTAAATTTTTGAATTAAATAAATTAAATTTAAATTTAACAAAATAAAATTTAAATTAATGTTTTAAATTTAATGTAATTTTCTAAGCTTTACATTGAATTTTTAAATTACATTTTTATTTATTTAGTATTATTTTTTTTATTGGAGTTCAATTTGCCAACATATAACATATCACCCAGTGCTCATCCTGTCAAGTGCCCCCCTCAGTGCCCATCACCCAGTCTTAAATTATATTTTTAAATTAAAAATTAGTTTTTAAATTAAATTTATATTTAATTAAATTTTTTAAATTAAAAACGAATACGTGTTCATTAAAGCATAACTAGAAAAACACAGAACCCAAAGCACTCATAACACAATCATGATTAACATGGACTTCCTTCAGTTGTTTAGACACATAGTTTCCCCAGCTTTCAACATGGTTGGACTACATTTTGGTTATAATTTTTATGTTGGTTTTTTATTTAGAGAATCTCGTATCATATTCCTTTGCATGCTACCAGATAGTTTTTATTGTATTATCAGTTCCTTGGAATTGTAATTTTAAAGGGCATTCCTCTTGCTCTTCCTCTTGACACCACTATCAGTAGATCCACCTCCTTCTTAAGTTGGTTGTAGGTGCCTGATGTCCTGTTGTGATGATAATTTGCATTTCCTTGATTTCCAGTGAATCTGAATATTTTTTATTGATTTGTTGGTCATTTTTATTTCCTCTCCTTGAATTGCCTTTTTGTTATGTTGGCCCATTTTTATTGGGCTAATATCTATTTGTTCTGTTTTGTGGTGCCTAAATTGTTCATTCTAACTCTAAGGTTTGATGGTGATTTTACTCTCTTCCCAGACAATGTAAGAAACTTAGAATGCTGAAACTCCTGACATACATAAAATTGTGTGCTATTTTAAAATGCCATACATATGTTAAACCCTGCAGAACATTATTTTTTACTATATTACGCAATGTTTATTGTGCTTTATTACTCTTATTCACCATTTGTTTTTCATTCCATTCTACATTTATCATTCTACCTATCATTTTTATTCATTTTCTTTTTTCCTGAATAGCATCCTTTCCTATTTCCTGAAAATTTGACAGTCAGGTCCCATAGCCAGTACAAGCTAGCTCCAGCACTCCACTGGTTTCATTTCTATATTTTCTGAAGTCCAATCATCCATGGATTCCTGGGTTCGATCTTGATTGATTAAGTATTACACACACTCACACACACATGCACTTAATATACCATTGAATTTTATTTGCCTTCCTTTTATTTAGAACTTTTACATTAATAGTAATAATTTTGCATAATTTTCTTTCCTAGGACTGTCCTGTTGTGTTTTGGTATCGAGGTTATAGATATATAGATCTTTTCAAGTCTAGAAAGTTCATACCTTTTCCTATTGTCCTTGTTAATTTCCAACTTGCTAATTTGGCTTATTTTGATGATTAGAAGTTTTAATTTTTGAAGCCAAATATGTTCCTCTTTTTCCTTATAATTTCTTTCACATCTAACCTTTGAAAGTACTCCACAAACCTTAAAAGTTAATGAGTAGTCAGTTATATTTTCTTCTAGTTTTTCTTTTTTTTTAAGATTTTATTTATTTGAGATAGAGAGTGAGAGAGAGCACAAGCAGCAGGAAGGAGCAGAGGCAGAGGGAGAAGTAGGCTCCCTGCTGAGCGTGCAACTCAATCCCAAAACCCTGAGATTACAACCTGAGCCAAAGGCAGATGCCTAACTGACTGAGCCACCCAGTCACCCTCTTCTAGTCTTTCTTAGCTTAAAAAATTTTGGTATTTTAGTTTCCACAGAATTAATTTTGATGCATGAGGTGAAAAAAATGTATTAGTTGAAATTTTCAAAGTTCCTCCTCATCAGAACCTTAAGAAAAATGATAAAAATTCTTGGATTTTTTTTTTTAATTTTAAAGATGAACTTTTAAAAATGTACCAAAAACCATTTCACAGATTTTCACAATAAAACAGGATTATTTTATGCTTAAACAACTTTTTTCACTTATGAGATTAACTTATAACAATTCTGTATCCATGAGCAATAAAATAAAACGTACAGGGGCACCTGGATGGCTCAGTCAGTTAAGTTTTGGACTCTTGGATTCGGCTTAGGTCATGATCTCAGGGTGGTAAGATCCAGCTTCAAGCCCTGCATGGATGGGGCTTGCAGCTCAGTGTGGAGTTTGCTTAAGATTCTCTCCCTCCTCCCTCTCTCTGGCCCTGCCCTTGTGCATGCTCTCTCCCTTCCCCTCTCTAAAATAAATAAATAAATAAATAAATAAATAAATAAATAAATAAATAAAATCTTTTAAAATAAGATAAAATTTACAGATTTTTTTTAAACCTAGAATATGTGCTTGACTGGAATTAGTAAATGTAAAACGTAGATAATTCCTGAGTTAGTTATGACTTAATACCACATAGGATGTGTTTAACTTACTAATTTTTCCCATACAATTTGCTTCAACTTATTGCAGGAAAGTTCTCTAGAGAAATAGATTTCCTCTCCCATATGAGGAGGACTACCTACCAAAAAACGAGAACTTCTAAGAAAGATCTCATGAAAATGTTTTTTTTCTCTGCACAATTCTGTAAGCACATTTTCCCTGGTGGCCTTCATTTAAAAGTGTAAATATTGGAGTATTTTTAAAAAGATTTTATTTATTTACTCATGAGAGACACAGAGAGGGGCAGAGACATGGGCAGAGGGAGAAGCAGGCTCCATGCAGGGAGCCCGATGTGGGACTTGATTCCGGGACCCTGGGATCACACCCTAAGCCGGAAGCAGATGCATAACTGCTGAGCCACCCAGGCATCCCAAATATTAGAATATTAAATATTAAAATATCAGAATATTCGAGGAATTGATATTTATGGAGTTTCAAAATGATCCTTTTGAAAATGGGTTTATTTTCTCCTTCCTCCACAGATACGTGAGAATGTTGTGCAATACGCCTTTCTTCAAATTCAAGTTTAAGTCGTTTCAGCCCATTTTATAGATTGCCAATAACATTGTTCACTTACTCACATCCCTCGCAGAGCTTTCTGACTGGATCTCCGTTGAGACACGCGTACCTACCAGGCACGTCCTTGACCTGGGCCTAAACTGGTATAACACAGCTTATGGTGGTGGGTTGTTATCGACCTCCAGCATAGTTGTTATGATGAATTTGTATTGTCTATCCTATTTACTTACGACCCAGTTTAGATTAGTTCCCAGTGTGAAAGTCACTTTGACGTCTTGGAAAATCACTGTTGTGGCCACTCAACAAACACTCCTTTGCCTTTTGCATTGCCGCTTGTCATCTATCCCAGAACTGCGGACGATGGATGCGTGTGCTGTCAAGACATCACCCCGACTTCTGCTTACCAAAATAAATGAGCCTCCTGGCTCTTTGCACTATCCCTGAGGACCTTATCAATAATCTTGGGGAGGTTCTACTTAACCTTTCTCTAATTTTTCAATGTCACTCATACACAATGAAGCCAGGGGTGCACATTGTGTCTGAAAAAGAATTGGAGAGCACCTGACTTCCTGTTGTTCTTGAATGAGAATGGTGTGGCAATACCCACTGATCTAGAGGTCAGGCTCCACGAGGGCAGCTGCTAGAAGCACCGCCGCTAACCGCCAGAGCCCTCTACTCACCAGCGAGCTGGAAAGAAATTGCACTTTTGAATAAATAAGTCAAGAATCTTCGAAAGAACGAGCAAACCGAGTGGTGAGGGAATTGGCTGCATGGTAGAGGCCTTCAGCTTCTCTTCCTGACCCTTTGTGCGTCTCTCTTGGAGTTCTCTTGTCTCCATCACGCCCACCAAGTGCTGTGCTGGTCTAGCCCTGCTGACAGCACTTTGCTTTTCTTTCTTCCCTTAGTGCTACTGAAAGAGTCGAACGTTTCCGAAAGGAAACATACTCCATGCTAAGCAGGAAAAAATACCCAAAGGTAAACCAAAGTAATGCAAGCAGCCTGAAAAGAGCCAATTTTGCAAACTATAGGTTCTGGAACCTATGAAAGCCACGTGCTAATGACAAGATGACTGGTGCAGGCCTAGGCTTGTTTCTATGCTCTCGATTCCTGTGTCCGATGGTCTCAGTCCAGCCTGAAGGCCCACATAAGTAACGTCTTCCCAATCCTCTTTGATGCCCCTCTCTCAGGAAAAGAGTTTGGGCTCAAAACACTGTCACTCGAAGGTCAAGTGTATCATTGGGGGACGCCTGGGTGGCTCAGTGGTTGAGCGTCTGCCTTGGGCTTAGGGTGTGATCCCAGGGTCCTGGGATCGAGTCCCACATCAGGCTTCCCGCAGGGAGCCTGCTTCTCCCTCTGTCTGTGTCTCTGCCTCTCTCTGGGTCTCTTATGAATAAATGAATAAAATCTTAAAAAAAAAAAAGGTATCATTGGGCAGAACTGATAATGGATTGGTTTAACCTTAAAAATAAACAAAACCTTCTAGTACTTTCCTTGTACAGAGTTACAGGGCAATAAGCACATCATTCCTCCTGCCTTCTCCTGTTCTTCTTTCTCCTTAGGAATAAGGTAAAAGCCCTCTCAGTCCTTTCTCAGACAATGCATCTGTTTAGGCAGTAAATCAGGAATGACTGATGGACGGAAAGAGACAAGACATTTCTTTGTAGAAATGATGGGCAAAGCCCCTTCCTGGTGAAGCCTGGGGGCAGAGCTGTACTGTAGGCCTCACTGTACCACGCGGGGCAATCACTTTTATTCAGGATGATTCTGCATCTTCAAGGGAGAGTTGATGCCATGGTTCTCCTCTGGGGATGACTTTGGAGGAGAAAATCGGCATCTTCTGGAGCCACGCTCCGTAGTCACCACTGAGGAGTCGCTGCTGGCATCCAGCGAGGGGAGGCCAACGATGCTCCTATGCACCTTCCAACCCAACAAAGTGGGTCACCAAGTGTCAGCCGTGCCGCGGGTGACAAGCCCTGCGCTGAGATCTTAGAAAACTAATACGTTTCGGGGTGTTTTAGAGATCGCTATTTAAAACTGAGTCCATTTTAAAGTTGTAAAGGCCTCGGGAGTGAGCTTTAGTATTCACGTGTGGAGGAACCGGAGAGGATAGGCCCCTTCATAACGAAGAAGAAGCATCTGGATCCTCTGAGCGTCCACGCATAGCTTAGGGCTCCAGGGCCTGTCTCCGGAAATCCTGGAGGAACTTGGAAAAAAGCAGATGCGTCCAACAGGTTTCTGCGAAGAATTTTATATGGCGTAAGCGATTTATTGAGGGGTAACAAGGTTTTTGAAGGATAAACACAAAATGTTTGTGCTTTTCCCTCAACTGGCTTGGAGAAGGCTCCCTTACGGGCAGCTGGTTCTGGTTCCTTCCTCTCCGTTAGCTGCAGCGACCAGAGCGCTCCTATGTTGCTACATGATCTTCTCTTCTTCTGAGTCTCTAAGTAAACCTCTTCTCCCCCCTCTCAGCCCTTCTTGGACCCCCCCCCCCCCTCCTGTGTTGGAGAGTTACAGGGGAAAAGCTGGTCTGATGTGCTGGCCCTCCTGTCTTCCAGGAACCAGCTCCTCTTCGCAGAGTGTGTGGTGGGGACGGACAGGACGACCCACAGCTCAGTGACTCTAGACTTCAGCGGGTGAGGCTGCCCCGTCCCCGGTGGCCCCTGGCCGATGGCCTCAGGCCGCACTCCTCTGAGGTTCACTTCTTGGCTCCCTGCTTCAGGGGTCCTGGCAAGGACCCGCTCATTTCCAGTGGCTTCCACGGCCAAGCCCTGGCAGGTGGACCAGCGTGGGAGCCACAGGGCAGCCCCCCTGAGGCCTGGGGCAGCACGATGAGGGGCCGCCAGCGCTCCTCCGGCAGGCAGAGCCCCCACACAGCCCCTGCCTCTCCCCAGGGCAGCCCTAGAACCTTCCACGGGGATTTGGCTGCACTGCTTCCTTCGTTTGCAGAGTCTCTGTCTCTCCAGTCTCCTGGGAATGGTGGCTCACTAGCTAGTTCTCTCTCCCCCAACGCACGTTCAGAAGTACTTACTGGATATATTCAAGAATATTCACACCCCACAAGGCACTCACGGGGACCCCGAGGGGTCTTCCTATACCACTGGGGGGGGGGGTTGGAAGTTCAAAGTGACACCCACTCTGTTCCTAACACTTCTCACACTATGTGGCCATCGGATTTCAAGGCCGGCCTTCCTTGCTCTGATGAGCGTAGGGAAGGGAAGGGAAGACACAGCCGGGTCGAAACTCTCCGTCGAACTTCTCTTCCCTCCCCAGTTCCCCTGGAAGCAGGAAGCAGGGGAAAAAAGAAAAAAGAAAAAAAAAAAAGGAAAAAAGTCCTTACTCTGCTTGCTCACATTTCTTTTTCATCATTTTCTGTTGAGCGGGGTGGCAACTTTTTAAATTTAAAAGCTACGAATTTCGTACCTTTCATCTTTGCGCCATGGGCATTTTCTAAAACGGCCATTCTCAATCTTGGAAGCATATTAATATTACCTAGACAGCTTTTCAGAAAATAAATCAGAGTATCTGGGGAGCAAGGCCTGGCTCTTAGAAATGCGTAGGAACCCCTCAAGTGGCGACGGTGCACAAGAGGGTGGGAAGCACTGCTCTAGAAACACAGAGGCCCAGGGGGCTGGGAGGGAAAGAAGGTATCAATGAACAGCTCATATAGCGTCCTGCCGCAAAATGCAGATGCCCAGGCACAGAGAGGCTAAGAAGCTTGCTGCGGGTTACACAGCGAGTAATTTCCAGGGCAAAGGTCTAAGAAAGGGCGCCCCAAAGCCCACGTTCTCCTCCAGAGTAGTAAGTGGTAAGGGGCACGAGCCAGAGGGGCACACTCCATCTGTCCTTTCTTCCTCCCTCCTCCTCCACCGCCCAAGGGCCCCCTCAGCGTCTTAGGCAACAGGGGACCAGAACTGGATCAGGCAAGGACTGCTGAAGGCGGCTTCCCTTTGGACATTTGAGACCCCCCAGCGAGTCAGCAGAAAGATTCAATTCTGGAAGGGCAGGCCAGCTCGTCACTGGCTTAATCCAACACCCACCCGTTGTGTTCCATGCGGGAGAGCTACCAGAGGTCGGCAACAAGAGTCAGGATGGCTGTTTCGCTAAATTTTAAGGGAGTTAAGAAAATTCACCATCACGAGTGACAAGGAAATGGAAGGACAAGCCATACTGTCCCTTGGCTAAGCCATTACTTGGGGGCTAGCACAGCCCAGCCCGTTCATTCTTTCATCCTTCGAGACACCGCTGGCGCAAACATCCTCACCTTCGTCCGTCTCCCCACGGCCGGAGTTGGGGGAACTTCCTCACCGCCTACAAGCACACTGGCTGACCTCTGGCTCGCCACTCACCACCCGGCCCTGCATTCCAAGGTATCTGTCTCCCCTTCTCACCAGACCATGAGCTCCCTGGGGAAGAGGGAGCGTGTCCTTGACCCGTCCCCTTAGCCTCTAGCACAGTCCCTGGCACGGAGAATATATTCAATAAGTATTTCTGAACAACTATTAATATGTTATGATCATGAACGTGGTAAAAGACATTAAGCGGGTAGTAGCTTCCAACCTGGTGAATCAGAAAAATGACTCCCAACTTAGATGAAGGTTAGGTGACCCAAGCTTTTGAAAAAGCTCCACGTCACAATTGGAAGTCATCCTAACCTGGTGCTTAATTTCCAGGGTAGAGAGGACCAGAACAACCGGATGGACCCTAAAAGTGATTTAATCAGTGGTGCTGATTACTAGCTGCATCCAGGGTCACTTATCACCAGAAGCCTGTGCTTGGCGTTCCGTAGAGCGATTTTTGTGTCGACAATTACAGACCAGAGGCTTTTTAACAAACGAAAGACAATGACATATTTATACATGTGCCACGAAGTCATGAGTGTACCTTTTTCCAAGTAAAAATGTAAGACTCTGTGTCTATTAGTCTGTACTTTCACAGTAACTTGAGCATGGAGGAAATAGAACCTACTAGCGAGTTGCTTATTCAATACACTTTTTTTTTTTTTTTAGAGAGAGTGAGCTAGAGAGTAAGAGAGGGGGGTGGGGGGGCAGAGGGAGAGAGAGAATTGTGAGGAGGCTTCGCAGGCAGCAGAGAACCCCTCTTGGGGCTCGATCTCTCAGCCCTGAGATCATGACCTGGGCCGAAATCGAGAGTCAGACACTTGCCTGACTCAGCCACCCAGGCACCCCGATAAATCTTCTGTGAGCTATGAATCTGCACAATACTTTTCGGCAGGAAACGGGGAGGGGTTGGTATAGGACACATTCTTAGCCCTGACTGACTTCAAGATCTATTTCCTGGAGGAAAAAAAATCTGAAAAAGATTTTTCGTTTTACAGATGGAGATTGTGGAGATGTGAAGAGAGGTTCCTGAGGCCCAAAGGAAGACCCGAAAAGGCCAGACGTGAGCTGACACTTCTTCCCCGCTGTCTGTCCTGCTCACACTGCCAGGCCGGGCGTGCAACACAGCTGCCAGTGTGCAGTCTTTTCTCTGAAAATGTGACTGCTTCATCATCGACCTACAGGAACGGCTTATCGGTTTCGAATTAGAAAATACGCACGGCCTTAATGCTTAGTATGTGCGGACTTCACGTCTGTGGATTTGCCTCATGATTAAGATTAATTTGTGACAGTAAGATGGGTGCAGGGCTTTCACGGCATGCACAGGCCTGGGCGGCAGAGGCCGGGGCCACGCAGGGCAGAGCCCTCCCTTGCTTCAGCCCCACGCGCACAGGCGCTCTTGCACAGGCCGCAGGCACACCGTTTTTTGGTGCTTTTATGGGGGGAGTGAGCTGATTTTGCTGTTTGAAAAATGGCTCCTGTGAAATGCTGTTCAGTTAAATCAGCTTAATAGGTTTCCCTGGGGGGTCAGTTCTTTTTTTTTTTTTCTCTCTATATATATTTAAAGATTTTATTTATTTATTCATGAGAGACACAGAGAGAGAGAGAGAGGGGCAGGGACACAGGCAGAGGGAGAAGCAGGCTCCACGCAGGGAGCCCCATGCGGGAGTCGATCCCGGGACCCCGGGGTCACGCCCTGGGCCGAGGGCAGCTCAAGCACTGAGGCACCCGGGGATCCCGGGGGTCGGTTCTAAGGCGTGGCCTGCGCCCCGAGCCCGCGGGTCCACGGAGCATGGACAAGGGCGCTCTGAGCAGAAGCCGCGGAAGACAAGGCTCCGTGTTGGTCGCTGGACACAAACGGGGCGCGGCGGGTCCCAGGAGCCCAGGAGCCAGACGCCGCTTTCCTACCGGGAGTGACAGCTCAGGGCTGTAAAGACACGGTTCCTGCTCCCACCCGGGGCGGGGGTGCCCGGGGCGCGGGGGGAGCAGAGGGCCAAGGGTGCGTGGGTGCGGGGGCAGCGTGGGGGGCGCAGGAGGCGCGGGGGGGTGCCCGGGGCGCCGGGGGTGGGGGGGCGCGGAGGGCGCGGAGGTGCCCGGGGCGCGGGGAAGGTGGGGGCGCCCAGGCCTCGGGGGGCGCGGAGGTGCCCGGGGCGCGGGGAAGGTGGGGGTGCCCAGGCCTCGGGGGGCGCGGGGTGCCCGGGGTGCCCGGGGCGCGGGGTCGCGGGTCGCGCACCTGCAGGGCTGAGCGCGGCTTGGCCCGAGTGGGCGCGGGCGGCGTCGCGCGCGGAGCGGCCGGCAGGTGGCGCCGGGCTCCCCGCGTGGCCGGGCGGCGGGCTGGGCGCCGGGGAACCGCCGGGCCGGCCCCCACCGGGTCCACGCGGGCGCCCGCGAGCGCGCAGGGGGAGGGCGGGGGCGGGGGCGGGCGGGCGCGGCGGGGCCAGCTGCTCCCTGGGCTCGGGCGCCGCCGCCGGCTCCTCGGGAAGCGCCCGCGCCGCGGAGTCGGAGGCGGCCACGATGGAGGCGCAGGCTCGAGGTGAGTGTCCCCGCGCCCGCAACTCCGCGCCCCCCGCCCCGCGCCCCGCGCCCCGCGCCCCGGGCTGGGGGCGACCTGGGGCCCCGCTGGCAGAGCGCGCCCGCCCGGCCTCGCGGCCCCGGGACCTGTTGTGCGGCGTCCGGGGTCGGCGACGGGGCCCCGGCCTGGGAGGGGGGGTTGGGGGGAGCGGGGGAGCGTCCCGGCCCAAGTTGGCTGGAGCCTCCGCGGAGACCCGGGACTCCCCCTACCCCGGGGTCCTACCCGCCCGGGGTCCCCCTCCGTCCCGAGGTCGCCCCCCCTCCGCCCTGGGGTCCCCCTCCGACCCGGGGTCGCCCCCCCCGCCCCGAGGTCGCCCCAGGGCCCTCCCCACCCCGGGGTCCCCCCTCCGCCCTTGGGTCCCCCCCCGCCCCGGGGTACCCCCCGCCCCGAGGTCGCCCCCTCGCCCCGAGGCCGCCCCCCTCCGCCCCGGGTCCCCTCTCCGCCCTGGGGTCGCCCCCCCCGCCCCGAGGTCGCCCCCCTCCGCCCCGGAGTCCCCCCCGCCCCGAGGCCGCCCCCCCCCGCCCCGAGGCCGCCCCCCTCCGCCCCGGGGTCACCGGCACTGCCCCCGCCTCCCCCCCGCGCCGCCGCGATGGTCGCCCGCCCCCGACCTCCGAGCGAGAGCCGCGTGGGCCCGGGTTGCCCAGGTCGGGGTCCCCCCCCGCGCCCCGGGGTCGCTGCAGCAGCCAGAGGCGGTGGCGGGGGGGGGGAGGGGGCAGCCCCGCGGCACCAGCCCTGGAGCCCCGGCGGGCCTGTGGGGGGGGGGGCAGGTGCAGAGAGGGGCACAGGTGGGCGGACTGCGGCTGCGGGCGCGAGTCGGCGACTGGGGGGCCCTCGGGCCGGAGCCCCTCAGCGCTGCGCCGCCCGCACCGCGAGCCGTTCTGCAAAGGCTCTTAAAAGAAGTAAAAGCCCATTTACAAAATAAAAAAATAAATAAAGGCAAGAGAGGTTCGGGATCCTCTGCGCTTCGCCCTCTAGGGGCGGAAGCTTCCTGAATGGGAAGGACTTGGCTGGGTCCGGACCTGGGCCTGGAGCCACCCAACAGGTTTGCTGCCAGGATTGCAGTTGCCTGAACAGGACGAACCATCCCGAACCATCCCGGCTTGTTCCATCAGCCAAGTTTCTGCGCACAGAGCGGCCGCTTCCTGGACCCTCCCCCTCCATCCCTCCTCCCTCCCCTCCTCCATCCTCCCCTCCATCCCCCTCCATCCCCCCTCCATTCCCCCTCCATCCCCCCCTCCACCCCCCCCCCCCGAAGGGAGAATTCAACCCAGGGTGGGTGGGGGGCTGTGGATCAATTGAGGCAGCGGCGGGGCTGGAGGCCTTCAGTCCTGGGCTGAAGCAGGTGCAATAACCCTGGGGCTTGCAGCCTGCCCCACACATTAGAATGATTTGCAGAGTGTCCACTAGGGACCCATCGGGGATCAGTCACCTGCCGATCTCCGGGGCCTGGGCGCCTGCTTCGAGGCCTCCCGGGTCATCGGTTCTTCACTGAGGTTGGAGACAGCGAGGCTGCAGGTGGGACCCGCTGGGGTCATGGGGTGGCTCGTCTTTGGAGGTTGACTTAACACATATTCCAGCGCTTTCTCTGCTTTTGCCGAGTCCTGAGCTGGGGAGAGCAAACACAGACTTGACTCCTGCTTCCTGAGGTTTATAGGAGAGGAAGTGACCGCCGTGAACTTGATAATTATTGATAAATAAAATGTCAGGTGGCCGCGGTGTCAATGCCAGGGAGGCGGCCGCGTGGCTCAGCGAGAGCCTGAGTCTGGCCCAGTGGGCGAGCATCAAAACAGCGAAGATGGTTTACTTTGCCCTCAAAGTGTCTGTTCTTTGGGCTTCACGCTGGTTGAGTGGCTTCGGCCCTGGGGTCCCATGAGGTTCTCAGTCCCCTTTTCCGAGGGGAAGCCAGCAGGGTGCGGGAATTC
The DNA here is from genome assembly GCF_003254725.2 of Canis lupus dingo. Lineage (NCBI taxonomy): Eukaryota > Metazoa > Chordata > Mammalia > Carnivora > Canidae > Canis > Canis lupus. The sequence continues at coordinate 64,179,417 of NC_064243.1, forward strand.
CTGGTGCCGCCAGGTAGGCGGGGTACATGCGGGGAGTGCCCCACTCCCACTCAAAGCCTGCCACTTACCCACCTCCCCATTTATCTGTCCCCTATCCCCTCGGCCACTCTTCCCTTCCCCTTAGGAGTGGGTGGGATCTGAGTGGGTGGGGAGCCCAAGTTTTAAAGGGCAAGTGAAGTTGCCTAGGGAGATTTGGGCTAGGGTGATGGGCAGCCAGGAGGAGGAGAAAGAACAGATTTAAGAAAGAAAGAAAGACTTAGGGAGAAAAATCAGGTAACTTGGAACAGGTATGTAGGATGACGGTACCAAGGCTGACTCTGATTCTCTACTTTTGCAATCAGATGGATGATATTTGCCTCTTAAGTCCTCATTTTCCCTGTACTTGGAGTTCTTCATTTTCAGCCTTTTTTTTTTTTTTTTTGGCGGGGGGGGCGGTCATTTAAGAAGTAGACCTATTAGGTTCTTTAAGAAAACTTTTCACAAAATGGTTTATGCGGAGAGGAAAATGTTCTTACCACTTGGCACGTGTTTCTGGCCAAATGAATTGCCTCTTAGATTCGAAGAGACTCCTGTGGTTTCCTAAGTGCAAGTTTCTATCATCGGCACGGTTTATTTTAGAATTATCCAGTGTGGGAGTGGCTTGTTTTGTTGCCTCCTGACCCAGAAAAAAGCAAAATTGAGTGAGATTGAGTCGGCACTGCCACTGGGATGTTCCCTAGTACTTTCCAGAAGACTGCATGGTTTGTACGCGTAGCCCGATAAGTGCAGCCGCAGGTTCTTTCGGAAACTTTTCCATGAGTGAAATTCTGCAAATATGTTCTTAAGACTTTGTAAAATAATAGATTACTTCCAGCAAAATAAGAAGACATTCTCGGAAGTTGACAGAACAGAAAACATAAGAGGCAGGGCTATGCACTGAATGATTCTCTATGAGAAGTTCCTGGAGGACAATGTGGAATGACGAGCCCACAGGAGGCCACCATTCCCAGTTGCTTTCCTGGCACGAGAGAATTTTGCATTAATAACCTTGGTATATTAGAGACTTTGGTTAGGAATGTGGCATTTTTGTGAAACCTTGTGGTAATCCTTTGAAATAAAAATTCCTGATCTTTTTAGACTACCGTTCAGTATTCCATTAGGAATAGGAAATAGGAAATAACTTTGTGCATGTCTTTCTTAGTGTCTTTAATGTGAAAAGGAAAATTTTCTGTCCACTTAACACTGATATATATTTAGATTAATAATTGTGTTAGTTTCGGGGCACCCGGGTGACTCAGTTGCTTTAGCGTCCAACTTCATTTCAGCTCAGGTCATGATCTCAGGGCTGTGAGGTTCTCTCCTTCTCCTGCCCCTCTCTCTCTAAAAAATGATTTTAAAAAAATTGTATAAGTTTCCTGTGACCGCTCTAGCAAATTACTACAAATGTACTGGCTTAAAACAATAGAAATTTATTCTCAACCGTTCTGAGGGCTGAAGTCCAAGATCACTACCACTGCACCACAGTTAAACTGTCAGCAGGGCTTTGCTCCTCTGGAAGCTCTAAGAATGGATTCCTTGCGTCTTCCAGGTTCTGGTGGCTGCCGGTGTTCCTCGGCCACATCTCTGCAGCCTCGGCCTTGGGGGTCTCATTGCCTTCTCTATCAGGTCTCCCTCTGTCTTTTATAAGAATGCTTGTGATTCATTTAGAGCCCGCCTGGGTAATCCAGGAGACTCCCCATATCCCAAGATCTTAAATAATCACCTCTGCAAAGACCCCTTTCCCACATGAAGTAACATTTACAGGCTCCAAGGATTGGGACCTGATACCTTTGGGGGGTGGGGGTCATTATTCAGCCTACTACAGTAACATTTTTTATAGTAAGTCTACTGAGGAAGATTCTCAGAAATCTGTAAATGATGTAAAGTTATAAATGTCAGAGTAATCTGACCTGTTTGCAAGTTCCATTCAAGCGACAACGTCTTGTGTAACTTGGTTCACAGGACATTTATTTACGCTCACCTCGTTCCAGCAAGAATGTGTGGCAGTTCATACACGTATAAAAGACACAGCGAGATCATGGAAATTAGGAACAGGTGAATGACAATAAGGATCAGAACAGAAAATGAGGCAAGGAACGAAGCCGTAGAAAACTGAGTACACTTATATCAGTTTTCTTAAGATTGCATGAAAAACAAAGTCTTGCTTTATAAACAAAGTAAGTTATTTTGTTAGAAAACAATAGAATAATCCCTCTTCTCTGTGCCAAATGGCAACAGGTTAAGTCTCTTAGGTTGGAGGGATCAGATTACTTAGGGAAAAGATTTGTTTAGTATATTTCAGGGACAATAATCATAAACCTCAAACTATGCAAGGTAGGTGTTACATCTTTTGATTTATGATTTTTTAAAAAAAGATTTTTATTTATTTATTCATGAGAGATACAGAGAGAGAGAGAGAGAGAGAGAGAGGCAGAGGCTCCATGCAGGGAGCCCAAATCGGGACTCGATCCGAGGACCCCGGGATCACGCCCTGAGCCAAAAGCAGACGCTCAATCACTGAGCCCCCCAAGTGCCCCTAAATAAAAATTTTAAAATAGGTAGTATTGTATTCATTATTAAAGTCAGTCATTTGCAGCATATCTTATACTGTTATTTTAATTAAAATTCTTATAAAATCGAATCATAGAAATGATAATTAGAGTATATTGGAACCTTTTTCACATCGTCTGCCCAAATATACTTCTTGTTTTCTTAAAACTTTGGGTGGCCAGATCTGAGAAGTTGCTTGAAAAAAAAGTGTACGCAAGAGAGTCCATTTTTGTGACCTGTGACAAGGTTTTTTTTTTTTTTTTTTTTTTTTTTTTTTTTTTTTTTTTTTTTTTTATGATAGTCACACACAGAGAGAGAGAGAGAGAGGGGCAGACACAGGCAGAGGGAGAAGCAGGCTCCATGCACCAGGAGCCCGACGTGGGACTCGATCCCGGGTCTCCAGGATCACGCCCTGGGCCAAAGGCAGGCGCTAAACCGCTGCGCCACCCAGGGATCCCCAAGGTTTGTTACTTAGTGAGATGCAGTAAATAATAAGTAAGTGCTTCGGCAAATATTGATTTGTTAAACATTTCAACAAGCATTTATTGATTACTGTAGTAATCGCAAATACTGGACAAGCACTTACTACTACCGAGAGGCAACAGGGGATGGTGGTTAAGATTCCAGAATCAGAGCAAACTGCCCTTAATTTTGTCATTGTCGCTTATCGTGAATATGACCCTGAACAAGTTGCTAGGTCTCTCTGGGCCTTGGTTCCCATGCATTAAGTGAGAATAATAATAGTGCCTCTATGTTAGGACTGCATGGAGGATTTAAGGAGCAAATACATGCAAGATGCTTAAAACAGCTCCCGGCCCAGGCTAAGTACCATATAAATGTTGGCTGTTGCTCTTAGTAGCATATACCAGGCGCTTTGCGTGCATTACCTTGTTGAATTCCTACAGGAACACCGTGGGATAGATACCATTACGTTGAGCTCCTCTTGTAGAAGGGAAACTAAAGGCAGAAAAAATTAAGTGTGGAAGGAAAAATTCAACTCCAGGTCTGTGTGAGTCCAGAGCATGAGCTTCACCACCTCACCACTACACCGGCTCCGCAGTTACGTGCTGGACAGCATATGCCAGAGGAAGACAAAGATGAATTTGTCATCTTTCCCGGGAGGATAGCTCAAAAGAGCCATCCCCATGGGTAATGCACACAGAACTGATGAGATTACATATTCCCATCCCAATGGGATTTTTTTCGAATACTAGACTGCTGAATACTAGAACTCATTCACATTGCGGGGCGACAATAACTGTAATATTTTAGTGGGGTTCTTTTTTTTAAGATTTTATTTATTTACTCATGAGAGACACAGAGAGAAAAGCAGAGACACAGGCAGAGGGAGAAGCAGGCTCCCTGCAGGGAGCCCGATGCGGGACTCGATCCCAGGACCCTGGGATCACGGCCTGAGCCCAAGGCAGACGGTCAACTGCTGAGCCACCCAGGTGCCCCAATGGGATTCTTTTTTTTAACACCAGATGCCATGTTATACGCTAAAAGACTGTGTTATTTAATGAATAAAATGAAATCCTGAGGAAGATGGTGTTCTTTTCATTTTGCAAGTAAGGACGCTGAATGACAGAGGAGTTACTCAACTTTCTCCAGTTCGTACAGCTTGGATGTGTTAGAGCCCGGATTTGAAATCTGGAAGTTTGACTTCATACACTGGGATTTTAACCACTGTTCCGTGCTACCTCCTTAAATTGGCACGCGTGAGCAGTCAGTGTGCAGAGTTACAAATAATAGATTTTGCTTCATATTCATATGGTCTGTGGGGGGGCGTGTTAAAGGGCAGGATTTAATGGCACTGCCCATCCCACATATGGGCAGGGTCTAGGTCTGAAAGAATAGGACCGGAATTCCTGAGGTCTGCAAGTGTAAGCCCCATAGGGGCGCCTGGGTGGCTCAGTGCTTGAGCATCTGCCTTTGGCCCAGGGCGTGATCCTGGGGTTCTGGGATCGAGTCCCGCATCAGCTCCTGCATGGAGCCTGCTTCTCCCTCTGCCTGTGTCTCTGCCTCTCTATTTCTCTTGTGTCTCTCATGAATAAATAAATAATTTTTTTAAAAAAAATTATAATATGGCCAGCTGGGAGTGGGAGTCGGGTGGGGTGGTGATGTGCTCATCTATCAACAACTTGCTGTTTTTGTTCTGCTTTCGAGATGAATTCTCTTAAGTCGCGAGCCATGTGGTTCTTAGAACCACTATAGAATTTTAATTACTAGCTGCGAGGAAAAGCCAGTTCAAAGGTGGGACGGTTCATATATGATACTGCCCTTGGTGTTCCTTCATATCAGTGATCTCAGGACTGCAGAACAAATAAAAGACGTTAGGATGTGCATCTCGTTTCCAGAAAGTCGGATGCTGGCTGAAAGGACTAATCTCAATGAGTACCCCAAAAAGTAAGGCTCTTTCTAGTCTCATGAGTATTGTAATTACGTGTTAGCGTGAATATGTTTCATTTATTTAGCTGTCTCCCAAGCATATTAGTGCAATGCCTACCTTAACCAGGTACCTGGTAGGGAAAAAGGAAGAGTCGGTGGGCTTGTCCTTGAGCTACCGTAGCGATTTCGATGCTAAATTTTTGTGGTCTCAAGTGGCAAAAAGAGGGCATCAGCCTCAGTCCTCCCCCTGGCTTGCTCTCCGTGTATGCAGATGTTCACTATTCCTGCGGGTCTGGAGTGTCCCCAACACCCTGAAGCCACCTCTTTGATTTACTGAGGATGCAGTAAAGAACACATAAAGGGTGATCCCAGACTGTGGATGTTCAAGCCCGTCATTTTACCTTTCGTTGGAATATTTAAGAAATGCAATGTATTTAAGATGTGTGTATTAAATCAAGAGTCATCCTTAATGCACCAGGGAAGGCAGCGAAACATATTAAATGAATCTGAGTTGGCTAAAAGAACGCTGTGGGTCCTCAAGGAAGGATAAATTTTAGATGGTTTCTCACAGCACGAGTTTACATGCGTTGCATTTTGACGCAGAGGAAATGAAATCCCAAAATACAACCACAAATATTCAAGGATACCCTTCCGTCGCCAATGTCTCGCTTCGTTCTCGAAAGACAAAAACCTGGCTCTTTGCTATTAGTGCTACGGCCAGATAACGTGCCGTGCACTGAAAATGTATGCGTATGTTATGCTTCCTCTCCAAATTTGCCTGCGGTTATTTGCACCCTACGAAGTACATTTTTCTGATGTGTATCTAACATAGAGAATCCTGCAACCCCTTGGAAACGGCAAAATGCATTTTTCTTACCATGAGACATTTCTTTTGTCGGTCACCAGCAAGTGCCTCGTGAAGGACCCTGGAACGTGGAGCAGATTCATTCAAAAGAAAAAGTTTGGGTGGTGGGAGGGGATCTCTTCAAATCTCTTTGATTTCCGAGTCTCAAGCCATCGGATATTTGTTTTTTTCTCTGATTTTCCCTCTTGTAGACGAATGAGCTGAAAGGAGCAATAATGAGAGCTGAAAAGAAAATTGCCTGTTTTCCAACATGTTGGCTTCCAAGGGGGATTCATTTCTACATGAAGCCCTCGCAGAAAGATGGGGTCCCCTTACTTAAAAGAATTAGAGCAGGCTGCGAGCAAAGTGCAGTCCTTGGTCCCTGTTATTCCATTTTTGACACCCAGGGCCCCACCTGGAAGTTCCAACACATCCATGCTTCCTGCAAGGTTTATTTCAAAAGATTGGAAGACTTTTACAAGGACTTATCGCTTCTGCACATTTTTCCCAGTCCAGGAAGCACATTACTGGCAAGGAAAATACCTATTAATCGTGGGCCCACTGGGTACCAGGCAGGGTTCCAGTCATTGAAGAGATGCTCGCTGCACGGGTTCCCAGAGTCCACTCTCGATGACACTGTCCCTGAAAGAGGGAGGGAAGCATATGGTGAAGATGAGGGCTTGCATTTGTTTTTTTGTTTTCCCCCCACCGTGACAGTTTAGAGTATGTGAGGAAATAAGAACACACAATCAGAAATTTTTTGAAATGGGATCTTGCGATTTTGAAAAATCTGCATGCAGAAGATGTGAGGCTTAGGGCCCACCTGCGGGAGGGAAGGTGGGTGGTTACTTCCTGGCAACACCCCACACGTGCACTTGACAAGATTCCTTTTGCACCTTGGAGAAGAGCTTGGCCCCTCTGGCCAGAAACTTGTGTTTGTAGGCGCCAGAGAGGAAGGCCTCGCATTTACTAATAAATAGTCTAATACATTTGAAAAGCAAGTATTGTATAGAAAAAAAAGAAAGTGAGGTGGATTGGGTAAACAGTAAGCAGATGCCAAACGGATACCTGGAAAGAGATTCAGATATACGTTCGAAAAGTATTGGGGTCACAGTATTGCCAGCAGCTCCCCCACTTAACTTCTTATGGGTATTGATGATGCCAGGTCGTCGAGCACAGTGGTCAAGAAAGAATTTTATGGTGCACGAAGGTGCTTTCATCGTAGCACAGGACAGGACGTGGGCGAGGAGTGGCCGATTGCATGCTTTAGAGTCGAGAGAGAGAACGGGTCTCTAAAGGGATTTCTCCCCATCAAAGAGGAGCTCTAGGGTCCCAAAGTCTGGACCTGTGTCGAGCTAAAGTGGCTTGTAGTCCTCGCTGGTGAAACAACATCACGAAGGCGGCCGTGGGATCCGTGAGGGGTGTCCCGCTCAGCCTGTCGCAGGGGTTCGTCAGTGGGCTGCAGGTTGTGAGGAAATTTAATTTTCGAGACATTCCTCTTGCCTTTGTCCTCCTCGTCGGTGATGTTACGGGGTTGCTGCCTTCAGGGAATAATTCTGAGCCCATCACAGATCACTGGTGTCCAGCACCTACCCTTTATTATCTTGCTATTGACGTGAGATGTTGGAGTCTAGGAGCTCACAATCGAGAAGGAACTCTTGAGACGTCTTTGTTGCCAAAAAAAGAGAAAAAAAAAAGGTTTTATTAATGCACAGAGATGGGAAGTGCACCACCCCTGCACTGGAGTGGTGAGGAGTGGCTGATTTTATACTCTCAAGTTGGAAGGGAGCAGGGATAGTGTCTCTAAGGACTTTGGAAGCGAGTTTCCAGGGCCCTGAGGGGTCTCGTTTACTCTTCTCTAGTAAACTCTTAAGTCGTGAGACCCTTCAGATGTGTGTCAGTGGGCTGGGTGCTTGGGAGGGCGATTGCTAACAGCATCTCTTGGGGGTGGGGTGGGTAGAGATAAAGGAAGGTTCCAAAGAGATTTTCATACATTGAAGGAGACGCCCAGGGTCTTGGAAGTTGGCCTAATGTCAGGCTAAGGTTGTCATTTGCCTCTGGCCAGGTGGTAAGGTGCAGGCAGTTGAGTCCCTGGAGGAAGGCCACGCTGCCTGTCCCAAATACTCGTCAACGGGTGCTAAGTTGTAAGGAAGTTTAATTTTTTCCTTTTTTGCCTTTGTTCTAAACATCACTATCCCCCCAATCTTACGATTAGGTCCAGATACAACTTTTGATGACCTTTGCTCACGGAGGCCGTTATAAAAGAAAATTCAACCGAGCAAATTTGAAGGTGTAAGTGGCTGTTTCCAACACTTCATGAATTAGGCTGTATCCCAGTTGGCGAGTAGAGAGGGGCTCCAAGGGGCTGTGTAAAAGCCTTTGGAAGGTTTTATAGACATAAGGGGGTGGGGGAGGAAAAAGGACATTTCGAGCAAAGAGTGGATCGGTTCAGGCAAGGTCACCTTCCCCATCTGTGGGGGTCGGAAGAGGTCCATCAAGCGATTACCCCACTCACGTTGACGTGTAACTCCAGACTAACTGGTTAAAGGTTATATTGGGGGAAGAGGCTGAAAATGCAATTTAGGTGAGGTAGTAAGTCCTGACGTGCTGGTGTGGGGCTTGGTGAAAGCAACTTCATTGGCGTTGTCTCTCTTTTTTAACAAGGGTAAAAATGCATTTACATTTGTCTTCATCCCACATTTTATGAACTTTGATCCAGGAATTCACGACATGTACAGGTATGAAACCTACCTTCCTGTGGACATCTGAGCTCTGGGAAAGAAAGAACTTGGTGCCAGTGTCCTGTTTGATTCATGAGGACCTCGATGTCCTCTGCTCTCCGGCAATGCCCTGTGCCTGACGCTGCGGACCTGGACTGTGTCCTCCTTACATCTTTGTCTCTTCTACTTGTCCCTTTTCCAAGGCTGAGGGAAGATAAATATTTTAGATTAATGTAATGGGACCTATTCTATTTGATGGAGGCATGATGGTCCCATAATAACTTTGAATTTGGGTTCCAGTTGAGTTGAAGAAAGAGAAAATCAGCTCTCCCTCTTTTAAAAAAAAATCAGTTTTGATTTATCTTTCCTTTTTTAAGATTTTTGTTTATTTATCTGACAGAGCACAAGCAGGGGGAGCAGCAGGCAGAGGGAGAGGGAGAAGCAGGCTCTCCACTGAGCAGGGACCCCAACTCGGGGCTGGATCCCAGGACCCCAGCCTTGTGACCTGAACCAAAGGCAGACATTTAACTGACCCTGGTCACCCAGGCGCCCCTTATCTTTTTTAAAAAAATATTTATTTATTTGAGAGAGAGAGCACAGGTGCACACGTGTGCCAGTGTGAGCAGGGGATGAAGCAGCGAGCAGGGAGACAGAGAGGAAAGACCCTAGAACCGGAGACTGGGCCCGATCCCAGGACCCTGAGATCGGGGCCTGAGCTGAAACCAAGAGTCACTCAACAGACTCTCCCTCCCTCTTAAAAAAAAAAAAAATCCAGTGATCACTTCTCAGTCCTCATCTTAGTTGACCTACCAGCACCACTTTGCATAGATGCCCCCTGCTTCTCCTTGAAGTGCTTTGTTCTCTTGGGTTCCAGGGCATCCATCGACCCCCTTCCTACCGCCGCCCCCAAGCCCAGTCTCAGTCTCCTTTGTGTTTCTGTCTGTACTTCCCTCCCTTGTGAGCTCTTCAGGACTCACACTTCTAAACTCCATCCAGACACTACCAGCTCCCGAACTTCTTTCTGATTCCCCTCAACCTCAGACTACCCACTTGATACGTCTGCGTGAGCCTAACAAGTATCTGGACCTTACATGACTGACATTGAACTTCTGGTCTCCTTCCTCCAACATATTGTTGGTTCTCCCAAGGTTATCCCCTTGTCCGTGGATGGCAACTCTGTGTCAAAGGCAGAAGCCCAAAGCCCAAGAGGTTTTTGTTTTGGGGGAGGGGGGTGTTCTGATTGTAGCCCATCCCCAGTCTGTCATGCCAGTTCCACTTCCAAATAGTTGAACAGTTTCCCACCCCTCTGTCGACACTGCCGTGGCCCAGGCCACCATCACCTCTCATCTGGTTTCCATAAGAGTTTCCTAGTTGGTCTCCCTGCTTTGGCCCTGGCCTGTCTCTCCAGTCCATTCCCAACATGGTAACCAGAGGGATCCTCCCAAAACCTTTGGTCCCATGCCACTCCTCCCTCGGAAACCCTGTGATAACTCCTCATTTTGTTCAGAATAACGAGCAGAGTCCTCCCATTGGCTGGAAGGAAGGCTACTTCGTGATCTAGATTTCCCTTCCTCCCCCGGTTACTTCCCTGAGCGCAGGTCCCAGCGCCCGCCTTGGTATTTCCCTTTGCTTGGTCTTCAGCGCCTCTTAATTTACTGATCCATCTGCCTCAAAAACTCCTCCTCAGACACCGTGCTGACTTGCGGTGTCCTCTTCTGGCCAGCACCTGGCCCCTGGACCCCTGTTGTCAGGAGAGAGTTCTCTATAGCTTGCTCAAGGTTCTGCACCGCTGGTCCTCTGAGCAAAGGCATTAACAGCTAATTTTCTCTGCACGGTCTTTGCAGGGATGTTTTGCGTAGCAGGCAGCCTCGGAGAGTAGAGGCTGTCTCCCGAGGGGCAGATTGATTTACCGTCCAGGGTACTAAGGATCAAGTCCGTGTCTCGGGACCAGGAGTTGGGCAGACTTGCTAGCAGCCACTGTATGAAGGCAGGGCCTCCTAATCTCAGTGTTACCTTCCCAAAACACACCCCGCCGTGTAAACAGGCAACACCTGACCCCCATCCTGTCACCCTTCTGGAATTAGGGCTCAAGGAGCTGATGCAGTGATGTTACTATGGCTACTGCTGTGGCTGTGAGTAATTGTCTCTTTCCTGTGATCCAGGCGTCTTGGGTCTTCTGCCAAGATCTGTGAAAACTGGCAGGCCCATTTCCTTGCTTGTGCGAGTAGGGGAAAATCTGACCCTTCATAATCCTTGACCCCTTTCCTGAGCCATTAGTTCTGGAGGGTCCTGTTGTAGCCTTCGTCTGTCTGAGCCTTGCTGAGTATGTCCATAGGCCCACCTAGAACCCACGCTTCCTCTTCTAGACCGTACTCTGGATACCTGGGCCCCCAGAATTCTCTGTGCAAAGAGCCCTCCGTGTTGCGTCACCAGGCTTGCATGTGCCTTCCATGGGCAGACCACGCTGCCAGTATGTACATTCCTAATCCTGAGGGACTGGGAGATGGCGGTGGGAGGGGCTTGGACATGCAAACTGAGGTACAGGGTCTTGAAGTGTGATCCCTTGACCAGCACCGTCCCTTTTACCTGGGAACTTGTTAGAAATGCAAATTCCCACCCTAGACCTACTACATTAGAAACCTGGGGGTAGGACCCTCTGTGTTTTAGCATACCTTCCAGATGATTCTGATGCACACTCCTCGATACCGGTTCCGTTGCTAACTCACTGGACTAGGCCATCCACATGCCTGTGCATAAAGGGTGTTTATGGTGGACAGACCCTCAGATAACCCCAGGACTTCTAACTTCTGGTATTCCCACCTGTGTCTAATCCTCCCCCCTAGATTTCAGACAGGACCTGTGACTTGCTTCTAGCCAATAGGACATGACAGACATGATGGCGTGATACCCTCCTCGCTCATGTTATTTTAATAAGACTTGGTTGGGCAGACTGGAGGCAAGACTCTTCTTGTGGGTTGATGAACTAAGTAGCCGTGTATTAAGCTGCTGTTCCTTGAAGCAAGTTTGCTCCCATTTCAATGGGGAAAGTTTGCAATCATCAACATTTTTAATCTCAAATGTCATTCCCTGAAATTTTACTCCTGGAGCTTGGTACTTTGCATTTAGTCAGTGACTGTGTACTTCTCCAGGCTGAAGAGGGCCTGTGGTCCATGGCGGAGAAGCCAAGAGGAATAAGCTAGATGCAAGGAAAAGAAAGGCTCTGTCGTAGAAAGGGACCCTAGGCCACAAGGATTGGGATTCATGTTCCGTTTCAGTCACTCCTTAGGTACGTGCTCTTGGCCTCCCTCACATCTCCGCTAGCTGGCTCCTCCACTAAGTGGTGGAGGTGGTGGCCGCTCCTTGGGCTTTGGGATGACCGGACACAATGCACGTGAGGCGGTAGGGTGACAGGTGAATGAGCCCCAGTCCTTCCTCTGCGAGCTGACCGTCCTATTTTTGTTGTAGTAATTAGGTGTCGTACCTTTCATGCATTCTTTTCCCGGAAAACTCTCTGGATTTTTGTACACCACCTACCACAAAGTTAAAAATAGCCTGCCGGAGCTTCGGAGAGATGAGTAGGTTGGAGATAGAAATAACTATACAAAGTTGATAGAATCTGGACATCTGGCCCACGTGTGAAATTGTTTTCTGAAGGAAGCATCAGTTTTGCCCCCCAGAGTGCACTGACGGATGATAAATATTTTAAATGGTTGCTCTTTGGGTCCTTCTGCATTTACCTGGATGAAAGGTTAACAATGCACATAGCCAACCTTCAAAGCAACATTCATTTTTTGGACACAATCTGAGGATGAAGAGGTTAAAAAAAATTTTTTTTTATCTTCCCCTTGCTTCTCTCGTAACAATTTAATAAGTCTTTGGAGAAGATGCCGCAGAACTCGTCTGCTCAGTTGGCAGATCTTATTTCTGGTGTCTGATAGCCGGGAGGCCGAGGCCCGCAGCACAGGAGCCAGAGGAGTGCGGAGCGTGGACACGGTTGTGTGCGCTGCAAGGTGGCGCTGAAAACCCTGGTGTCTGTTGCTTAGCAGCGTGGGGTTTGAGATGTCTCCATCTTCTGCAAAGCTTCTAATGACAACTGTAGATTTCTGCTCTTGCCATTTTAATGTTAAAAAAAAAAGGCACAAATGAAAACTTGCAGTATACATATGTGTGTGTATATATTTACACATATAATATAATAATAATAGTAATAATAATGATTTGAGCAGGTGCTGCTGACCCAAGATTTTCAACTGCACTGAAAATTGCACTTGTGAACGTGGCCCATTACCATCTCCTTTACTTTGCCTTATTTTTCTTTGTAGCGCTGTGGCCTTTTATATTATGCACGATTCTTTTCTTTTTCTCCCAATGAGCATTAGGTTCTGTGCAGTCAGAGACTTCGACTGTGGTCTTTATGGCCATATCACCAGTGTCTAGAAAAGGACTCATTCGTGGATGACGCTACATAAATACTTAGGGGGAAACGATGAATGAATGGTGTTGAGTAAATGCCATCATATGTGACCCTGGCAGGTGGAGATGGGGGGGGAGGTGAATATTATAAATGTTGTTTTATAAGAAATTAATGTTTAAAAAAATTTTTTTAAAGATTTTATGTATTTATTCATGAGAGACCCAGAGAGAGGCAGAGACACAGGCAGAGGGAGAAACAGGCTCCCGATGGGGAGCTCTATGGGGGACTCGATTCCAGGACCCGGGATCGTGCCCTGAGCCCAAGACAGATGCTCAACCACTGAGCCACCCAGGCACCCCAGAAATTAATGTTGTTTTTTTTTTAAATTGTATTTTAACTCATCATCAAAGCTCCCCAAATGCAAGAAGTGCTAGGACAATAGTAAGGGGTCTCAGTACTGCTCCAAGGTCAGCGTCATTCCTGATGGTGAAATCTCGGAGATGATACTGAACCTTGGGAGTCGGGCTGTGTCAACCTAAATACGGAAGCCGGGATAGAGCTAAGTTGCACGTTTTAAGGAAAAGGGAGTGAGGGGGGATCTGCAGGGGATCAGGGGAACTTGGGGGCGCAGGGTGGAAGGGGCACACAGAAACTGAATCCTTCAGGGACAAAAAAAAAAAAAAGAGAGAGAGAGAAAGACCGCGGGAGGGAAGGAGATGCCTGAGGGCCGAGGGAGAGAGACTTGGAACCAGAGCTGCTGCCTCTAATGATGTTTGCCCAGGAGAAGCTATAAATCCCCACCTGGCTTCCCCTGTGATATCTTTAGTGAATTCTGCATTGCTCATTCAAATTTTCTGTGTAAATAAGACTTTTGTTGTGGGACAGCTCAAAAGAAAAGAGGTCACTGGATACCTGATGTATATTTTACCAAGAAATAGGTATTCCGTTTCTCCCGACCTCCACTGAACAAATGGGGAGCAAATACTGAGACTCCCAGCGTGAGATGTGCAGGTGAACCTTGGCCTTTGGGTGTCTGTGTTTTCCCAGCTGTCCTGGGGTGGGGGTCCCAACAAGGTGGAAGAAGGGATGAGGAGGAGAGCTTCATTTCGATCCCACTGGGAGTGGTTTGCATGAGCAGATGATTATCAGCGCAGTTGAAAATCTCGGGTCAGCAACACCTGTTCAAATTATTATTATTTTAAAAGATTTTATTTATTCATTCATGAGAGACACAGAGAGAGAGAGAAAGAGAGAGAGGCCGAGACACAGGCAGAGGGAGAAGCAGGCTCCCTGCAGGGAACCCGATGTGGGACTCGATCCCAGGACCCTGGGATCACTCCTTGAGCCAAAGGCAGATGCTCAACCACAGAGCCCCCAAATGCCCCCTGTTCAAATTATTTTAACTGAACAGATGAACATCTCCTTTATCGGAATAGAATCGACAATAATTTGGTGGCGTTTTCTCTTATAATGCACACGTGGCCTGCTCTGCTTGGCTGATTTCTAAAGATCGAGGAGAAAATACATCTGTATTCTTGCATTGCTTGAAAACATTATCCTGCAGGCTGCAAGCGGGGACCGAATAAATCTTGAAAACGCTTCCCTCCTTCCCTGCGTGCGCCACCTCCCCCAAGATCGTGCTGACGGCCTGCCAGGGTTTGAAATATTGATGACTGTGATGAATCCATTCATCTCCAAATTTCACTGACCTTTCGGTGGAGAGTATTTTTAGCTTTGTGGGGAATTTAGGGCAGAGGAAATCTACAGAAATGTCAGGTGATGTGGCAGTGTTCTCTCAGTGTTCTAGAACCGACGATGGCTTCCGTAGGATGAATACTTGAGTCATCCTTCACCTTGTGCCGATGAGGTAGGGTGGCCCATTTTTAAGTAAGATGCCAAGAAATGACTGAGTAACTTAACACAATGTTCCTGTAAAATCTGATCTTCATATGAACGGATGTAATGATCCTGGTAACTAATTGTGTGTTTAGGTCCTACGTAAAGGCTGCCAATGTGCTGTTAAACGGCTCTGACATCCTCGCAGACACGGTAAAGGTCGCTATGAATACTGTAGATTTTGGAGCCCTGAGCCATACTCATCAGCACGTTGGTGGGTGGTGGCTAGACCTGGGGGCTGGCTCACCACTGGCTATTTTTCACTGACTCCCTCCTTTCCACTTCCCATGTGAGAACATTCGCTCCCATTCGCCTCGAATGCTGGTTCCCCCACCTTTTGACTTGGCAGGTCCCTTTCTGCTGATGGACTCCTTTGTTCTCCCCATGCCCGTAATCCCCTTCCTCTCAACCCCCGCAGCGTTTTGAATCTGTCTTATGTCCTGAAGGCACAAGTGTCATAATCTAGGGTTCCAGAGACTGTCGTGCAGTCTCATCTTGTAGATGAAAGTGCTCCAGAGGATTAGGGGATTGATCGGCTGAAGCTGGTTTCTTTTAAGTGAGGGCACGGAGCAAGAGCTTGGGTGGTCTGTGCGCCACGTGGCCTGCCACCTTCTGCGGTGCACTGGGGTGACTTGTACCTCTCTGTCTTGTTGAAAAGACTCTTTTGAAAGTTTATTGTTAATGTAATAGTTAGCATTTCATTTGTTAAAGTCAGCTTCTGAAATCTTAATTTTATTTTATTTTATTTTATTTTTTTTATTTATTTATGATAGTCACAGAGAGAGAGAGAGAGAGAGAGAGAGAGAGAGAGAGGCAGAGACACAGGCAGAGGGAGGAGTAGGCTCCATGCACCGGGAGCCCGATGTGGGATTCGATCCCCGGGTCTCCAGGATCGCGCCCTGGGCCAAAGACAGGCGCTAAACCACTGCGCCACCCAGGGATCCCAATTTTATTATTTTTTTAAGATTCTTAATGTATTTATTCATGAGAGACACAGAGAGAGAGGCAGAGACACAGGCAGAAGGAGAAGCAGGCTCCCTGTGGAGACTCGATCCCGGGACCCCGGGTCATGACCTGAGCCCAAGGCAGACGCTCAACCACTGAGCCACCCAGGCATACGAAAACTTAATTTTTAAGTACAGCTTATAAAGTCTTATTCTCTTGATAAAATTAGCAAATGTCAATACATTCTTTCAAAGGAGCTTTGTAAAAAAATAAAAATAAAAATAAAAAATAAAAAACTAAAGGAGCTTTGTAACTGCTATACAAATTAAGCTCATGTGCTCCATTTCGTATTTAAGTACTTGAGTTTTCTAATTGACTAGCCTTCCCAAGTACTTAAACCTCATAAATCTAAAAATGCAAGCTGTCAGTACAGTAAACGTAGAATTCTCTTCAATGTTCCGACATTACTTACGAACGTAGCCGAATTTCCACTTAACCATCACATTAAATCAGCTGACCTACTCAAACCCTTAAAATTGTGACTCTAAGTCAGACAGTCTCTCAATAGGCCAAGGTCTTTCATATGTGATAGAAAATACCAAATGTTTGGATGCATTTCACAAAAACGCTAGTTCTTTTGGGGTTTCATTCATCTTTTTTTCATCCATTCATTGCTTCATCCAGTAACCACTGAAAGGATCTGCGTGCTGGTGTCCTTCTCGGCCAGGAAAGCATGGGCCAGAGGATGAGAATTTCTGCCCCCGGGAAGTTCCCCTTCCTGGGAAGAGGGCAGAGAACCAACAGAACAAACGAATGAGGGACGGAGTAGGACAGATGTCGGCCGACGCTAAGGAAAACGATAAATGGATGAAAGAGGGGCTGTGGAAGGGGGGCGACCACGGGGGTGCTGTAGATGGTCCTGCGGGGCTCAACTGGGCACCGAGCGGGGGGTCAGCGGAGCGACCTTTGCAGCCAAGCGAGGGGCCTGTGGGCTGGCGCAGGCCTGGGCTCCGCCGCTGGGCCCCAAAGGCCGGGGCTGGACGCCTGTGACTCCCCCAGGGAAGGCCTGAGACCCCTGCATCCCTTGATCGATGTCGCATCACTGTGGCTCTTCCCGAACAGGTGACTTCCCAGCAGCGAGGGAGACGTTCGACGTGGCCCCAGGCCCTTGGCACTCCTCGGACCACCATGTCCTAGCGGTGTCCCGATGGCACTCTGGTGGCCCTTGTGCTTGGGGCCCGCGGCCTCGGTGGTGGTGGGGTGGCGGGGGCTGGGGGGCCGGTCCGCCCCCCAGCACCCCCGGCCCCCGGCCCTTGGCCCACCAGCGCTCGGCGGTGCTAACCTTCCTTTGTGTTAGTAGATGAAGATTCCTTGGAAGATTGCCCCAAACATTTCACGAGCAGATCATCCGTTTTCCCCTTTCTATTTCTATTCCTGTCATTTCCCTCTGTATTTCCTTTTTTTGCCTATTTCGTTATTTATGATAGTGAGAATTCTGCTACTGTTTTGTTTTTACGCTGCTGATAACATCATTGTCCTTTGATTGTGTGTATTTAAGGTTCGGGCTCTTTGTCACAGGATAAGCGTCAGGGTAGTTGAATGATCTTTCATTCCTTTCTTTTCACTCTTGTACTAACTTCTTTTTTTTGTTTTCCTATTCCTTCAATTTACCCACTCTGAATACCTGTGATCTTCCTATGGACAGAAATGCCGAGAAGGCAGCTCTTACTTAAAGTGAGTCTTGTCTTTCTTTTTTTTTTTTTTTTTCTTTTTTTAAAGATTCTATTTATTCATGAGAGACCCAGAGAGAGAGGCAGAGACACAGGCAGAGGGAGAAGCAGGCTCCCTGCAGGGACCCCCATGCGGGACTCCATCCCAGAACCCTGTGATCATGACCTGAGTCAAAGGCAAATGCTCAACCACCGAGCCACCCAGGGGCCCCTAAATGAGTCTTTTTTGCTCTCCTACATGATACTGTTAGTTAAGCATTCTAGGAAATTTGGAAATGGTTTTAACAGGGCTGTGCTGCTCTGGGGAGAAGCATCTCATGCACAGTCTGGTCGAGGGAGGATGTCTGAAGCCATTTCAGTAAGGAAAGTCACCTTCTACCTGGAGTTTGAGCACACCTGAATCCACCACTGGCCGAAACTCGGACACCATCCTGACACCACCTCTGTCCCCACCTTGAGCCCATAGCTCTGGTTAGTGCTGTTCCTCAGTTCATCCTCCGTCAAATGGGTGACCGTTACACTGAGGCTTTGAGAATCATCAAAGTCTCCCTCTGTCCTTTAAAATAACCACCGTACAACTCCTGTTTTATTCGTACGTAGTTATTAGTTCATCATATATACTATTCTAAGCCAATCTGACTCCTTTAGGGATGAAAGGGAGAAAGGAGGAAAGGAAGAAAAAGAAAGGCAGGCTGTACTAGTACATTTTCAAAGATGGATTTATTGGCAAGTGAATATTTTTCTGCAAGTACCTACCACCTGCCATGGTGGATTGGCACAGTTAGTGCCAAGCATGCTTTATAACTTTTTTAAATTGAGTATAATCTTACTTTAAATTTCGAAGGTCCTGAAATTACTGACACATTAGAATTTGCTAATTAAATGTGGTACATGGTTTTTCCGTAAATAAACTTTGTGCGTGTACGTCTATATATATATATATATATATATATATGGCTATAACCATTCAGTTGTTTCTTGATCAGAGAACATAAAGGAGAGTGTTAATTACCACGTTCTGGATAATTACATTTACAGCTGAAAATACAAAATGAGACTGTTTAGCATCTACATAAGATTCTGTTTCCTGGTCCTCCTAATGATATATTCAGGTATCGAGAAGGTTTTGTATTTTCTTGCTCAGAGTTCTTTTAAATAAACAGAATCCAACCAGCTTCCTGCTCTGGGAGCCCACAGAGTAACAGCCAAATAACTAGCTGTTAGCATAACCCTTTATATTAGCTAAATGCTTTTTGGTACATCTAATTGTGAGTATTCCTAGTACCTTCTGGTAGAGTGGAGGAGGCTGGTGTTGCTCTTGTGCAAATGACTGGCTAGAACCAGAAAAGGGGAGAAGGATGGCTTAGAATAATCTTAGAAGTTGGGTTCAAGTCTACAGTTGGTTTTTCTCTTTAAGATCTGGAAAGGTGAGGAGTGCCTGGCTGGCTCTGTCCATGGAGTGTGAGGAGGCTCTTGATCTTGTCCGAGATCAAGCCCTACTTTGAGTTTAGAAATTACTTAAAATTTTTTAAAAATAATAATATTTATTTATTTATTTATTTATTTATTTATTTATTTTTAAAATAATAATATTTAAAAAGAAGATCCAAAAAGGCGAAGAAGCTGATGACAGTGAACCAAGTAAATAAATAGGTCATAATTTTTAAATTTATACCCTGTAGCAATTAATTAGCAAACCTGATAATATATGATCTAAATGACTGGCAGACCTAATGATACCAAGCAGACGTACTGAAAGCAAGATCAAAATTTGGGAAAATGGGGAGGTTAGAATACAAGTATCTCTTCAGGAGATCTTAGGAATAATAAAAAATAACAAACTCATCTGTCTAAGAGACTCAAGAAACATTTCAGTCAAGATACAACCAAGAACTAAGGCAGTTGGGGAGTCCAGCGATCGTGTTGAGGCCAACAAGCTATTTTTACCTAGTTATATACCTGCTGTGTAGTTTCTACAGGAAAAAGAGGGAGAAGAAACCGAACCAAGATTTAATCAGCATCATGGGATTTAAATATTAGACCATGGATAGCTATAGAATTTGGTATTTTATGCTAGCCCTGAAGGCAGACCTAGTTAGAAGCTTATGTTATTTTATAATATTTTTTTACTGACAAACATTTGGTGAATGTCTTGTGTGCTGTGCGACGTCTAGATTCTGGGGAGATGATAATGAACTAGAACAGATGCTAAAATGTGTCAGCGCAGATAACTGAACATCCAGGCCTTAACAGTTTACCTTGGAATCTTTCGACAGACTCTCTCGTCTTCCAACTTGACAAAGGCCAGGATTTTCCAGGAGAACTGGAGTGAGTCAATATTGGGTAGTCTACTGATTCCAGGGTCTAAGTCTCGGAGACATTGGGAAGTTGGGCTTCATTTGGAAAGTTGATTTTGGACTGCTGCTCTCCCGGTGACTCCTGTGTAGATCACCCATTCGAGGCAGTTCTTATGGACAAGGCTGCCTCTAGGACACTGGTGTAGGAGGGCTTCGGATCTAATGGCCAAGAAAGAATTCTTGAGACATCTTCTGTGCAAAAAGGTAGTTTCATTGAAACACGGGGACAGGACCCATCGGCAGAAAGAGCTGCCCTGGTGTCATGAGGAGTGACTGATGATATACCTTTTTTTTCTTTTTTCTTTTTTTTTAAATCCACGAGAGACACACAGAGAGAGGCAGAGACACAGGCAGAGGGAGAAGCAGGCTCCCTGTGGGGAACCTGCTGTGGGACTCGATCCCAGGACCCCGGGATCACGACCTGAGCCAAAGGCAGACGCTCAATCACGGAGCCTCCCAGGTGCCCCTGATTATATACTTTCAAATTGGGTGGGAGTTAGGGGGAGTGGTGAGTCTCTAAGGGATTTTGGAAGCAAGGCTCCCAGGACCTTGAGGGGGCTAGCTATTGTTAGGAAAAGGTCATTTATTAGCGTCTAATAAAACCTTAGTCATGAGGCCCTCCAGATGTATATCAGTCGGTCCTGTGTTTGGAGAATGGGTGCCAACGTGTATCTTGATATGGGGATAAAGGTAATGGAAGTTTCCAAAGGAATTTTTATATGTTAAAGTAGACTTACAGGATCTTAGGGGGTTGAGATAATGTTAGGCTAAGATTGCCTTTTGCCCTTAGCAAAGTATTAACATGGAGGCCAGTTTAACATGTATCAACATTCCTGGAGGAATGTCACCCTGCCTGTTTCAAGGACTTACCAGTGGGCTGCAAGTAGTAAGGAAATTTGATTCTGCCTTTTGCCTTCTTTTTTCCCACATCAGACAGTACCGGGTTTAAGGAGGTACCGTGGTGTTCCTCTGCAGCTGTACCTTATGGAAACCAATTAAACGTCATGACCAGCATCCCTAGGAAGGTTGGTAGGCATAGATGCTGAGTCACTGCCAGGGACCTTTATTTAGCCAATATTTGCAAATGTGTGTTACTTGGCTGGGCGTTGTCCAAACCAAATTAAATAGCAATTGTGACTTCTCCAAGGCAGATGTGCAAACATCAGAAACACGTAAAGGCACGGGGGAAGTGTGTAAACCCTGAACAAACGCACAGTGCTGTGTCACTTTGGGCCACATGTAAGTACAAGCTGCCTTATTTTGGAAGTCGTGAGCTGAAGTCGTGAGCGAGGTGTTGTAGGAGTTGCATTTTTTAGAGAGTGAGGTGGAAAGAAGTGGCTCCCTCTGTAATAGGGGAGGATGGTTGAGGGGGTGGTTTCTGAGAGTTGGTTGAAGGTAGAAAGGGAGGGGACCTGCCATCTGGATACGTGATGTCGTTCCAGGTGTTGGGATGGGTGCTTCTTAAAGTAGCCTTTGTTTTGGGAGTACATCAAGGCGACATAAAATTCATCTGGCTGAGAAGAGCTGAGGGAGTGAGGGTGTGAGGAGCACTGACTTGGCTGTCAGGCATCATCAAGGTTTTCTCACCTCAGGGCCCCGGACAGTAGCTAAGTAAGCGTTGCCATACAGGATCCCATTTAATCTTCTCCAGAACACAGCTGCACGGTAGTTGACAGGGTCTCTGCTTCACAGATGAGTAAATGGAGGCCTAGAGAGCTTAAGCATCTTGTGCACCAAGGACTTCAAAATCATCATGGGGATCCCTGGGTGGTTAAGTGGTTTAGCACCGCCTTCCACCCAGGGCGTGATCCTGGAGACCCGGGATCGAGTCCCACATTGGGCTCCCTGCATGGGGCCTGCTTCTCCCTCTGCCTGTGTCTCTGCCTCTCTCTCTCTCTCTCTCTGTCTCTCATGAATAAATAAATAAAATCTTAAAAAAAAAAACCATCATGTGGGTACACATGTGTTTATATGCCACATGGAGTACACACACACAAATACATATTGTGGGGATTAAGCATGCAGGGAATGTTATTTTGAGTACTTTGTGCCTATCACTGTGTTAAAAACTATGAGCACAGCCAAAAAGACAAATTCCCCCCTTTCTGAGGAATTTCCAATAGAATCCAGTCCTTATATAATAAGTGGTAATGAAAAGAGAATAGGAGTGAAAAGAATACTTGGAAAGTAGCCTTAAAGGTACATGTGAAACAGTGGAGCATCCCAAAGGTGCAGGGTGGCCAGCCTGGGTCAGGACTGTGCAGGAGAACCTCTTGGAGGGGTGAGCTTGGACCCAGGTTATTGTAATTAGAAACGACGGGATATAAATACATGAAAGAAGCATAGAGGAAGGGTGTCTAGTAAAGGGCCCTGAATAGAGAAGCACATCATGATGTTGTTGAGATTTCTCTTTGTTGACTCCACTGGAAGATCTTCAGGGAAGTACTTTTGATGAAAATCATGGGAAAGTATCACTGAATTGTATGAGAAGGAAATTGGAAAGAATTTTTGAAATCCGTGAAGGTGATTATAGATCAGTAAGACAGGGATCAAGTCTTTTTTTCTGCAAAGCCCATTCCCTGGCAAGTTGGTTAACGCTCAACTGTTGGTTCAATGTAACAAATATTGATAGTGCTTAGGAATGTTTAATACGGGAGCTCAATAAGGATTCTCGACATAGAGGAGACATTGAAAAGGAAACTGTCTAAAACCAAAAGTACTAAACTAGCATTATCTCAGCAAAATTTGGAAGCTGTATGAGGAGAAAGATCCAGGAAGTATCACTCGAGGTCCAATTGCAGAAGACAGAACCTCTGTGTTTATTTTAAACAGGAAGGAATTTGCTACCGAGTCCTAATCAAGGGCCACAGAATCGTTGTATGGTTGAAGTAGTAAACTCTCGACTTTAGGGAACAACTGTTTAAGCTGCTCCCCAGGACTAGGGCCCAGTGTTGCTGCTGTTACAGCTACTGTTAAAAAGCAGCTGGGATCAAGAAACCATGGATATCGGGACCTGCCTTGTCGCCAAGCTGCAGCTCCTGCCATTGGTTCCAGAACTACTGCACCTGCTCCTGTCTATACCAGTAAAGTGGATGGGTCACTCCATGGCGTTACAGGGGAGCACTGGGACCTCAGCCACAGAAAGCCGATGACTCCAACACTGTGTTTTGCTGCAGCAGCAGCAGCAGAAGTGGCCAAAAAGTGGTGTCTCCCTTGCTGTTCTCACAAATCTCCCAAGAAAGTTTCGAACTGACTGAACCAAAGTTACAAGGGACCCTCTGGCTCTGAGATTGTCAGCTGCTGGGACTTTGCAATAGAGGCCGGCATATCCACATGCAGAGGGAGTCCGAGCTCTCGTCTCACAAGAACAAGAGGGAAACAATGTAGGAACGATATGTCTGGAAGGAAGAAATAGTTGGCATTTAGTTTGTGTAAGATAGCAAATATTTGATTTTCCCTGATTCCCAGTATTAGGTGTTTTGTTTTCAGGTATCTGAAGGGAAAGCAACAACTTGCAGAATTGAAAAAATTAGTAGAACTTTTGGATTAACAAGAAAAAAAGGGATGAAAGAAATGCTATCAAGCCAGCAAAATAGTAAAGAGAGAGAGAGAGAGAGAGAGAGAGAAAAGGTGACCTAAATTGTAAATACAAAATAAAAAAAATCAAGCACACCATTGTTATATTAAAAACTAAAAGGTCTAAATACACCTATGTAAGGACTGTTGAATTAACAATAAAAGTGTGGAAAAGAGTTGCTGCAAGAAACACACTTAAGCAATATTTTTTAAGAGTTGAGAGGGAAAAGGGATAAATACATGAGGCAAAATATACAAGGCAAAGAACAAACAAAAATATGAAGAACAATAATTATGTTGGAAAGAAAGCACGGAACAGTAAAAAGAGGCACAGTTTGTAAGGTCACAAACCATCCCCACACTGCAGGGCAACTAGAAATACATAATCAGAAGCTATACAATTGCAGAGAGAACTGCTTACTAGTTCTGTTTCGTAGCGGTGTATTTTAATGAGTAGATAGTAGGTTATAGGCAAAGACAGAAAGCCCTGACCTAACAGGATGTATTATAGGACTTTACGTTCTTTCCCTAACTCCCTTAGTGCCACGGAACACTTAGAAAAATTAGTGAAGAAAAAGAAAATGAGTGAAGTACTTGGCCCAAAGAATAGCTTTAAAACTTAAGAGCTTTTGCAGACCATATTCTTTAATTACTGTCTGACAAAATGAGAAATAAATATTAAAGCATAATGCTGATTTTTAACAACTTGGAAATTAAGAAGCACACTTGAGTGAAAGGTAAAATCACAATGAAATTGAACTGAACTACCTAGAAAAATAGTAAAAGGAGAACCCTCCAAAATCTGTGAGACCCAGTAACTCCAAATAATGAAAGTTAATCGTTACGAAGCTAGGGAAAAAAAAAAAAAAAAACATGTGAAAAGAGAGAATTTTAAAACGTGGAAGCAGAAATTAATGAAATAGAAAACAACAACACCAATAATAGTATGAAAGGTTAAATAAATCCAAAGGTGAATTTTTGCAAAGGTGCAAGCCTTTTGAGAACCTGCTTCCAGAAAAGGGAGAGCAAAGTGAGAAATGAAGAAAGAAACATAACTAAAATACTGAAGACATGTTAGAAGTAGGCGAATACGATGTCTCAATTTTTTGGAAACTAAACTTGAAACCTAGAGTAGGGATCTGCAAACTTTTTCCATAAAGGGACAGATAGTACACATTTTAGGTTTCCGTTAGAGCTACTCTGTCCTGCCAGAGTAACACAAAAGGAGCCACAGACACAAGTGGGTGTGGCTGTGAACCAATTAAACTCTATTGACAAAAAGAGACAGTGGAGGGCGCGTGGATGGCACAGTCGGTTAGGCGTCCAACTCTTGGTTTCCGCTCAGGTCATGATCTCAGTGTGGTCAGATCGAGCCCAGCAATGGGCTCCTTGTTCAGCGTGGAGTCTGCTTGAGATTCTCTTTCTCTCTCAAATAAAATAAATAAATAAAATCTTAAAAAAGAAAAAAAAGGGCAATGGGCCAGATTTGGCCTGTGAGCCATAGTTTGCTGAGCCCTGAACGAGAGAAAATATAGCAATATATAAATTACTGAAATCTATCCAAGGAGAATTTAAAACTTCAATAGATGAATGAATAACTGGATTTAATGTAAATCCATTAGAAGTCCCAGCAAAGATATTTTAGATTTAGAGAAGCTGCTCTTAGAGTACTTAAAAGAATGAATGTGTGAGGTTAGATGAAGCATTATGATAAAGACAACTGGGTGGAGGTGGGAGTTGCCTTATGGGCTCTTAATATATACTATAGAGTCACTCTCATCAGAGCAGCATGATATTGACACCATAGGTTAGCACCACAAATGGAGTCCAGAGTGGATCTTAGAAGATTCTAGAATTTCCTATATGCAGTTTCAGTGAGAACTATGCTTTATTTAATATCAAGTGCTTGTACGATTGACTATCTCAAAAAAATAAAGCTTGGTGCTTATTCTGTGTTTTCCAAAATTTATATAGATGAGAAGTTTTACTAGGAAAATAATATAATGCAAGTATTAAAAGGAAAGTGAAGTGACCTTGTACCATGTAATAACTAGAGAGGCTATTTTAACCAAGAGGAAACCTAGAATGTCAAAAAGAAAAAATTAAAAAAAAAAACCCAGAAAAATAATAATCACTTTATCCCATATAAAATTTAAAAATATTTGCATGGCTAAAGATGTCAAATTCAATAGGCAAAGAGTAAGTGAGGGAAGAATTTCATCACATATAGCAGTTAATTGATTAATATAAAAAAAATCTAATGACTTGATATGCCAATAGAAAAACAGGATGGAAAGTAATTGGGATGGAAAATGTATTGGAAAAGCAAATCCAGTTGGCCAGCAGCACGTTATAATGCCAATTATCAGTGCTTACGTTAATCATGCTAGGGAGGGGATCCCTGGGTGGCTCAGTGGTTTAGCGCCGCCTTTGGCCCAGGGCGTGATCCTGGACACCTGGGATGAGTCCCACATTGGGCTCCCTGCACGGAGCCTGCTTCTCCCTCCTCCTGTGTCTCTGCCTCTCTCTCTCTCTCTTTCTCTCTATGTCTATCATAAATAAATAAATCTTAAAAAAAAATCATGCTAAGGAAACGTGGACTTCCGTAACGTGGTACTGTTACATACCTTGGACAGGCAAAAAGTTAAAAGCACAGTAACGCGAATTGCTGAGAAGGGTGGAAAAAGGAAATACTTGCACGTGTCGCTAGTGGAAACGTGAATTGTTCCGTCTCTTTAGAAAACCATCGGGCAACATCTACTAAAACTTAAATTCTTCTCTCTCGGAATTTTTGGAATTAAAACTCTTTGCTTACGTAATGATCCATGATGCACAAATATATTCATTGCAGCACTGGCGATGGTAGGCACCTCCCCATCCAGAAAAAAGTGGAATGAATAGATGTCCGTGAACCGGGCAGTGTTTGAACACCCGCCGTCTTTGCTCGTGATGGAATGTTCAGCCGGCGCGTCCAGAGGGAGTCACAGCTGCGCCGCGGGCGCACATAGTCCTTATGAACCGTTGACGTAAACATAGCAGGATGCAGAGCATGTAAATCACGATGCTCTTTTTGTCAGACCCTTGGCCAGAAAGTGCATGTGTTTGTGTAACTGCATATATGCACATGCACACACACACACACGCGCGTGCACACACACCTTAAGGTGTTACCCTAAGTCCAGAGACTGTGCGGACACCTTGGTATGTTCGCCTCCTCGTAGACCAAGGCTTTTGGCCGAGTCGAGGCCCACGGGTTGTTAGCTGGGCGTGGAGGAGGGGCTGAGGGGGGCATCTCACATTTAAGGAAAAGCAGTGGAGATTTTGCTCGGGAAGCTTCCATTGAGGACGTGGCCAAGGTTTCCCAGCCTCGCCCACGGGCCGCGACCTCCCGGGTCCCCAGCTCGGGCCTTCGTGGCTGGGGGTGCAAACCGTCCCCCAGGGAGCGTCGCGGTGCCCCGGTGCCCCAGGTCCATTGAGTAATCCGTGTCGTTGACTTGTTGTCTGAGGGGAGAGGCGCGGCGTTCATCATCTTCTCCTGTGGCCACGGGCCACCCGGCCGCCACCTCCTGTTTATCCGCACCCTTGCCTCGAGTGTCATCGGGGAGCGGGTCAGGCGTGCGGGACACGCGGCTGAGGTGTGCAAACCCAAGAATTCAATGGCCTTCCTAGAAGTGTCTTCAAACCTTGGTGCAGAGGAACAGACACGTTCTGCTATGCTGGGGGTGCGTGTGCATGTGTAGCAGGTGCATGTGTAGCGTGTGTGTGTGTGTGTGTGTGTGAGTGTGAGTGTTAAGACGATGAACTGCAACAGGATTTCCTGAGACGTCCCTTGCCCTTATTATGTGCACACCTAATAATTTTCACTCTGTTCTAGTCTGTTCTGTTTCTTTTAAAAAAATGTTTTAAAAAAATGCTGGTCACGGCCCATCAGGCTGACTTAGCGACCCACCTGCAGTTTGGAAAAAAAAAAAAAAATTCCATCAGGGCATCGCTGCCAATCCTGCAGGCATGGCCTTCCGTGGCCGGATTCCCCCGGCGCTGGGAGGTGGCCTCTTGGGTGGGGGGGGAGTCCGAGGACGAGCCTCCCCTGACTTTGTTCGCCGGTGGGGCTAGCTGACGCGAAAGACGTCCCGATGGATTCCGATAGACGGTTGCACGTCTCAGGCAAAGCATTGTGATAACTTGCAGAGAATTAGCTTAAAATGGGCACATTGATTTTTTTTTTTTTTTTTATTGCAGTGAGAGATGCCTTAGGTGGCTGACTTGCCCCCAGCAGCTGGACCTGTCACGTGAAGGCTGGTCATCCTATTATTAATAGAAGTCCTTTAGGTTGATATCACCCCCGCCCTAAGCATTCTTAGGTTATCTTTGCCAACTGAGATTTTAAAATTCTCTGCTCCGATTAGAAAAAAAAAAGAGGAATTTCCCTATCAGACTGAACAACAAATAGTTACAGTCTTTAAAGTAACTACCCTAGGTGGGCCAACTGCTAAGTTAATCCTTCCTGGGGACCAGGAGAGAGCAGGTGTGCGCTCCGTTCCGGATGCAGGACTTACGTGCCCATGAGCACGGGGGTGGCTTAGGTGCAGGCACGTAGAAGTGAAAGCATAAAGTAAAACCTGACTTGTACTGTGACGGCAAAGAAACGTGTTGTTGCATCTACCGGGGTTGGGAGCAAAGAATTTCCAAAAGGAGGCAGAAAATGGACTCTGCATCCTATGGCATCCTATGGCTTCGCCTGATCTAAGAGGGTAGAGAAAACATTCTTAGGGATCCATTAAGAAAGAAAGGCTGTCCTACAGCCGCGGCCTTGACTTTGCAATCTGCCTTAGGTTTTTTCCTCTAGTGGTTGCCACTGATGCCTTTGATTTTGCGGGTGTTGTCAATGGAGCAGAGGTGAGGACTGGCACCCTCCCTCTTCCTGGGACTTTTCCATGGTCTCCTCTCACCCGTGTCCCTGGTGTTCCCTTCTCTCTGTGGAGCAGCACCGCATCCGGTATGGCAGGAGCGTGGTTTTAACTCCTTACTTACATGAGTATTTGAGATACCCTGAGCCACTTTTTTGCTTTGTTTAGTAAGCCTCACGGAGAGAAGTATGTAAGGAGAAGCGACAGCCGCAATCGTGTACGGCTGACAAAACACAGAACAGAAAGAGTGCGCTGAGTTACGGGAAGTCGTGTTGTAGGGCCTCCTAGAATTTCCCTTCCTCTTTCCTCCCTTCCCTGACTCCTTCTCCCAAGAGTGGGGGGGTTAGGAGAGAAAGGAAGTATAGAGAGAGCTCTCGGCTCCTGAGACATGCGGCACTTTTTTTCCATGGCTGAAGCCCATTAATGTCAAAGTCACTGCAAGTGCCAGACTGGAAATAGTGTCGGTGAACTATATATTGGTCAAGATTCGAACTCTCTCTTCCAGCTGTGACGTTGTGAATGGCAAGAATTAATGTGCTTTCCTTGGTTGGTAGGGCTGCCAAATAATAAGACACCAAACGTGGGAGCCGTTCCAGGTGAAGCCGGCGGTTAGCCCCGGTGCTCCGGTCTGCAGGAGGAGTCCAGGTCTTTCTCTCGGAAAACAGCGCTGCAGTAGCTGGCACGTGGGGGTCACCGCCAGCCTCAAACTGACGGCAGGAAATCGATGAGACCGAGAGCCATCAGCCGTACATCAGCGTGCTTTAGGGTTTTCATGATGTACTCAATGTACTCTCTTTCACTATACACCAAGGGGACAATCTGGAACCATCCATTTCTGCTGTCTCCAGTCTACTTGTAGATTAGGGATTTGTATTATATGATGTTATATGGAATCTTGATAGGATTTTAAATCCAAATGTCTTCCAAAACTATAATCGACGTTTTCTTAAAAATTGAGTATTCCTCACTGACCTTGACGGTTTTGTTCTTGGGGGAGGGGGGGGGTGTGCACGTGTGGGTGTGTGTGTGTCTTTGGTTATTTTGTTCAAGTTCTATTTTCTCCATTTCTTTATTCCCGGTAATACTCCTAGTGGGCAGTTTTGCAGAAGAACAAATTGTCCTTTGACACTTGCATCTCACCCATTGTCCACTTGGTTCTTGTGTTTCTGAGGGCACGGGAGGCAGGTTTTCCACAGGTTCCATCAGAATATAGATTTAATTCTTTTTCTTTCATTCCAAAAGAAAATGGGGAAGGGATCATGATGTGGTTAAGGCTGGGTGAATGGTATTATTTCTTCCAACTGAAATGGAGTGGAGGATCCCAGCTGCCATCGATATGACTGGTGCCGCATGGGAGGTGCCTGAGAACCTCAGTGTCTTCCATGCCGCTGGCTTGTTGTCAGATGTCGTTTGTCAAAATAGAGAAACAGGGTGTAGGTGCTCAGAGCGTGTCCCTCCTGCCATCTGAGGAGGGAGGAAGTTCTGGACAAAGGAAGAAATGAATAACTGTGGGACATCTCTGTCGTTTGTCCTCTTGAAATAGCAGGTACCTGATTTTTTTCTTCCTCCTTCTGTTCATTAGATGGTAGCAGAGCTCGTCGTGATGAACACTTTTTTTTTTTTTAACAAGGCACGTTCAGAGACAAAAAGAACCACTATTCACATGGTAAAATAACAGATGGAACTTGCTACTCGAAGGCAGAATTGAAGTAGAATCATGAAAGATTTAAGGCGAATTATGAATGGAGGCGACTGTACCACCAGCTTTCCTGGTGACTCTTGGAGGAGAAAACCGTTCCTCTGGTCATTGTTCCCTCGGGGCCTCTGTTGTAGGAAAATAGTGTGTTTGTGGCAGAGTGTGCATGGCTTTTGACTCCCAAGTGGAAATTTTTGTCTTCCTGCTGAACCTGGCTCAGCTCTCAGGACACGAGACATTTAGCTCTAGGCATGTGACTGTTGCCTCGTCATACTGGCATCTGGCCTTAATGCCAAGGGTTTCAGGATGCAGCTGGTCCTAGCAGCATGAAGTTCCCTTGGGTTAATCCATAGCAATCAGAATTTTGAGAGAGAGAGAGAGAGAGAGAAAGAAAGAAAGAAAGAAAGAAAGAAAGAAAGAAAGAAAGAAAAGAAAGAAAGAAGAAGGGAGGGAGGAAAGGAAGAAAAGCAAGCAGACAAGCAAGCAAGAAAGAAAGGAAGAAAGGAAGGAAGGAAGGAACAGAGGAAGGAAGGGAGAAGGAAGGAAGGAAGGGAAGGAAGGGTGGAAGGAAGGAAGGAAGGAAAGAAAGAAAGAAAGAAAGAAAGAAAGAAAGAAAAGAAAGGAGGGAGGGAGGGAGGAAAGGAAGGAATAAAAGCAAGCAAGGAAGAAAGAAATGAAGGAAGTAAGAAACGGAGGACGAGTAGAAGGAAGGAAGAAAAGAAAGAAAGAAGAAAGAAAGAAATAAAGAAAGAATAAAGAAAGAGAGAAAGAAATAAAAAGAAAAAGAGGAGGGCGGGAGGGAGGAAGGAAGTAAAGAGAAAGAAAAGAACTAAAGAAAGAAGAAGAAGAAAGAAAGAAAGAAAGAAAAGAAAGAAAGAAAGAAAGAAAGAAGAAAGAAAGAAAGAAAGAAAGAAAAGAGAAAAGAGAAGAGAAGAGAAAGGAGGGAGGGAGGGAGGAGGGCAGTCCTGCTTTCCCTGAGCTGTCAGGGCCTTGAACTCTGGTCTCCCTCGGGGCGGGGAGATGGACATGGCCTGCGATGCGGTTCATTGAGGCTTCGGGGGGACCGCGCTGCCCGGGGGACACCTGCGCAGCGCCCCGTGGGGAGGGAGGGGGCTCCTTTCCTTGGCGGCCCCCCTGCTGCCGTCTTCGTTCCTAAGGGAATCAGTATCTGTCTTCACCGCCTTCGTGAGCCGCTCAGGGGGGCTCACCCCGCTTCTGCGCTTCCCTGGGAGCCCAGAGAGGGGGACTGTGGACGGCGGTGCCCTCGCCCCAGCCCTGGGCCGCGGCGCCTCCCACGGCCTGCACCTGCCACACTCGCGTGCACGTGCCTCCGGACGCAGCCGGCCCGCGTGGCCACGGCGCCGAGAGCCACTCTGTCACGAGGTCCCACCCTGACTCCTGGGAACGTTTTATTAGCGTGCACGTTGCTCTTGGCAGATGTGTAAGGAGGAGGCCGCTGCCGGCGGGCGGCTTAGGGTGTCGCGGCCGCATCTCCCATGTCCCTGGTGCGGGGCGGCGTCCTAGTGCCATCGGCCCGAGCGACCCTTACAGGTGCTTTCTGTGACCTCCTCCGTCTCACCGATGAGGGAAGGGAAGCTTCAGGAAGATCATAAATAAGACGGTCAGGATGGTGTTGTTAGGACCCGATTGGGGCCTGTCGTGCGTCCTCTGAGGCTGTGCTCTCCAGTCATCGGGGGAGTGGCGGGAGGGGGTGAGGTGTCCCCGGGCTGTGTGGCAAAAGGACTTGGGGGGGGGACCTTTCTCCAGCTGCTGATGCTTACAGTGCCCTTCCCCGTCCCCGTCCCCGTGGCGCCCCCCCCATTCCTCATGCCCCCCCCGGGAGGCAGGCTGCGGGTCTGTCCCCACCACCAAAGGTCACCGCCACACGGCACCTCTGCTCCAGAGGGAAGTGGCTGAGACCCTTGGGCCAGACGACAGCCCACGAACCCCCAGACCGGATTTCCTGCGGCCTCCTGGGTGGAGCCCCCTCTGGGATGGCACAACTTTGGGTGGCCGCGCAGCTGCGGGGTGACACAGCCGGTGGAAGGTGGCTCCCGTGGGCGTGAAAGCCACGTGTATATAAAAGATAGGAAACGTGTTTGTCAAAGGCACATAGAGAGACTTGCCTATACGACACGCATGCATGAGGACACATACGTGCGGGAGAAAACCCGTATTAAAAGCACGCTTACAGTAGGCCCTAGGCGTGCGTTGCCTGCCCTAGCTGCAGCATCAGTGCTCCGGGGGTGCAGTTACTCTGCGTTCACTCCTGGGGCTCTTCCTGGAGCCCTAGAATGAGCTGGAGGGCCTGGAGCGAGTGGCCTCCAAGGAGCCCGCGACCCAAGGCCTTCTGCTTCTCCCGAGGATAACGCGGGCAGTTCAGTTTGCACAGGAGTTGGCTTGGGTCGTCCTGGTTCGACAGACGGGAGAATTCTGTGGGGCAGGGAAGGAAAAAATTCCTACAAGGCCTCGTGCTTTTTCGTCCCCACGAGCTGACATAATGCCTTGGCATTAAGGGCAGATGCCAGTATGACGAGCTGACTCGGAACCACCTTTGGAGTTCAAGGCCGTTTACTCCGTTACAGGGTTCATGTGAAGTGGGCCGGTTTCCCTGCCCTCAGCCACTGCGAGGTCACCATCCATTGGAAAGGGCGGTTGATAACGGGGAATGACTGGGAAGAAATAGTAAGTCTGCATTCTTGGCATTCCAGGGCTTTTTATTTAACAGGACAGAGCTCTGGGACTCAGTCCCTGAAGTCATCTGTTAAGTACATCCTGCACCAGGAAGTCCTGGGGTTTTTTCCTGTAGGCACACCCTTTAGCCTGTCATTCCCCGGCTCAGAAAACCTCCTGTGCTTCTCCGTTGCTCCATTCTGTCCACTTGACATGGAATTCCAAGCTCTCCTTGATCTAGACCAAATGTCCTTTTGGGCACATTTCTTACCACCACCTTCTAGAAGCCTCGCCCCACCTGGTCAAGCAACTCAAACCACACCTGAGCTTTCTCAGGTCATTTTTTTTTTTTTTAAGATTGTATTTATTTACTCATGAGAGACAGAGAGAGGCAGAGACACAGGCAGAGGGAGAAGCAGGCTCCCTGCAGGGAGCACGATGTGGGACTTGATCCCAGGACCCCGGGGTCACGACCTGAGCTGAAGGGAGATGCTCCACCCCGAGCCCCCCGGGCCTCCCAACCTTACGGCTTTGAACTGTTGCCTTTCCCTGAAAATTTCTTTTTTTCTTTTTTTTTTCAAGTTTTACATGGCAGCTCTTTTTTGGAGTCAGCACAGCTGTCCCATATAAGAGAGGTGTTGGTGGTCTCGTGTTTTGACAGAGACTCTGTTTCCGGTCACTGCCCCCCTGTTGTGCCACAGGCACGACCACAACCAGGGAAGTTGCTTGTCTGCCGTCATGGGTCTCAAGCTTCCTGAGAGCAAGGACCTGTCTGTTCTGATAATCATTGTATTGCCAAGGCTCAGAATGGTGCCAGACTCGGTGCCACTTCGGTCATACTATTTTATTTAAAATCAGTGGTTTTCAACACTGGCTGCCCATCAGGGTCACCTGTGGGACTTGAGAAAAGCAAAGATGTGCAAGGTCGACCTCAAAGATTCCAACTTATTTGGCTGGGGAAGAAGCCCTTAAATTGGGCTATAAATGTATGAATCATCAAAGGCTCAGGAAAACAAGGAAAGATAAACTTTCCATAGCTTCCAAAGCTGTGGTTGTTGTAAGACTTTCTACATTTTATTTTAAATCCTCCTCTCATACCCTTAATCCTTGCGGCTGTCACGGAGAGATAATAAGAAGATCCAACATGAACTTACATGAGCCACGGGAACATCTGGGGCAGTTCCAAAGTTTTAATTATGGTTTCAGTAACGTGAGAGCTTAATTATAGTGTTAATGTTAAAACAAGTTTGGGTATGTTGCCCTACAAATAAAGGGATTGTAAATAACTATCATCTGGGCTTTAGTCTCATTGCAAGACCAACAGTTGCCAGATTATTTTAAAGAAACGTACTACATGTTACGTGGTTATTTCTCTTCTAGCTCATATAAAGCACATAATATTGAATACCTTGAAATTATGCTTATTTTATCTGTAATATCTTCTACTTCGGTGTTTACCAGTCTATTAAAACTGTACCACAGATTTCCGTGAAAATAGAATTTTTCTTTTTTCCCTTGTATTTGTGCTTTTGATATCAGACTTTACTCTTCGGCTCCCCACCTCCCCCCTCACCAGAATATCTTAACACATTTGTGACATGCTGTCCCTCTGATTTTACGTATGAGACACCGAGGTGAGAGTGAATGAGAATCTCGCTCAGAGCCACATAGTCTGTTTGGTGGCAGGTTCCAGCATTGGAGTTCCTCCCGCTTCGTATCACAGGTGTTGTCATATTCCTAAATCATTAGGCGGGGAAGTTGAAACGACCGAATATCAATTTTCATCAATGTAGAGATAGAAATTAGGGACAGCGATACCCAACCATACAAATTAATGTACCTAGAACCCCTGGCCTAGAGCCTGACATGGGATGAACGCAAGTGTCCAGTCTCTCCCATCAGCCAGAACTGTGGATGTTGACTGTGGTTTCCTCGTTCCCCACTGGACATGGTTTTGCCCTGCTGGGGACGTTGGACAATATCTGGAGACAGGTGTGTGTGTGTGTGTGTGTGTGTGTGTGTGTGTGTGTGTGTGTGTGTGTATTTAAAGATTTTATGTATTTGAGAGAGCCTGTGCGCACAAGTCAGGGCAGAGGCAGAGGGAGAGGGACAAGGAGACTTCCCGCTGCCAACACGGGGCTCGGGGCTTGATCCCAGGACCCTGGGATCATGAGCAGAGCTGAAGTCAGACACTCAACAGACTGAGCCAGCCAGGTGGCCTTGGAGACAGTCGATAATCATGACTGGGGAGAAGGATCCTGCTGGCGTCTGTCTGGCAGAGGCTGTGTGTACTACTACTTGGGCCACAGTGCACAGCACACAGTCCTCTGACCCAAAATATCAGACAGTGTCGGGGCTGAGAAAGCCACCCAGCTGGAGGTCAGAGCCAAAAGGGACGAGGTTGGCTTCATCTGTAGGAAAAAGAACATGTTAACCTACTAACATAACCAACCTCTCCTGGCGTTTAGAGACAAAGAGCCTGTAGAACCTAGACACTGCCGTGAAACTAAATCTTAGAACCTGATGAAAGAAGAAGTCTCCTTAATTCTAAACAGAAAGTAAAGGGTTTTTTTGTTTGTTTGTTTTTTCATTGAAATAAGCAATCCTAACCACTCAACTGGGGTATGGAGCTATGGATTGGAGGATCTACGGCTGGATTTTGTGGGCTTTAATCTTGACCAATAATATAGCCTAAAAACAATTTTTTTACTAGATTTGAATGATTTACTATAAATCATTATGATGGCTGCATGACACCCAGGACCAAAAGTCAAGTGTTAAATTCTGTGTTTAGAGACTTATTTCAACTCAACTGGAACTCTCAAGGAAAAAGACACCAAGTTGAGCTTGCCTTAAATATACCAGTAAAATGTGCTGGACTCTCTTACATCACAAGAGAGTGGAAATGAGATGTTGATGAAAATTTTAAAATGACTTAATTTATAAGAAGGCTTTGGAGTCAAAGGCCAGTTTTAAGGCTTTGACTTGTGTTTTTACATTGTTCTGTTGTTAGGGGAAGCCTCCTTGGTGGGGGGATCGCCACCCAACGGCCTGGTCGGGCTACCAGGAGAGCCTGCAGCCCCTGCCAGGTGAACAGGTGCTAGTCTGTGTTAACTTCCGAGATCCCACCTTTCTAAAGGAACATACATTTCACAGCCACTGATTATTATTAAAACCCTTTTTATTTTCAGACTCTAGTTTTTTTAGTTTTGCTTCTCAACTGGGAAGGATTTTAAAAGCAGACCTGGGCCCCTTCATGCTTCTGTGTTTTTAGCATGCCATAAATTCCATTAATAAATTCTTAGAGTATGTTCTTCTATTAAAAAAAAAAATAGTCCTAGTTTTGGTCATCTGTTAAAAATATGTTGAAAATGGATTGCATGTGTACAAAATTGTACTGGCCACAGATCCGGATACATATTTTCTTTGAAAAGTGCTGTTATCAGCAATGTTTTCAGAGAATAGAGACAAAAGGTATACACAATTTCTCAACATAACGTGAGCAATTCAACATGACCTCATTTTTAAATGCTCCTCATTGATCCTTCTTCTATCTCCAGAGTGAAAAGGCTGTGTGTGTGAGGGTAGGACAGTTCAGAAGCTTCCGATGACTTATGATTACAGTGGGGATGTGAGCACTGTCTGAGACAGGAGGGCAGGAACTTTGGAACTGTGTGCCCCTACCTGGCCGGTCACCAAACACACTGTCTCCTGAGTCACCTTCTAAAATCTGGGCCCACTTTGCCTGGTTCTGGTTTGCTTGGTTTGCATAGGTTAAGATGTATCCATTCATTTTCCTTCACTCACTTTGTATTTTAAATAAAATCGCTCATGATTTAGAAGAGTGTGCATTTGCTCATGATTTATTTTATTTTTTTATTCATAAATTTATTTTTTATTGGAGTTCAATTTGCCAAGATATAGCATAACACCCAGTGCTCATCCCATCAAGTGCCCCCCCTCAGTGCCCGGCACCCAGTCACCCCCACCCCCTGCCCACCTCCCCTTCCACCACCCCTAGTTCATTTCCCAGAGTTAGGAGTCTCTCATGTTCTGTCTCCCTTTCTGATATTTCCCACTCATTTTTTCTCCTTTCCCCTTTATTCCCTTTCACTATTTTTTATATTCCCCAAATGAATGAGACCATATAATGCTTGTCCTTCTCCGATTGACTTATTTCACTCAGCTCATGATTTAGAAGAATGTACATTTGCCTCCCGTTACTACCAAAACTCTTCAAAACGAATTAATGAACGACTTACACAGTACACATGTTGTCCTTTGGTGATAACATTGAGACTTACAAAGACTCATCTATTCTTTCTACCCTTGTCTGTATATAAATCTATCTTTTTTGAGTATGGATTTTTTTTTTTTAAATGGCCTTTGACTTCAATTTTTAGTTGCAATTTATAAGATAGTTTCTCTTCCAAACCTGTGCTACTCTTGCTCAGAAAGAACGTACTGATCCCACGATCCTTGTTTTTTTCCTATATTTGGCTGGAGGGTCCAATAATACTCGATGAGTCACAGGACATAAAATTGTCCTTCATTTTATTCGATACTGTATTCACTTATTCATCAGTAGGTTTGAGCACCTATTACATGCCACAACTGTGCTAAGTGCTAGAGAATCTGACACGATTAAGATGGTATCTCTACTCTTGCAGAGTTATTTCATAGGTGAGGCCTCATCGGTGTTCAACTCAGTGTGGTACATGCTACAACCAGTGAGAACAGGTAAGACCCATGAGGAAGCAGTTACTTGAGAGAAGAGCTTCCCAGTGTAGGAACTCTTTGATGGCTTTGAGCATGAAGCCAAATTGGATACATGAAGATGGTTGGAAAAGCCGTGACTTGCCAAAGAGTGACATGAGTAGAGGAATGGGAGCAGAGAGCCCCCAGTGCTTTGAGAACGATAGTGAACTGGTGTGGCTGGTGAGGAGACTCCATGGTGGGAAAGGCTGAAGGGCCCTGTGCACAAGGGCTCAGCCTAACATCGATGCTCTGCCAAGAGGGTTAGCTTTCACACTTTGCCAAGTGAAAAGCCACCAAAGGCTCTACTGTGATGTGATAGGCCGGGTTATCTTTCAGCGGGATAGAGGTGACGTCGTGGCCCAAAGGATCCCGATCTAGAAAGATCTCCCATTTTTTTTCTTAACATGTTTACTTTAGAAAATTTGAAGTGTAAGGACAGGAGTTGGATGTGAATGAAAAAAAATCACCTCTAAGTTCACTTACCAGTTATGTTTATTATAAAGATTTTTGTGGATTTTCTTCTTGTCTTTTTCTATGCATAGAAAAATATGCATCTTATATAATATTTGATACAAAATTTGAAACTACAGACTTGCATCCTTTTAAGTTGACATGATACTTTGAAGAGCTTGTAATGTTATCATTAATTGTTTTTCGGGAAAATGATTTTTTTGCGATGCATAATGTTCCCGTTTGTGGACTTAGAAAGTATGTGAATAGTCCACCGTTTTGGGAGATATGACACATTTCACCTCTTTTGTCATTGTCTGTCTTCATTGTTTGTCTTCAACGTGGTTAACTGAACATCCCAGTTAATATGGGTAAAGCGTAATAATACCAC
Source organism: Canis lupus dingo (assembly GCF_003254725.2). Taxonomy (NCBI): domain Eukaryota; kingdom Metazoa; phylum Chordata; class Mammalia; order Carnivora; family Canidae; genus Canis; species Canis lupus. The sequence goes on from NC_064243.1 coordinate 64,217,730, forward strand.
ATCAGTGATATAGTGTATCTGTTTACAATTCAAGAAGGTTATCTTCAGCTGAAAAATAATGATAATTAATAAATGTTAGTTGACTTGAAAGGAGATGCTTTGGTGGTTAGGGTAATTTGAATTAGTTATTAGGAAGGACTCCTTTACTATAATAATTGTGACACAGGGCACCTGGGTGGCTCAGTGGTTGAGCATCTGCCTTTGGCTCAGGTCATGATCCCGGGGTCCTGGGATCAAATTTTGCATCAGGCTCCCCAGAGGGAGCCTCCTTCTCCCTCTGCCTGTGTCTCTGCCTCTCTCTCTGTGTCTCTCACGAATAAATAAATAAAATATTTAAAAGAATAATAATTGTGAGACAGTATTTGTGACCACAGGACTCCTGAACCTATAGTCTCACTTTGCAGATATTTTGAACATAAAGAACAAGGCAGGATTTAAGTACCATTTTTCTTGCCATGATTGAGTATGATAAGGCAGTATCTTATGGCTGTCCTTGAGATTTTCAACTTGTGTACTCCTTTACATTTTTGTTTATATTTAAAATTTAACTCAAAATAGAAATTTTGAAAAATGTCACCAGTTACGTGCTATCTTAGTGCATTCAGGCTTCTGTAACAGAAATACCATAGACCCCATGTCTTAAACAACAGAAATTTATTTCTCACAGTTCTGGAGACTGGGAAGTCCAAGATCAAGCCTCTGGCAGATTCCATGTCTGGTGAGAGCCAGCTTCTTGGTTCATGGCCAAAAGATGGCCATCTTTACTCTGGAGAGCTCTGTGGGCTTTCTTTATAAGGAATTAGTCTCATTCATGAGGACTCCCCCCACATGACTTAATCATATTGGAGTTATGATGACAATGTATGAATTTTGGGAAAACATATTCGGTCCATTGTACATGCTCACAGTAACCAGTCAGGTAATATAGAGGTCTGTAAAGCAGAGTTAATGTTTTCCCTATCCAGTCTCACCAGCATATCTTTTCTCACCATTCTCAGTGCTCATACAAACACAAAGACGGTCATGTTTACATGGATTGCATACTGGCTATTAGTCCCAAGGGAGCTAAATATTGTGCAACACTTTACCGACAGAAGAGACAGAGCAGGAGCAGCTTCAGTAGTGTGCCTTCCACCCTCAGGGCTAGCACACCCCACCCCCCCACCTGCCCACTGCAGCTGACTCAGGGTGTGTGGCCTCTGTGTAACCCTCTTGTTTCTACCACTACCAACAATGAAGTGAAATACTCCAACACCCCCCCCACCCCGCCCATGGAGTCTGAAATACTGAAAGCTGGGTGCGCCTGAGGGCCAATGATGTATACAAAAGGGCACTCACTGAGCCTAAAATAGGGGAAGATGATCCCCCACAAGGTGATAAGCCCTGCACAGGCCTAGTGGACTATTTACATCTTGGTAAGCAAGGGTTTCAGGCCCAAAGCCCTTTCTTAGGTGGACAAGTGGGGGTCCAAAGACTGTAGGAGACTACCTTTCCCAACAATTTATTGCTCTCTCTCCCCAGATGCAGCATGTGTAAACATGACTCGGATGCTTGCTTTACACAGTTAGCAATACGCAATGGGCATTCCTTCTGGTCAGTGCACATCCATCCAGTTAATTATTTTTAATGACTGAGAAATAGTACACATTGTGGGTCTTCTGTATGGGGTTCAGTTGTTCAGCTTCTGATAGATATCCACAGTTTTGTCTTTTTCTACCACTGCCAACAAGGCTACAGTAAGTTTTTGAAACCAACCTAATTAGGTCTGCTTTTCTTTCTTTTTCTTTTTCTTTTTTTTTCCCCTGTAAGATTGATTCTCAGGAGTGGGATGGTAGGGTCAAAGGCTCTCCCAATCAGCTGCACCTTCCAGAAGCCAGTGATGAATTAGAGGACCTAGTTCTCCACAACCTTGCCAACACAGGCTGTTGTCCAACTTTTGCATTTTTGCCAATCTCTTAGATGAAAAATGGCATATTTTTGTGATTTCAATTTGCATTCTCCTTATTCTTGTTAAAAGGTTGTCTTTTCATGCTTTATTTAGCCATTGTATTTTCCTGTATGTGACTTGCCTTAAATTTTTCTAATTCTTGCATATTTTTTCTGAACATTGTATGACTCAGAAACACATATTTCTATCTTCTTTAGCATTTATTTTCCTACCCAGATTTCAGGAGAAAAAGATTTTTCTCCTGGACATTGTCAATAGCAGCTATTTGAAATGTTAAACATTTGATAAGCAAACTTGGAGAAATGTGGATGTTACTGAACTGGTTGCTTAGAGTAAAGGGCTGCCCATACCTCTGAACAGTGCTTTTTTAAATGACCAGGCTTCTAACAAGAATGTTCAGTGGGAAAAGACAGACTCTTCAATAAATGCCTGGAAAGTTGGACAGCCATATGCAAAAGAATGAAATTAGACTACTTTCTTAAACTATATACAGGTAATAAGCACAAAATGGATTAAAGACCTAACTGTGAGACCTGAAACCATAAATCTACCTAAAGAAAACATTGGCAATAATATCTTGGACATTGGCCTTAGCAACATTTTTCTAGCTATGACTCCTCAGGAAAGGGAAACAAAAGCAAAAATAAACTTCTGGGACTACAACCAAAATAAAAAACTTTTGCACAACAAAGAAAACCATCAACAAAACAAAAAGGCAATGTCCTGAATGGAAGAAGATATTTGCAAATGATATATCTGATAAGAGATTAATATTCAAAATATATAAAGAACTTACACAACTCAATATTAAATTTTCCAAAAATCTGACTAAAAAAAATGAGCAGAGTACCTAAATAGATATTTTTCCTAAGAAGACATATAGATGGCAAACAGACTCATGAGAAAATGCTCAATGTCACTAAGCATCAGGGAAATGCAAATCAAAACCACACTGAGGTGTGACCTCACACCCTTCTGAATAGCTAATATCAAAAAAATAAGAAATAACAAATATTAGCAGGGATATGGAGAAAAGGGAGCCCTTGTGGCCTGTTGGTGGGAATGTAAGTTGATACAGCCACTGTGGAAAACAGTATGGAGTTTCCTCAAAAAACTAAAAATAGAAATACCATATGATCCAGTAATTTCACTACTGGATATTTATCCAAAGAAAATGAAAACATTACATCAAAAGGATACTTACACACCTATATTTATTGCAGTGTTGTTTACAATAGCCAAGATATGGAAACAATTCAAGTGTCTACCGATAGATGAATAGGTAAAGAGGATGTGGTATATATGTGCGTGTGTGTGTGTATGTATAAATATATATATTTATGGGTATATATTTATATATATACTCATAAAAATGAGATCTTGCCATTTGTGACAACATGGATGGACATAAGAGAGTTATTAGGCTCAGTGAGATACATCAGACAAGAAAGACATACCATGTGATTTCACTTACATGTGAAATCTAAAAAACAAATGAACAAACAGAAGCAGAATCATAAATACAGAGAACCACCCTTCTGGTGATTGCTAGAAGGTAAGGAGAGAGGTGGACGGGATTAAGATATACAGACTTCCCTCCAGTGATGTGTCTAGTAAGGAGTGCTGCAGCCAAGGTCAAAGAGGTTGCTGCCTGTGTTCTCCTCTAGGATTTTGATGGTTTCACATTTAGCTCTTTCATTAATTTTGAATTTATTTTTGTGCCTGGTGTAAGAAAATGGTACAGTTTCATTCTTCTGCATGTTGCCGTCCCGTTTTCCCAACACCATTTGTTGAAGAGACGGTCTTTTTTTCCCATTGGGTATTCTTTTCTGCTTTGATGAAGATTAGTAGACCATGGAGGTACGGGTCCATTTATGGGTTTTCTACTCTACACTTACAGTGGTAAGAATGATTTAATGTGAGTACCTGGGTGGCTCAGCGGTTTAGCGCCTGCCTTCAGCCCAGGGTGTGATCCTGGAGGCCTGGGATCGAGTCGGGCTCCCTGCATGGGGCCTGCTTCTCCCTCTGCCTGTGTCTCTGCCTCTCTCCCTCTGTGTCTCTCATGAATAAGTAAATGAAATCTTAAAAAAAAAAAAAAAAAGAATGACTTAATGTACACAAGTGCTGAATTACTGTTGTATACCTGAAACTAATATAGCATTATATGTCAACCATACTTCATTTAAAAATAATAAATAAAAGATATATAAGTAAAAATAAAGGCCAGGGCTCTGAAAATGACTGAGGTACCAACAGACAGGGGTCTAGCCTACACCCAAGCCTCACCCTCCTAACCCTGGTGGTAGACTTGATATTGTGTAAGGACTAGAGACCCTTAAGAAGCTAAGATCTGTCTGAGGAGGACTTTCTTACTCTCTACTCTTTTCTTTAAATATACCTTGGGAATAAAAGTTATACTTGGCTCTGCTTCATGTTCATAGCAGATGTCTTCCATTGAAAAGTAATGGTTTTTACTCATTTTCCTGAACTCATCCTATAAGATGTCCCAGCGCCTTCCAAAGCCCAGAAGACAATCAGAGAATGATGGAGGATGGGACTGTAGTTTGTCCAGCAAAGCTGTCCGCATGTGTAGCTTGTGTCGTCCTCACAGCCTCACGGATTGGAGGAGATGAGAAACTGGTCCCAGAGCGCTGACTGTCTCAGGACAACTCACCAAGTAAACGAATATTTCTGATGATGTAAGAAGAAGAGGGGGAAAGGGAGAAAAGGAGAAGAAATTGCTTTTGATTTTTTTTTTTACGTGAGTGTACCTTTCTAATGATGATGATGATGATGATGGAGACTTTCTTACTCAAGACAAAAATCTAATGCTGGATGTACAGTTTGGAAGTTTATCTTCTGTCCAGATTGGCTTTCCTTTCCCACATTCCCTGAGGGGTAGATTTGAATATGTGTATATGAATGGCAGAGGATGAAATGAGGATGGAGATACAGAGAAAAGGATGATTTAAAGCTTAAGAAAGATGGTGTACCAATTTGTGGTTTGTCTGTACACATTCCTGCAGTAATTTTATTTTTCCTCATGTAATGTAGGAGTTTATTCAAAGGAGGAAGTTCCTAGAGTCTCTCCATCATAAATTTAGCTGTGTTTTGCTTTTTCATAGCTGTTTGTTTAGGTTTTTTACCCACAGATTTGTGGCTGCTGTGACTTTATTTTTGGATTGTTTTGGTCTGAGTTCCAGATTATGCTGGGTGTGTCTATACTGTGGTGCATCAAACTGTGCCTTTAAAGAGTAGCAAATAAAAGTTTGAAATGGGAAGAACTTCTCAAATGCCTTGATCTTACACTTGAAATGTAGGTGATTGGAAAAGCTGAGGTCTGTGATAAATATTTTACATCTTTTAATTCCAAATTGGCTTAGTGTTTTCCTCTGTGGTTTTGAAATGCTCATAACTAGCAGGAGCCATTGGTGTGGACACGGCCATGTGACCTCATGTGAGGCATAAAAGCTCAGGTCTGTGCCGCTTACTCTTTGTGCTTCATTTTGGCTCCACTTGGAGTGAAGTTCAGAAGCAGCCGCTGGGAGGACCCCATCCACCCCATCTTCTGTAAGGAATTTATACTTCTTTATTTCTGGCTCTCATTTCGGAAAACCTGATGTCTTCTATACTTGTTTTCTTGATCTACTTACAAAGCAGTTTTTAAAACTTTTTCTACAGTAGTCACCATTAATAAAGTTTTCTTTCATTGATGTGCTCTAAACATAAGTGAACATGGAGATTGGAAGGTATAACACAACTGCATCCTGGTGACTTGAAGAGACACCGATCTACCACAAACAGTCCCAGGTATATATCGGTTTTCAACTTGTCAGGATGTTGGATAAGATTCTGCTTTGAGTGTCTGTTAACCAAATTCCAGCAAACATTCTGGCATCACCTGTCATGTATTGAAGATCCTAATTCATCTTAATCTTTCTCACTTTACTGTTTACAAGGAAGTAGACTTAGACTTTCCAAGGCCTTCGGATTTGTTTTATCTGGGAATATAAAGGTATAAACTCAGACAGAACATTGGTAAAATGAAGGCTGGCCTTTGGCTTAATGTGTTCCTTGAAGGGATGAGATGTGATGACAAAATGGAATGACAATATGGGTACAGCTGATGTGTGCTGATTGTGACTTCTCTCAGGTGTTATTGGCTACTCTTGTCAATGGCCATTGTGTTACTTGTAAGCCTTGGCCATTCTGTCTTCAATGCTACAAAAAGAGAGATGCTCCCCTGGCTGAGTGGTGCCAGCTCCCCCTCCACTGACCTTGCAAGATCCATTACACTGAGAACATCTGTTGGACACATCCATTTATTGAGCACCTACTGTATGCCTAGGTATTGCTCAAGCTGGTGGTAAAAGGGCAATTCTAGCTATTGATAATGTACTTAAAGTAGTAGTATTTTAACAAAGAAAAAGGGTCCTTAAGAAAAAAGCTGAGGTAAAATTCTTAGATTTCAAATATTGAAAACTGCAGGTCTAATTATCCCCTCTTGGAAGAACCAAAGGAGTTGGGGTTCTCTTAATCTGGCCCAACCATTACTGTAATTATTAGTGTTCATACTGGTCTGAATCAAAATAAATATTCATTCTACAAACAACTCCCTTTGTACTGAAAAAGAATGAAGCATTCCGGTCTCAGTCTATAGCCAGTGAATCTGGTCCTCCATCTGTCCTATTTCCTGCCCTTTTGTGCTAAAGGTGACCCCCCTCCATTGCTGTCTGTGGAGAAGTGAGATTATGGCCCACCACCTGTTTTTGTAAATAAAGTTTTATTTTCTGGATCCCAGCCACAAAAAAAAAAAAAAAAAAATCTAATTTGTAGGCATTTGAATAGTAAGGTCATGATAGCTAGTTAAAGTATTCCACAAACATTTGCTGAGCATCTAATATTAACAGTGTGTAAAGTACCTCATAATCTAGAGGAAGAGAATGACAATGAATCATACAATGAAAATACAGCATAGGAGCCACAATATCTTGAAGCCACAATATCTACCTTTCTTTACTCTTCTCGATGCTTACCAAATAATCTTCTGCTGTTCATTTGGTTTCTCAAGGAGATTTTGTTCTGAGGAAGTAAAGAACAAGAGATTTGCCTTAAGACATTGGGCCTACTTGGGAAGTCATTCTTCCAAGAGATTTGTTAGTAGAGACTCATCTAAGAGCCTGATCACCCACTATGTGAACCAGTGGAAAATTTCTGGACCTAACAAACCACAGATGACCATTTAGAATATGACATCTCTAACTCTGCCACAAACCTGGGGATCCCAACCTGAATGGCCAGCTGATCTTACACAAGAATTGAAGCTGTGTGTGTCTGAATGCAGTGACATTTTCTGTAGTTAGCTCAGTAAAATGATACCATGAAGCAAGCCACTCCCAGAACCCTAGATGGTGCCACCGTAGCCGTAGGACAAGCACATTCTGTCCATTGCCCCAAATTCCCACAGTTCTCCAGGCCTTCAGGAACACCTTAAAGGCATGGGTTGGGCATGAGACCAGGAAAGTCTTGGATAAGTGGGGCCAGCTCTCTGACAAGAGTAGGAGTCCTTGTCAGATCTTAGCCAATAATTTAGGTTATGTGGATCCCTAATTGGTTTGAGTGTCTTGAAGATAGCCTGCCCTTCAGGGCCATGTACCTTCTATACTTTATGCTGTCTTTAGAATTCTTTTGAATTTTGGTGACCTCATCAATACACAACGAACCCGAAAATTTTATATCAATGGTGTATTTCCTTTTGCAGTCAGCAGACATTCACCTTGTGTATATGGATGAATGAGAAATGGAAGGAAATGTTGCCATATACTTGTAGATTCTCTGTCTGTAATGGCATATCACGTCCATCTTTAGGCAAAGTTAGGTCTTGGCCAGTCACAAATTTTTCTTTAGAGATTAGAGCCAATTTTAATCAGCATCTAATTATGTGGATTATTAGCTAAGTAGCATATTAAAAAAACAATTCTGGAAGCATGAAGTAATAGGGATTCAAGTTACTACAACCTCAGAAACATCTTCAGATAAAACACTTAGTAAAAAGCATAAAATCCTTATGATTAGTAGACTCTCAAGCTGAGCATTACAGAGGACTTCTTTTTTTAGCGACATTATTAAATGAAACTAAAGCTTTAGAAAACAATGCTATTAATAGTGGTGACTCATATGTTCATATTTAAGAAGGACAGTAAACTTTTATAGGACAGCATCTGAGAGATTTTCTTTACAGAATTGTTTAACTATAATTATGATTAAAATATCATATTATGTATTTTAGTGCAATTTATAATGCAAGTCGTAATGTAGCTTATGCTCCATACAGTACTTAGTAGTAATTTATATATAGTGACATATATAATGATATATATAGAATGCAAAAAAGTCAACATTTGAGATCAATTTAAGACACACAACGTGTTACTTGTTCTCCTAGTGTTGTTGGCAACTTGGTAGGATTCTTAGAAGGGAAACAGAAAGGAGGAGAGAGAGAGAGAGGCTTTTGAGGATGAAGGAATAGCACAAAAGTATAGGACTGAATAGAGTGTAACGGAGGGACACTGCATGTGACAGCCTGGCTCATTTCAAGGCCTTAACGGGAAATTCCTAGCCAGGCTAGTTGGAATCATCACTTGCAGCCAGCCGTGGGAGGCTTTGGATGCTAGCATAAGAATTTTCAATTTTAGGCTGGAAGCAGTTCCATCCATTGAATATTTTTTGAACTAAGTTTTGACAAGATGAAAGTAATGTGTTCAAAATATTAATTTGAGTGTTGTGTAGATTGGGTTGTGTTTAAAGAGTGCAAGCAAGGTGATAAAATTTAGCTAAGATTGCAGTAGTCTGAGTGTATAGTGATAAAAGCCTAAATCACTGTCATAGCAATGAAAGTGTAAAAGGATAGACAAACATGACAGACGACGAAGGATGTTGAAGGGGCATCAAGAGGACTTGATGGTTTGACTTTCTGTCCCAGGGGATTGATTCGACAAACATTAGTTGAGCAACTCCTCAATGAGAGGGTTTGGGAGATGAAAACCCCCTGGACTCTTCCCAGTGCTCAGTAGTGGGGAGCCTGCGTATTTTAAAGCTTCAGACCTTGGCCGTCAGCAAACCCCAGTCTTGCTGAGCAGAGGTTTTCTGGAGGGTTTTCTGGGATGGGTTAGAGAGACATCTTAGTTCCTGTCTGACTTGTGCGTGAAGGGTTGTGGTCAAGTTGCAAATGCGTGAACTGCGTAAACTGATGGATTCACGTTCAGATCTTAAGTCCCTCACTCATCAACCATGTGAGGTTGGATACATTATTTAACTTCCTGAACTATCATTTCTTAATTTGAAAAATGATAAAGTACTACCTGTGGAAGATTCTCCATATGTCTTGCATTTCTGCCTGTCTTGCAAGCAGAGATGTGCATGTGGCCTTTTTTCTGGACAATTCTTTTTGGGGATATTTATAGGGAACAGTCTTGGAATGTGGAGATGGTGTCTCTTTCTAGAGCAGAAGTCAGGTTTGCGCATTGTCCAGTAGAGTAAAGATAACGTCTCCCTCCAGGGCAGAGGTTGGGCAGGTTTGCTGACTGCCTATTATAAAAGATTTGGATTCCCTGAGCCCAAGGTTCTTTAGCTGCAAACCCACGCTGTGCCTATTTTCCATACACGCCCTTCCATGTCACCCCCCTGGGGACTTAATGGCAAGTGGCACAAACTTGAACATGATGTTTGTGCTGCTTATTGTGCTCAGAGCTTCTGATCAGGAGTCATAGGTCTCCTGCTATCATCTAGGAAATTAGCAGGCTCACTTGTTAGATGATGAGTTGGATGGCATATGAGACCTTTTTAATCTCAACGCCACCTGCCTAGTGTGTTTCTGGGGAGGATGAGACAAGATACAGCATGTAGCACACCCAGCACCTACCATGTGGTTAAGAAGAAAGCATTTATTCTACTTTTTCCCTTAAGAGAGTCATTGACCAGCTGCTGAGAGAAAGTTTTCGCAGTGACAGCAGCATTTATTGCCTTTTTGATATGGTTTCAGGGTCAAGGCACATCCTTCATGTAGTCTCAGGATACGTTTTGGTGTGATTCTGTGAGAGGGACCCAAAAGTGTTTGAGAACAGATTAGTGTGGTGCCTGGTTGCAGCTGAGCATCTGGTGTTATTCACTAACTTCTCTCAAGGCCAAGAGGTATCATAGAGAGCAACAAGTGCAGCTTGATAGCAGTTCTGTATACCTTTTGTTAGGATTGCGCTGGGATAAGGAAGGGTAAATGTGGTTCATCTAAGATGGTTATCTGTGAGGAAGGAAAGGGGGTTGGGGTGTGAGGAGGAGGAGAGAAACTGCTGGCTCCTCAGAGAATCCAAAAGAGAAGATGGAAGAAGGTGGCCCTACAAGAAGAGTTGATGTTTCCCAAGAGAGGTTGGCCATCCTTTGAGCATCTGTAGTCACTTTTGCACACATGAGTGTGATATTCAGTGATCGATCTTAAGTCACTCTTTTGAGAGACGTTCTCTCATCTGTGGCTCTAGGCACAGCTAGTACACTTCGCTCTTGGCTGTGGTCCACCGTCACATCGTCATGCTAGGAATGCAGGGCTGCCAAGGTGAACAAGACTGGCTCTCTGTCATTTGCTGGCTTACCTTCTGGTACAGGAGATAAAGCATGTAGCAGAATAGACCCAACACCGGGGGACAGTGGCGATTACCTGAGGGAGGTATGCACACTAATACTGTGCAGTGTGATGACTAGACCAATGCTGACAGCATTGCCAGGCAGGGGTGGTGCTGGGGGCCAGAGCCCTCAGAGTCTTCAGAGTCCACCCTGACTCTTCCTCCAGGCCCTTTGGTCTGATCAAAGATGGCAGGATGCTGTACAGAGTCCGGCCCTTGGACCGTAGCTCAAAACCAGTAGGAGCTTGCACAGAGCTGCTGCGGGTCACTGCTGAGAACTTCTTCCAGGCTCTCAGAATCTCCTCTCTACCCTGTGCCAGCTTTTCTTATTTCAGACACAACCTTGAACTTTGAGACTGGACTTTACCTGTGTCAGGCTTCTTGGAAAGCAGCCCACTTGTTTTAGATACTTTCCTTTAGGCTCATCCTCTGGTAACCCCAACACCACCCACGGCCACATAACACAATGCAGCCATGGTTCTGACTTGGCCAGTGCTGTCAGGAAGCACTAGCTGTGAAGAGCTAGGCATGGTGAGCCTGGCCCCAAACATTAGAGTAGAGAACACCCCTCTGTCATTTCTCAGGCCAGGTAAAGAGAGAGCACACTCCTAAAGACAAGCCCACAGTTGTGGGGTAGACCACTCAGGAAACTCTAGGAATCCAGTCCTGTACCCTCACCTCTGGGAAATTCCTGATTAGCCTCTCCACTGTGTTTAAGTATTCCCAAAGATGTCTCGGGCTTTTCTGGTTAGCCCAGATTCTTGTTTTCTCTGTGCATGTATGTAGACGTTTCCAGATAGACTATGGAAAAGCCAAACCTTATGGACCAGATCAGCCTTCAGAACCCAAATAGAGACCCTAGTCCAACAGTTGCTAGTTACAGTTGCATCTATCTCAGAAAATTCTACTGCCTGGAACAATGCTGCTGGGTCTGTAAGTGGGTTGAGTGTGGCTCTGTGACTGCTGCCCCCCCCCCCCAACCCTTGCCCTTTGAAAGTGAAGGGGGCCAGGCTCTGGGCTTGCAGCATTTAGCCTCCTAAACCATTTACATAGAGAAGATCTTAAAGACTATACAAATGACAAAGTGACTTCATGTGTAGAGGAAGTTTGGGGAAAAAATGATTTATCAGACTTCTAATTAATTTGTTTCAAGGTCATTGACTGCACATCATTGAAGTCATGGAGTTAAAATTTGGTAGAGGGTTCATAATGATTTCTTTGTCCTGAATCTCATAATATTACTGTCTCTGTTTAACTTGAGAGAGAGAGAGAGAGTGTGTGTGTGTGTGTGTGTGTGTGTGTGTGTGTGTGAAAAAGAGAAAGAGACATTTGGGCTAGCTCAAATGGAACCGAAGTTTATTTTAATGATAAGGAGAAAGCTCATGGAAATTCCGAAGTCAAACAACTGGCCTCAGGACAGGTAGGTTTGTGAGTTCCATGAAAGCAAAGACCTGCACGGCACGCGGTAGATGTTCGATAAACATTTGTATTTATTTATTTATTTATTTATTTATTTATTTATTTATTTATTTATTTATTTTTGATAAACATTTGTTGAATGAATGAGCAATGAACAAACACAGGACTGAAGGCGGCTGTGAGGAAGATTGGGGCCCACACTCTACTAATTCTGCTAGTACCTGGTGTAACCTCGTTCCGCCAACCCATCCTTTGTCTCGTAGTTTAAAATCTCAAGAGAGGAATCCAGAGGCTACTTCTGAGTCAGGAGTTCATCCCTGTCCATGAAGCAATGGCCAGACAGGGTAGAGCCATAGGAGCAGAGGGCTCCTTCTAAGGAGGGGACAGAGGGTAAGCAGCATGAGGGTTTGGGTTTCTGCAGGACATCCACTTTGCGTGTCATTGCGTGCTAGCTCTACTGGTGTTACTTCAGGTAGAGATGTGAGTGACTAGTCTCTATAGTGAAATTCTTTTAGCATCTTGAGGACAGAATAGTAGCTTCTATTTTTTTTTTCCTCTCAGAGCACTTGAGTTTCATAAATAATTCTGATCAAGGAAGAATTCACTCAAGTGTGACTGGATTGGGTGCTATAAGATGTGCTAACCGATTACTATTTACCAGGCACTGTGCTAGTATTTTGCAAAACTGTAAGTCCTGACAACCTGCTTGTGTGTGTAGACATTATTATCCCCATTTCACAAAAGACAAGACCAGGTTTCCAATGATCATAGTTATAGAGTTGAAAAGGGTGGAGCTGGAATTCTTCCTAAGACTAGTTTCCCCCAAAGGGGTCTCTTCCCAATATGCTGTATTCTTGCAATCACCTGATGAATCATTAATCAAACTCTTGGGATGAATTTGCCAAGACAAAGCCTGGGCTCTTCCACAAGCCATTAATTAGTCAGCTAGAGGTAAAGAGGCTTAAGGAGCATGACAAACAGGTGAGTATGCAGTTGTGGTTTGGATATGGGTTTGGGCAAACTAGCTCTAGACACATTACAGGATCAGCTGGGGACTTTTTTTTTTTTAAGATTTTATTTATTTACTCATGAGAGACACAGAGAGGCAGAGACACAGGCAGAGGGAGAAGCAGACTCCCTGAGGGGAGCCTGATGTGGGATCGAGTCCCAGGACCCTAGGATCACGACCTGACCCAAAGGCAGATGCTCAACCACTAAGCCACCCAGGTGTCCCAGTTGGGGACCTTTGATACAGTCTGGTTTCAGATGAGATTTTAAAAAGATGAGGAGGGAAAGTTTTCTGGGGCACCTGGCTGGCTCAGTTGGTGGACTCTTGATCCTGGGGTTATGGGTTCAAGCCCCCACATTGGGTGTAGAACTTACTTAAAAATAAAATCTTAAAAAAAAAGTCTGAAAAAAAAATCATGTTGCAAAATAGCATGATCTCATTCTTTTAAAGAATATTTATTTAAGGGATCTCTACACCCAACGTGGGGCTTGAACTCCTGGCTCCAAGATCAAGAGCTGCATGTCCTTCTGACTGAGCCAGCCAGGCACCTTTGATCTCATTTTCAATTATATGGAGATCTCTAAATATACATATATAAGATATATTTGATTTTTTATATGTATATATATCTATATATCAGATTCTTAAAATCTAAGATGTCGAAGATTCTAAGATACCTATTGTTTTATAAGCCACCACAGAAAGAAAATGCTGCTAACACTGATTGTAAGAGACATCCCGATTTCAGAGATGTTAACATGTGAGGGGGCGTGGGAAATGGGCTGCAATAGAGGAAGAGATCTGGAAAGATGTACATGAAGGTTCCACAGTGGTGATCTCTGGAGAGTAGAGAGTATTATTTGTCTTTCATCATTGCTTGTCTGTGTATGCAAGTTTCGTACATGCCACTCCGTCCCTGCTCCATTCTTCACCCCTACTCAAGGGCTAGAAGAAGGTGGTCTCAGCCCCGGCAGAAGCAATTATAAAATCTATTGGCATATCACGCACTAGGGTTCAAGCCTTGGTTTTATGAACTGGGGGTATAAAGCTCCCATTATTCTTAGCCTTTGAGGCTACTGCCAAAACTCCAGGACAAGAGGAAAAAACACATGTAAAGCCTTATATACTGGATGTGTGATTCAGTAAGAGGCTAGATGCAAGTTGCTAGTATATGAATGGGAAGCAGTCCAAAGATGGGGGTGCATAAGAAATAATATCTAGGTTTGGGTGGTAGGTCTAACATGCAGAGAGGATTCTAATAAATAAATTTGTTTAATTTATATCTTTAATTTCCACCCTCCTCGAATTAACATGTGGTTAGTTTTTTGTGCACTTTAAGATAACCATATATCCAAGAGTGAGATTAGCTCAGGAGTTTTTCCCAGAGAGAATAAATGGAGGTATTTTGAAGTTTTATGCGAAAAGAATGTCTGCAGTTATTTTCACCAAACATCATGGTGGAAATATAAGTAATAAACATTACGGTCTTAAATTTATTTTGTAAACAAGGGTGAATTTTCATTTGTTTTATTGCATTCTCTCTTTTTTTTAAGTCCTGGAATAATATTTTCAAAAATTTTTTTAAGTCCTGGAATAATTTTGTATTCTTTTTGAAAATACACACTTTTCTTCCTTTGCTTGGTTCCACAGCCATATTTATTTGTTAATTCCTTAGTGTGGGTGTACACACCAATACCTGCAAGATTATTTTGCCATTTAAAAGAAATTCTGTGACTTTTATATATTTGCCACAATGCAGGATATGGGGTCGTTCATCTGAAGTCATGGTTTGTAACCATTTTAACTCCTAGCTGTCTGTGCTCCTTCAATCATGTGCATGAAGCCATAACCTAATCCACTGGAGAGCTCAACAAGATGCATTGAAAGTATATTGATACTGGGATGCCTGGGTGGCCCGGTCAGTTAAGTGTATGACTCTTGGTTTTGGCTCAGGTCGTGATCTCAGGGTCTTAATCTCAGGAATCTCAGGGTCGTGAGGTCAAACCCTGTGTTGGGCTCCGTTCTCATCACAGAGTCTGCTTGAGACTGCCTCTCCTTCTCCCTCTGCCCCACCCTGCATGCCAGCATGCTCTTTTCTCTCTCCCAAATGAATGAATAAATCTTAAAAAAAAAAAAAGTATATGGATGCCAATGAGCAATTTCGTTTCAAGGTTGAAGGAGGCATTTTAATCCAAAGCTCATTTCTTGATTTGTACTTGTCAGCATTTGTTTCCTTTTCATCATATGCTTGTAGGACAGGGAAGGATGTAGGCCCTGGAGTCAGACTAGCCTAACTTCGAGGGCAGCAATTTGCAAATGAGTCAGACCCTGAACCCGGGTTCATAAGTGAAGATCCCCATCAACAAGGCTGGGACCAGCCCATCGTCATTCTCTGCTGGATCTGCCTTGGTATATTGTGTCATTCAGCCCTACAAGTGGGACTTGAATGAGTTATCATGGCCAATTGAAGGTGAAAGCAGGCATTTGGTGGCATTTGACAACTACCTGGGATCTACCTGTTTCCCAGAGATGTGCCTGGCCAATGGAGAAGCACAACTCCTGCCTTAGAGTCAGACCTGTGGATTTTTGTTTACCCTTATTAAATGTCTACATATTTTATTACATACAAATGAAAGTAAGATGGCTGTCTAGGTACAAAATACTCCTATAGCAAGATCACAAAATGTATTCACACTATGCCCTTCCCCTCCCCCTTTTTTTTTGAGCGAGCCTGAGGGAAGGGGGGCAGAGGGAGAGACAGGGTCCCAAGCAGGCTCCATGCTCAGCACAGAGCCTGACACGGGTCTCGCCCTCATAACCCTGAGATCCTGACTCTGAGCCAAGATCAAGGGTTAAGAGTCGGACGCTGAACCGATTGAACCACTCAGGTGCCCCCAACCCTACCCCCAATATGTCTTGGTGTACAGACATGTGCTCCTTTTTTTTTTAAACCTATGCTTTGGGCTTTGGGTAGTGGAGAAGAAAAAAATAGGTTTAGTCCATTCCAATGGACTGCTTTTTAAAACCTGTTTTAAATAATATTCATCTCCTCAGTTAAATTGTCCTGCAGCTCAGATTTCTCCTTTTTCAGCTCCCCCTTTGCCTTGTCCTGATTAAGGAGGCGTCTGGTATGTGGAAACAGGAAGGGTCCAGGTAGTGTTTTGTTTTCTCTGCTGGCCCTTCAGCCAGGACTATGACGTCCTCTGATGCCGACATCTTCTGTGGATATTATTCATAAGCTTGTCTTCCCTTGGTTGGGGTTGGGCCCTGCAGCCCTTCCAAGCTGAGTTAGCCTCAGTTTGGTTCTCGGTGGCAGATTCTCTCCACCTCCCCAGCAACTCCAGCCCGAACTGCAGGGGTACCAACCCCGTACCAAGGTGACAGTTTTCTCCCTGAGTCCCTGTGGGGAGTCCTGGGCCCCAGGCATGGTTAGCTGACTGCAGAAGTGGGAATTAGGGAACTAAACCACAAGGGCTGGTGCCCAACCTCCCAGCCCCTGTTGCTTTTACAGGGATGTGGCTGTGCTCCTGGTTGGTGTGGGATGGCCTGAAAGATTTTTCTACCTAGAGCCCAAAAGGGAGATTGGGACAAGCTTCTGGAAGCAGATGAATGGCATGCTCAATGGGGGTGCTTCATTCAAGGGAGTTTAGTGAAGGGACCACTGGAACGACAGGAAGAGTTAAGGGAAACCAGGAGGGAGTGTTGAAGCACGTCAGGACGACAATGGCAGGGAGTCTCCACAGTCCTTAGGTGGGAGGAGAGGGTCAGGTTCTGGGAGCTTGATAACAGCTGAGCTGTGGAGGAGGACCACCTAAGTGCAGGTGTGGTCCTTGGTCGTGAAAAAAGCCAAAACTGCACCATGCCGCCTGGCAGGGAGGGAGGCAGCCCCTAGCCCTTCTTCTCTTCTCCAGGGTCCCTCTGGGGCTCCCCACTGGCCAGTGCTGGGTGGGTGAGAAAATCATATTGATGTAATCCTCAGGTGGGTCTCCAGGGTGCAGAGCAGAGCGGAGAAGAGGAAGGAGTGGAGTGGGTCTGTAGGGGCAAACAGAACCTCCAGAGCCCAACAAGGAAGGCTGAACATGCACATCTCCCAGCATCCCTCTCCTTCCCTCTCCCTTCCCTCTCCCCACCATCCCCCTAGGATGGACCAGAAGGCACATACATCCTTGGTAAATCCTAATACACCGTGTACCTATGGGGAGCCCCCTGGCCTGGGTGTCCTGGGCGTCCTGGGCTTGGCTTCTGCTATGTGAAGAGGGAAAGGAAAATGTGAAAAACATCCCTTCCTTAGAAAATTGCCTTTGTTGCAAAGTATTTGTCTTCCTGGCAAACCCAATTTCAAATGACAAGAATTTCAATATGAATCCTTTTGTGTGGGAGTCTTTTGCTCCTCTGCGTCACCTCAGACAGGTGGATGCCTTAGACCAGCTAGGAAAATATTCTTGCAGACCCAAAAGAGAAGATAGCACATTAATATTTTTTAAAAGATTGATTTATTTTAGAGAGCACAGTGGAGAGGAGGGGGATGGTGGCATGGGGAGAGGGAGAGAGAGTCCCAAACAGACTCTGCACTGAGCATGGAGCTGGACACGGGATTTGATCTCAGGATGCAAGGTCATGACCTGAGCAGAAACCAGTAGACCGCTTAACTGACTGCACCACCCAGGTGCCCCAACACGGTAATATTTTGTAAAACGATTACTCCCAGTTTCACCAATATGCTACTGTGGTTTGTATGGAAATTGAAGACATTTGGGACATTTTCATGTGTCTTATCTGATGTAACATATTTAATTTTAACAACAGTTCCACAAGGTATCAGTTTAACAGATGAGATCATTGAGATCAAGTGTATTCCGCCGTTAGTGGCAAACCCACAGATAGGTAGGAGCCCAGATCTCCTGCCTCCCAGACCAAGGGGGCATAGTTTGCACATCAGGAAAGGGAACCAAATTCATGAAGTTGCGTGCATGCATAGTGTACTGGTGTCTGCCAAAAATTTTGTCTCGGAGTGATTTTTGCCCACTAATAATTGCTTTTATGAAAACTATGTTTTTAATCTCCTTGAGTACCTGCTTCCATAGGGACTAGGTCATGTTATATTGATTGTGCTGTCCTCTCACGTTCTTGTCTCTCACTTGGTGTCTCTTACTGGTGGCTTCTATTCTCCCTCCCCATCCTGACTGACTTTCACTGGTGAATCCCATCTTTCTTCAACTCCTCTTTCATCTGCTCCTTGATTCTGGAATTATCCTCTGACCCCATGGTTGGATGACTGCTTCCCTAACCCAGTGAGTGGAGCATTTTCCGCTGAACACGGCAGGCCGTGTTTTCATTTTGTTTGGGTTTATATGGTCCCCCCGGGCTAAGCTGTGTGACTCAGAGAACACTCATCAGAAGAGGCCGATGCAGGGAAATTGAGTCATTAATAGGAAAAGAAGATGGGGAAGTGGCATTTCATTTCAAGAATAAGAATGAAGAAGGTAACTGGTCCAGTTAGACCTCATCTCACCCGCAGCCTGGCCTCCAAGCAGATTTCCTGAATGGCTGCTTTCTGGGAGTGAGACTTTGCAAAGATCCGTGATGTTGCCTTGGAGGGGCACATGCGGTGGCACATCAGAGCCCCAGGTGAGCACAGGATATCTCACCTCGTAAGCTTTACGTTGTTTTCCCCTGAAAAGAAGTTAACCTCCTGGATCTGGGTCTCTGCCTTTCCCTAAATTCATTAGAAGTTTCCCAACTCACTTGTTACCAACTAAAATAGATTCTGAATTATTGTTTTGTCCTAGAATATAAGAAGGTGCTAAAGATGTTTGATGTCGTCTTAAGTAGCTGCCCACGTCCTCTCACACTGTCAAGAGAGGGGAAGATGGAGAATTTGCATACCAGCTAAGTTTAAGCAGTATTTGTTCAGTTCCTGGGCCCAGCTGAGTTAGGGAGCCAGAGTACCTTAGAGCTTCCTCCTGTGGTTGGGGGCAGCCTACCTTCTGTGTCCATCTCTTAAATCTGTGCTTGGACACATGAAAAAGTGCTCCTCATCACTTGTCATCAGGGAAGTACAAATCAAAACCACAGTGGGAAAAATTAGAAAGACAAACCATAAGAGACCCCTAACTCTGGGAAACCAACAAAGGTTTACAGAAGGGGAAGAGGGCGGGGAGATGGGGTGACTGGGTGACGGGCACTGAGGGGGGCACTTGATGGGATGAGCGCTGGGTGTTATACTATATGTGGGCAAATTGAGTTTAAATAAAATATTTTTAGAAATCGGTGCAACATTATTGTCCTGAGTCTACAGGTAGTCTCACAGGTTGCTGATGTCTGCATAAAACTGACGCAGTCTTTCTGAGTGAAAATTAGGCAGTTGTTTTCAAAAATGTTCTTGCCCCTTGACTCTGTGATCGAGTGTATAGGATTTTGCTTGATGGTTTGTTTGACAAGGCGATGTTTGCTGTGGCTTCCCAGGAAATGGGGTAAGTTATCAATCACACACGAGACAAAGTACTGTGTGACCATCAAAAATATATCAACGCGGCTGTGTTTTTAGACATAAGGGACGTTCACGATGCCCTATTGAATACATCAGATTCACAACAGTAAGTGCACATAAGTATATACAAGAGAACGTATACGTTTGCATAGAAGAAATAACCAGAAAGGACAGACCAAAATGATACTTGTTTCTGGGCAGTGCGATTAACAGTAATTGTAGTCCATGACGGATAATTTTATTTTTCTGTCTTCTGCAATGAAGAGGCATTACTCGTGGAAAAGAAAATTATCTTAGCATCGAAACTGGCCTCCGGAGTAGAGAGATGGGACAAGATGCTGCTGAACTTGGATCAGCGAGGCCATCAGGGTGCCACGCTCACTGATGTGGCCGGTGTATCAGCAGGTGCTGATGGCCCGTCGTTGCTCCAGAATAAGGATGTGCGTGTGAGGGACTCAAAAGTGGGGCCAGCCTGAGAAGCACTTTGCAGATTGGTTCATCTCCTTGCTCTCTTTACCTCTAATGTCCTGACACTGTAGGCTAATTGCTTACCTTTAATGTTGACTTTAGAGAAAAATCTATTCTTTTTTATGATAGTCACACAGAGAGAGAGAGAGAGGCAGAGACACAGGCAGAGGGAGAAGCAGGCTCCATGCACTGGGAGCCCGACGTGGGATTCAATCCCGGGTCTCCAGGATCGCGCCCTGGGCCAAAGGCAGGCGCCAAACCACTGCGCCACCCAGGGATCCCGAAAAATCTATTTTTAATTGTCTTATCCCATAATATACACAGGCAAAAGAATATTTACAAAATAAAAGGTAGAAGAAATACTCAGATGCAGAAATGCAGAGTCCCAGAAGTGGAGCGTGACCATCAGATCCTGGGGAGGCGCCCGCTGCCATCTGCACCCAGCCCGCCTCAGAGAAGAAAACCCGGTCCTGGATCATTTTGATCGCAGTCTTGCTTTTCTTTATGATTTTATTTGTAGACAATATTTTAGTTAGTTTTGTCTGTTTGGGGTTTTACCTTATGATTCTTCTGCAACTTGTGCTTTTCACTCTGAATCTTGTTGGTGAGTTCCGTCCCCGGAGCGTGTGGGGTCGTTCACTCCCTGCACGTGGTCAGGTGCTGGGAGGAGGGGGTGCCCAGGGGGCTTCTGTGCATCCTCCTGGTCCTGGGCTTCGGCTGCCATGAGAGTTCTTGCCGGTGACCTCGGTGCCGATTTATATGTAGGTGTGGATGGGCTGGATGGAAGGGGGTGCGCACCCCACAGATCACGGTAGCTTATTTTCCAAGTTACTCGTCTCTCTTTAGGATTCTTGCCAGCAGCATATGAGAGTTTCCATCCTCCACGTACTCATCAAATTAGATAATGTCAGCCTTTGGACTTTTTACTAATCCAGTGGGTGTGAAATGATTTAATTTGTGTTTCCCAGAACATCGGAGAGGCTGAGCATATTTTCTTGGGTTTGTTAACCATTTGCGATTTCTTCCTACAGCGAATTCTGTTTTGGATCTATTGGGTTATTTCTGTGCTTTATTTTTTTTTAAAGATTTTATTTATTTATTCATGATGGGGGGGGGGGGCAGAGACACAGGCAGAGGGAGAAGCTGGCTCCATGCAGGGAGCCCGACGGGGGACTCGATCCCGGGACCCCAGGGTCACGCCCTGAGCCGAAGGCAGGTGCTGAACCACTGAGCCACCCAGGGATCCCCCTATTTTTGTGCTTTAAACTGGTCTAAGAATTATTTTTTATTCTGGTAACTTGTCCTTTGCTAGTTACACATGAGAGATATATTGCTTCTTCTAATTAGTAGCATGTCTTTTAATTTTCCAGTGGGTTTGATGAAAAGACATCTGTAATTTTATTCACCCTACTTTTTTCATGATATGCCTTTTTTTGGTGTCTTGTTTAAGAAGTCCCTTCCGACCTAGTGATTCATAAATCCTGTTGTCTGCCTTTTTTTTTTAAAGATGTTATTTATTTATCCATGAGAGACCCAGAGGGAGAGGCAGAGACACAGGCAGAGGGAGAAGCGGGCTCCCTGCGGGGATCTCCATGGGGGACACGATCCCAGGACCCCAGGGTCACGACCCGAGCTGAAGGCAGACACTCAACCACTAAACCACCTGGGCATCCCAATCTTATTGTCTTCTAAAATGTTTATAATTTAATCTTTGTGAATCATGTGAAGGTGTCCAATCTTAATTTTTCTACATGGAGGGCTGTTTGCTCCAGGACAGCTTACTAAGAGACCTTCCTCTCCCCATGGATGTGTAGATGCCAGGTCTGTCATAAGTTGTGTCCTACAGGAAGCTTCCACGTATGTGGAGGACTGTTTGCTGGATCCTCCAGAGAACATAGGTGTTTGAGTTCTCCAGATGCCAAGGGGCTCTCCTAGAGAGCATCTTTTTTTTTTTTTTTTTTTTTTTTTACCAAAAGCCATTTTTCTCACTGGACAAGTTAGAAGTTGTAGTGCCCCGGGGTTGGTCTGGGCCACAGTGACGTCCTCGAGCACCTGGGCACTTCCCTTGTTCCCTCCGCCAGAATCAGCCTGCATTGATTCCTCACAGCTGCTGCTGCCCCAGGTTTCGCATCCACATTCCGTCCACATCCGAAGTGGGAAGGTTTACAATGCTGTGCCATCTCTGGGTCCTCGTGGACCACCCAAGTAGTGTACACTCGGGTTGCCAGCTCCCACACAGTCCCCCTCGGGAGTAGGGACCCAGGGAGGCCCTTGCGGCTGCGCATTCAACAGCTGAGGCTGCTTTGCTTGCCCCCCAGATCCCCGTGGGGAGCGACGCTCTTGATTTTCTCTTCTCCTTGCTCTCAGGGTGCAGCCCCGTGGGGATGCGGGTTTATGGGAATGTGGGTTTATGTACAAGTTCCCCACCTTAAACCCTTCTCCTTGGGTGGCCCGAGGCTTTGTCCTCTGCACCCCAGGGGCCAGTGAGCGCCAAAGCGGGAAGCCATCTGGGTGGCAAATGCGGAACCCATGAGAGCTTCTTTGCTTTGCACCTCTGGCTTCCCACCTGGACTTAGTTATTGGGCTTCTTAATATTCCTTACTTGCTTGGCAGCTGATCACAAATTTAGATAGTCGGGGTTGGGGATCCCTGGGTGGCTCAGCGGTTAAGTGTCTGCCTTTGGCCCAGGGTGTGATCCTGGGGTCCTGGGATGGAGTCCCACATTGGGCTCGCTGCAGGGAGCCTGCTTCTCCCCCTGCCTGTGTCTCTGCCTCTCTCTCTCTTTCTGTGTTTCTCATGAATAAATAAATAAAATCTTAAAAAAAAAAAAAAAAGTTGGTTTTTTTTCCTGGAATTTTTAATTATTTTTTATTTTTTAAAGATCCCATTCATTTGTGTGTGTGAGAAAGAGAGAGAAAGAGAGAGCACACACAGGGGTAGGGGAGCCAGAGAGGGAGAAGCAGACTCCGCGCTGAGCAGGGAGCCCAACGCAGGGCTCCATCCTAGGAGCCTGAGACCATGACCTGAGCCACAGGGAGGCGCCTAACTGACTGAGCCACCCCAGTGTCCCAGGAGATTTTAGCTGTTTTTGAGCAGGAAGGTCGGGCTGGTTCTCCAGACTGTGGAAACAGGAGTCGGCTAATTTTTTTTAATTGCATTATGTTTTATCAATCTTGTCTAAAGGTTTGTTGGAGACTGAACCATTGCAAGGACGAGATGAAGACACGGTAGCCAGTGCTGACTTCCCTAGCATGCTGTCCGAGGAGGAAAGAGAAGAGTTAAAGGCAGAATTAGTTCAGGTATGTTTAGTCGTCCTACTGTTGTTCTGTGTCTCTCAGGATCTGAGGAGTTCATGTGAGTTTTGTGTGAGTCCCATGGTACAATTATGTTGTCTTTCCTGCATTTATGCATTGAGGAAGTGCCAGCGGGGGTGGAAGGGGCAGAGGGAGAGAGAGTCTTAAGCAGGCTCCATACCCAGCCCAAAGCTCCACAGGGGGCTTGATCTCATGACCTTGAGATCATGACCTGAGCTGAAATCAAGAACCAACACTTAACTGACTGGCCACCACCGTGTTGTCTTTCATTTAATAAAATTTAATAAATGATATATTGTAAGGTGATTCATTTTTTTTCTAGGGTGTTTTTGTACTGCTAGTTGTCCATTACCCACTGGTTAGAGTAAAAAAAAAAGGATACTAATGTTGCTTAAGCAACAGTGGCAAGTAGCTGTAAATATGCACCTCTTATTCTTTTTTATTTTAAGATTTTATTTATTTATTCATGACAGAGAGAGAGAGAGAGAGGCAGAGACACAGGCAGAGGGAGAAGCAGGCTCCATGCAGGGAGCCCGATGCGGGACTCGATCCCAAGACCCCGGGATCACACCCTGAGCCAAAGGCAGACGCTCAACTGCTGAGCCACCCAGGTGTCCCTGCACCTCTTACTGTTTTTAATTTTGCAGTATTATGGGAACAGTACTCACTCACAGAGCTGATGAATTCCTCCAAGACCTTGGTATAGGTAGCGGTGCAAGCTCCTATTTAAGAGCGGTTTTTGCTTTAGGTCAGCAACTTAGCTCAACAAATACTTTGAAGTGGTTTATTTTTTGTAACGAAAAAAAAAATCAATCATAGAAGCAACTGGATTTCTTACACTGTGTGCTCGTCTGCAGAAGGACCCAACACTGGGGGCGGCAGCAAGGAAAGCTGTGAGGAATCCAGGTTTCCTTAGATCTTGTGTCGTTGCTTCGGGCATCCGGACTTAGAGGTGGGGAGGATGCCTGGCCCACTAGGAATACAGTTGCTAAAGCCATTTGTTGGCAGCACCCACTAAGCCTTAAATACTTCGCTAAGGAACAGTTATGTTGTAGGAGAAAAGCACTGGATAAAGGGAGCTTTTCTTTTTTTTTTTTTTATTTTTATTTATTTATGATAGTCACACACACAGAGAGAGAGAGAGGCAGAGACACAGGCAGAAGGAGAAGCAGGCTCCATGCACCTGGAGCCCGACGTGGGATTCAATCCCGGGTCTCCAGGATCGCGCCCTGGGCCAAAGGCAGGCGCTAAACCGCTGCGCCACCCAGGGATCCCGGGAGCTTTTCGAATAGGGTAAGCAGTAGGGCCAGAGAGTGGAGGCCCATATCCCTTCCCATTCTGCATCCCTGCATCCGAGGGCACAGAGCTCCTGGTCCGGCTGGAAGCAAGTCTCTGGGCTCGATCGCAGGCTGAGGATACAGCTTTGAGCATCACCGTATCCTCACCCCGCTTTGTCTGCTCCAGACTCCTCAAGCTCTCATGTTCCGGTGGTGTTTGTTTATGATGATATTAAAGACTTCTCAGGTGTCCTCGCAAAGCACACCCGAAAATAACTGCATTGTGAAATGCAAGAGCAGCTTGTTCTCCTGGTACAGCAGAAATGATTTCAGTAAGCGCAGGGCCTCCAGGCAGGTAGCCCGGTCCTTTGGCTGGCTGGGCCTGCGGCCGCTGATCTAGAACCACCCAGTGTACTTCCAGTTGGCCACACTTGCCGGCACACGCGGGCCGAAGTCAGCGGCGACGGACAGCGTCCTAGCTCTGTGTTTTCATAAGGCCCGGAATTCTGGTTCATGCCGTGTGTTCACGTCAGTTGTGGTGTCCGAAGTTAGGCTCTGCTCAGTGGTGTGAGCTCGCCGATTCTAAGCTAACAGTTAATTCCTTCACTGTTACAGTCCAAGTTTAAGTTCTGTACTTAAACCTCTGTAGCAGGCCGACCTTTATAAAATGCCTTTGGTTTTCTGGGTTCTGGAACTGCTGGGGTCTGCATGCACATGCACGCACACACATACATATTTAAATTACAAATTTTTATATTATTTTTTAATATTTATTTATTCATGAGACACAGAGAGGCGGAGCCACAGGCAGAGGGAGGAGCAGGCTCCCTGCAGGGAGCCCCATGCGGGACCCGATCCCAGGACCCCGGGATCACGCCCTGAGTCAAAGATGCTCAGCCACTGAGCCACTCAGGCATCCCCACACCTCTGTTTTCTGTGTGCGCTCTTTATTTTCTAAACATTCAGCAGTGAGCACACGCATTACTTTTCTAGTCAAGAAAAAGTGAGCCTTGGTTTTAAGTGGATGCCTCTGTGATACAAAAAACCCAATGGTGCTTCCGGAAACTCCTGTCTGGTTCGGCCACATTACTGAGCTTCCAGCACCTCTCATTACTAGGACTCTTCAGCCTGACTTCTGAAAATAACACAGACCCCATTCCTATGTTCGAGCTACCAGGATGCATGTTCTCATCCTTTAGGATGCTTCCTGTCTCTTATTTCTGGGTTGTTCAGAGATGAAGAAGTACCGCATAGTATTGCCAGGGTGGCATCGTGACTTCCAGAGGCACGAGGGCGCAGCTGTGTGCCCCCAGGCCCAGTCCATCGCGCGGGAAGTGTATCTGATGTTTTTTCTCTTCACGTTTCCACCGCTTCTCCCTCTGCTTCGGTCCACCTCTGCATATTAATGCTCATCCTTTCCTTGAGTTGGCTTTCCCTGCCCTCCAGCAAATGCACGCTGCAGCTGCTGTGTGCGTGTGCCTGCGTGCCTCCACGAGCGTGTACACACACACGCACACGTTCACACACATGTGCATACACACTCATACTCATATACCCACTCCAAACCAGGTTCTTTCCAGATCAGATTCGCATTCAGACACGCTCGGATGCTAGTGTTTCATTACAACAAGGACACACAGAGAGCAATCTCGGCAGTCCCACAAGTGGCCCTCCAGAGACCAGAGCCATCTGTTGTATGGCCCAGCTCCCCTGCCTCAGCTCTCCACAGACATCCTTCCTGGGCCCCTGGTCGCAAGCAACTGCCCTCTGTGCCTGAGGGAAGATCCTACTGGATCCATTGGCCACTTGGGCAACAGGACACCTCACAGGCCAGCCCGTTAGACTGGCTTGGAGGCAGGTAGTCGTGATGGCCATGACCCCAAAGTGAGAGGTCTGCATCCAGACCTCTCTGACTCCTTTGCTTACAAGAGGCCTCAGGGCATGCCAGGGATCCAGTCTCCTCTTCAGTGTCCTCCGAGTCCCCCACCGGTTCGTGCCTATGCTGGATTCCTCCCCACTGCTTTATCCTGCACTGTTTTGTTGTTCGATTCCCGTGAGGTGGCCCTTATACTTGGAGCAAACTCACAACTCCACTTGTCCACACAGCCCACGTATTGTCGTGTGCTACCAAGTGTTAGCAAGAGGAAGATCTGTCCTTGTGTCGGAACCATAAAGTAAGCCAGTATTGCCCAAAAGGCTACATCTTAGATGGACTCTGTGTCGTAAAAGAGGAATCTGTTAACACAATTTAATCTTTTATGATTATGGTCATGCAATATGTGTGTTTTTAAGTTTCTTCGTTGTCAGGCCAGTATCACCTCTGATCTGGTGCAGTGGTCTGCGTATAGAAAGTATGCAATTAAGGTTTATAATTAACTTGAATTATTTTATACGTTAAAGAAATATTTACTTTTTTTTAAGTTTATTTATTTATTTTTTTTAGCAGCCTCTGTACCCCACATGGGGCTCAAACCCATGACTCCAAGACTAAGAGTCACATGTTCTATCAACTGAGCCGACCAGGTCCTCCAAAATATTTGCATTTTTAAATACTGGAAGTTGAATATGCATTCTTACACACCTTACCAGTATATAAAGAAATAATATTTTGTTTCAGCTGTTTGTTCTCATTAGCTCCTGACATGACCTCATCATGACCTGAGCCAAAGGCAGATGCTTAGCCAACTGAGCCACCCAGGCGTCCCTGCAATTTGGCTGGGCTTTTGAAAAGGATGAAGTGCTAGCATTAGCACTGTAAATTTATGATTATATAACCATCAAACACTGCCAACATCCTCTAGATAAAATGACTCAAGAAAAATAAGCATTAATAGGAGGTGGAAAAATACCAGGCAATATTATTAAGTAAGCAAAGCCTCTTTTCAGGCTCCCTTCATCCTTCTTTGGGTTCGTCTCGCTTCCTGTGGTGTGAGGTGCCCCCAGGAAGAACACACAGTTCCCTCAAGCCACCTGTCTCATAGACTGATAGAGAAGTGCCTTAGGCTCTTGGTCTTTCTCTCCTAGTTCCTTCTTCCAAGGCCTTCGTTCTTTCTGGACTGAATCGTGAACAACTGAAGTGTTAATAATCAGCAATGTCTTGCTGTAATACGCTTCTGTGTTAGAGCCCTCCAGAGAAGCAGAACCAATAGGGTATATGTACATGGAAAGAGATTTGTTACAAAGGAATTGGCTGATGTGATGATGGAGGCTGACAATCACCAGATCTATAGTCAGCAAGCTGGAGAACCAGGGGACCTGATGGTGTGGCTCCAGTCTGAAGGCCAGCAGGCTCAAGGCCTAAAAACAGCTGATGGTACAGTTTAAATATGAAGGAAGAGGAAAAACAATGTCCCAACTCAAATACAGTCAGACAAGAAGAGTCCCTATGAACTGAAGGAGGGTCAGCCTTTTTCTTCTATTTAGGACTTCAATCGATGTGTTGATGTCCACCCACTTTGGGAAGACAATCTGCCCTACCCAGTCTTCCAATTCTTCCAATTCAATTGATAATCTTATGCAGAAACACCCTCATGGGCACACGCAGCATTATATTTGGCCAGATGTCTGGGCATCCCATGGCCAAATCAAGTTGACACATAAAAATAATCACCACCCTCTCTCAAGGAGTATCTGGATTTTTTTTTTTTTTTTTGAGTATCTGGATTTTAATCTTAGTTCTTAGGAGTCTCAGCCAGAGGCATGATTACCCAGGAGAGGAAGCTGGCACTGAAGTAGTGTGTGCAAGACACCAAATAGTCTTACTCCTAAGCATCATACTGATGATTTAATAGTTTATGAAAGTATTTCTTTGTCCGGATAGAAGTAAGATTTTTTTTTTTTATGTAATCTAGCATAAAATAGGAAAGTAAGTTTTCAATCTTCTAACGTAAATTTCATTTTGAAGGTAATTCATTAGCTAATTCAGGTTAAGTCATATGTTTTTGCATTTTTTTATTGAGGTATAAAATTAACTGTTTTAATATAAAATTACCTGTTTTAAAGTGAACCATTCAGCGGCATTTGTTATACTTACAATGTGGTGTAACTACCACCTCTAGTTCCAAACTATTTTTAGCACCCCAAAAAGAAAACCCATACTCTTTGTGCAGTTGCTTCCTATTTTCCCCTCTGCATTCTGTATCTCTGCATTTACTGTTCTGTGTATTTCATGTAATAGATGGCCTTTTGTGTTTGGCTTCTTTCATGTAGCCTACGTTTTTGATATTCTTCCATGTTGTAGCGTGTCTCAATACTTCAGTCCTTTCCGTGGCTGAATAATGCTCCTTTTTGGTGTATACTGCAATACTTTATCTCTTCATCCTTTGATGGGTATTTCGGCTATTTTCACATCTGGCTGCTGTGAATGGTGCTGTTATGAACATGTGTCTATGTGTATTTGTTTATATTCTTTGGGGAATATACCTGGGAGTGGAATTGTTGGGTCACATGGTAATTCTTCGTTTAACTTTTTAAGAAACTACTGGACGGTTTTCCACAGTGGCTGAGCCATTTTACATTCCTACCGGCAGCATACAAGGATTCCAGTTTTGCTACATCCTCACCAACACTTGTCATGTGCCTGTTAATTCATATTTAAATAGCCAAGTCTAAATATGTAGTCTTGGGTGTAAATATTTGTCATCCAAGGAGATCTTCTAGGGAGTCAAGAAACCAAAGAACCGGACTATTAGTTTATAATAAAGAAATGATTAATTTAAAATTAAGGGAGAAAGGATATATTCAATACTTTAGTTAATGACTTACCTGCACTCCACCTCATCCCAACAGGAATTTGATGTGGCTTACGGAGGTACTTACAGTATTGGCTTTCCACCACCTGCATCAGAGTACCTGGGAGCGTTTGTTGAATAATGTAGATAGCCTGACCCTACAAAATTGAAGATACCAGAATCTTCGGGCATTAAAAGGGGCATATATCTGGAATCTGCATTTTAATACGCCCTATGAGTGACATTTATGTAAACTGAAATTGAGAACCATTGGTGTAACTAGGCCAAAAAAATCTCATTAGTCAAATGACTGGACTAATGGTGGACTCTCACCATGAGCATCATTTAAAATATTTGTGATTAAAGACTTTGCCGTGAGGCAGAACTGTCTGCTCTGTGGAAAGAGATGTGTGGTTCTCATTTTCATTGTTGCAAGCTAATATAATTTAAGATTATGTGTTTTTTTCAATTTCTGGATTTGCTTACAGATTTTTTTGGCATATATTTAGATCGCCGGTAATTATACTGAAAGCTTCAAGAAGTGTGGGTCTCAACATTTCATTGAAATGATAAGAATTTCATTAAAGAACCTGAGAATAGACCCACCTGAGTAACTGAGTTCATGTTTCCATCATTAGAAGTCTGTTCCTTATAAATGCTTTTTAATGTATGCTTCCGTATTTAAAATATTAGGTGTGGGACTTCATTATTCTTTCTTTAGGTTGGTGTTTGGTGAACTGGTCACTTCAGTGTTTCTACCTATCACTTTTTTGGGATCAAGGATTTCATTAGAAAACTCTGAGTCCCTTATTCACCTCCCTCAAATAACTAATGAACTAATGAATTCACCTCCCTCAAATAACTAAGGATTTCATTAGAAAACTCTGAGTCCCTTATTCACCTCCCCCAATTTTGAATAAATTTCTAGGGTCCCCTAGATATGAGGTTGAGAGTATCAAGATGTGTAAGCCTCTTTCCTCTTCTCTACATCTGTAATTTCTTTCTGCCAGTTAAAAATTGTCCGATTATTTTTATTACACGGTGAAAACTAGTCATAACCAAGTCGTTAAAAAATCCAAGACTCTCAATAATTTCAGTCACTCAGTACATACTATTTATGCAAAAGATAGCAGAAAAGGTCTTTTCTACAGAATTAAAAGGCTGACATGAAGCATGACATCTTCTACAGAAAGAGAGCCAGAGATGCAACCTTGAGAAATACTAGGCCACAGATTAAACACAAAAGGACACATTGACAAAGATGAAAAAGTGGAATGTGACATGATTGCCAAAAGAATAGAGGGTTTAAAATAACTGTGCATTCTCATTTAATGGGGAGAGTAAAAGCACGACCCCCTTTGGTGGTCCCCGAGTAGACTCCTCTCGCAGCAATGAGTATATGTCTGCATACCGAAGACCCGCGCAACAAGAAAGGACGGAGCGCTCTTGACTGTAACATGTTCACCGAATGTGTAATTCATTTTAGAAAAGTTTCTGTGAAGCATTAGAAAACTGTCCCATAAACATAAAAAAATGAATAATGCTAGATTACTAGGACATTTGCTGATATTGAAAACTCCAAGAGATAGTTCTTTTCTACCATCCTGTTTAAGATGCTTCTGACTCCAAATTTTGCCCATTTTGCTTAAGTGATCATTTGTGTCTCTGACACTTCACAACGCTATTTTGATCTGTCCACCAGTGGGGTAAAGTCTTCCTTGCATGAGTAAAAAGGCTAATATGTGCAAAGGTACTTGTCTTTCTTGAGATGCTTTTCCAACAGCTAGGTCTCTGCTGACCCAAGGAACACATTTGCATGATGACTAATGGTGTTAGTGTAAATGTAGTTTGTGGTCAGAAGTAGAGCGATATTTTGGATGTAAATGAGACACAGCTGTCATTTTTTAAAAATAAGAAATCTAGTAAGAATGTCAGGTTTTTTATGACCTCTATGCTTGTGGGATACTAAGGAAGTACTAGGAGTTCTCTTCTGGCTTCACGAAGTCACAGTCATTTATACTTTTCAGAAAACAATGATGTAAAACCTTAAGTAAAAACTTAATGATGTAAAAACTTATTACCAGGGCAGTACATTATAAAATCTGACAATAAAAAAAAATCTGACAATTGGAATCGAAAACTTTGTGGAGTTTCAGATTGATTTTCACAGGTTAGACTAGCACTCTCTAAAATCTGGGCATTTTACTGAACGGCTTTGTTAAAAATTACATTGCAAGATCAGTTTTTTTTGTGTATGACTTATTTTATAACTGTCAGTTTGTACCTTTTGACCTTCTTCACCCGTTTCACCCACCATCACCCCCACTCCTTACCTCTGGTGACCACCGATCTCTTCTCTGTATCTATGAGCTTCTTTTCATTTGCTTTGTGTTTTTTTGTGTTGTTTTTTTTTTTTTATTCCACATATAAATGTGGTATGTGGACCTAGGAGAGAGGACCTACAAAGAGGATTTAGGAAACTTTTGGAGGTGATGGATATGTTTGCTTTCTTGATTGCGGTGATAACTTCACAAGACACACGTGTCAAAACTCTCAGACTATACACTTTAAATGTGGGCAGTTTATGGAAATCCACTACATGTCAATAAATTATTAAAAAGAAACAAATCACATTCTTACATATGTCCTTTCCCCCCTAGTTCCTCCCTTCCTGAAGTATTAGCTTGGCCAAACTGTGGTGTCTGGCCTGTCTGTGCCTACAGCACTGCAGCTATTGTGAATGTGTGATTGGCAAACAATAAACACACAATACTGACTAGTGACACTTGAAGTTGCTTATGGGAGAAAGGAAAACAGTACAAAACCAATATTTTTTATTCAAAAATTATATCTAAGTGCAAATTTTATTAAAAAAAAAAAAAAAAAACACTTGGGAGGGTGCCTGGGAGGCCCAGTTGGTTTAGCAGATGACTCTTGTTCTCAGCTCAGGTCTCGATCTCAGGGTTGTGAGTCCAAGCCCTGCTTTTTTTTTTTTTTTTAAACGTTTGGAAGATTAGAAGCCAAAAAATTAAGTGGTGGCTATTTCCTAGTGGATTGTAGGTAATTATTCTTGTTTATATTTTGCTGTATGAATGAGTTTTTTTTTTATAAGGAGCAGTGATTACTTTTACAATCATTAAAACTAAAAAAAACCTAGTTTCTATTTTAAAATGTCAGACTGTCATCTCTATGGGATGCGTTTGCTATAGGCAGGCATGGGCCTGGTAATACAGGGGTGCAGGGGGTTGCTGTGGAGCACCGAGAGCTTTGCAGGTGTACATTTCAGCGGGTCTCACATCTTTCCACACCATGTTCCTTCCCACCTGTAGCTAGAAGACGAAATTACAACATTACGGCAAGTTTTATCAGCGAAAGAAAGGCATCTGGTGGAGATAAAACAAAAACTCGGCATGAACCTGATGAATGAATTAAAACAGAACTTCAGCAAAAGCTGGCATGACATGCAGACCACTACCGCGTAAGTATATCAGTAGAATTTTTTAAAAAATCACTTAGCCTGCTGTCTCTCACCTCTTCTGTTTTTTTTTTCCCCTATGAGGCTGATTCGGTACTTGTGACTAGGAAAAATATTTTCTCTAGAAGGAAAATAAATATGAATAATCATTAAATACGTTGTATAATGCAGACTCTACAAAGTAGCTTCCTGAAATTAAATTGTTCACCAGTCGGCTTTTAATGGGTTTGTTTTTTTTTTTCCTCTCTATTGTATATTTTCAAGCATTTGTTAAATATATGTCTTTTCTTTGTGTTTTCTCATGCAATTCTAAAGGGACAGGTGCTTTTTCCTCAGGTTACTTGGCATTCACTATTCACTACAGATTTTCAGTTTCTAAAATGAATGGTTGGCAGTTGCAGTACAGACTTGTTTGTCCCTTACTTCGAAAAGAAAAGCGTGGGGGCAGCCCGCGTGGCTCAGCGGTTTAGCGCCGCCTTCATCCCAGGGCGTGATCCCAGAGACCTGGGATCGAGTCCCGCATCGGGCTCCTTGCATGGAGCCTGCTTCTCCCTCTGCCTGTGTCTCTGCCTCTCTCTGTCTCTCATGAATAAATAAATAAATAAAATCTTTAAAAAAATAAAAAAGAAGAAGAGCTTATACTTTGGGGATGTGTTTTTCATCCCTTCTACTCTAGGGAATATTTAGAGCTGGGGTAAGGCCATGTGAAATGATAGAAAAATATGTGTGTGTGTGTGTGTGTAATGCTCTCTGTCCCTGGTTCTTGATACCAAGTCTCTAAATCCCTTGGCACTTCCAGGGTGGTAGCAGTATCCTTTGTTCTAATGAAGTGATTCTCAATGGCTCTGGGATGGGGGCGCTGGTCACCAGCAAGACCATTCCATGATTAGAAGCTTGGACTTGCAGCCGTCTGCCCTGTCCTCCAGATTGGGGAGAGGGTGCTAGAAATGGAGTTAATGACTGGTCAGACCTATATGATGAAGCTTCCATAAAAATCCCCCAAAACATGGTGTCCAGAGAGCTTCCGGGTTGAGGAACCCATGAAGGTGCTGGGAGAAGGCGCACCAGGAGAGAGCATGGAAACCCCACAGCCTTCCCCACATGCCTTGCCCTGTATCCTCTCGGGTCTGTATCCTCTGTCATATGCTTTCCTAATAAACCAGTCATCTAGTAAGTCAACCGTTTCTCCTGAGTTCCGTAAGCCGCTCTAGCAAATCAGTCAAACTTGAGAAGGACGTCATGGGAACCTCCGATTTATTGTCCTCCGGTCAGAAGCACCCAGCTGACACATATTGGCATCTGAAGTAGGATGGGGGGGGCAGTCTTGTAGGATTGAGCCCTTAACCTGTAGGATCTGACCCTGTCTCAGGAAGGCAGTGTCTTAAGCGTTGGACACCCAGCTGGTGTCACAGAATTGCCTGGTGAGGGAAAACCCATGCCTCTGGTGTCGGCCGCGTTGTGAGTGCGGTGGTCGGCCTGGGAGCAGAGGAGACACCGGAAGAGGGAGTTTTTCCTGCTCACACCCCAGAAATGTTTTTGGCTTTCCCGTTATCTTTTGGTCTGATATCAGGCAAAGTTACAGAGTAACTTCGGGTGTTCTACAATCATAAGTTTATTGGATTACTTTTTAAATTATGTGAGATATTCAGCTATTGTGGTGCTTTTCTGATGATTTAGGATATTTTGCACGTCAGGTGTTCTTGTATCAAAGGGAAGAAGGTGCCCACATCATGATGTAATCTTTCTTGTTTTTTGTGAGGCGGGGGGGGGGGGGGGCGCGGGGGGGTTAGGAGCTGCTGGAGAAAGTTCCTATCTTGGCCCTAACATCCGCCCGCAGTTTTTAGCTCTGTGTTTTGCGTTTTCTTCCCTGCCATGAATCCGTCAGATGGTAAAGATACTACATTCCCCGTATTTTAGTGGAAATCAACTTTTCTCCTTGCGGGTCCTTGTGTCCCCGACGCAGATAGGCCGGGCGGTCAGCGTGAGAGCCAGTGATGGACAGCAGTGACTCAGGTTTGCTGGGGGCCGGCTTTGCCTGCTGGTTCCTGGAAACTAAGACCTAAGACCTTCGTGAAGGTGTCCTTCGTTTTGGGAGTTCCATCTAGAAGGCACGTGATCTCCCCGTTCTGCTTCCCCTGGCTTCCGTGCAAAGGAGAATGTCCTTTTCCCCTGTCACAGCCTGGTAGTCCCGTCTGCTCCTGTGCTAACCCGGGGGCCCATCCGGACGGCGTCAGAGCACGGCCGGGCAGGGCAGGATGAGCCAGGAAGCCCATCACGTGGTCTCCGGAGGCAAATGAGCCTTCCCGGCCCGAGGGTGACAAGTATAGGAGGCGACGAGGGACCACACGGTGTTATCAACGTAGTAGAGCGCAGCAGTCTGTGAACGACCTCCCATAACGGACCGCTGGATCTTAGGCACTAAATTAAAGGAGCCTCCCTGTCAGCGTTGGCTTCCACCTTGGCCCTTGGGTGGCTTCTGTTGAGTTGCCGGCCCTGACAGGGTGAGGCCCAGCGAGCTCCTGCACCCTGGCCCCCGGCGCCTCCTGTCGCACTGATCTGAGCTTCCTCCTGGGCGCAGGCCAGGCGGGGTCCCCTGCGTGGCCTCCCTGAGCTCGCTGCGGGGGTGTGCGCGGACCAGAGGGCAGGCCGACCCCTAAGGCTCTAGCTGCTGGAGGGAGGGAGGGCAGAGGGCACGTCAGGCCTGCTGGGGACAGGGTGGGGAGCCACTCACGGTCCTCCCGACACATGGAATCAGTGAGGAGGGAGGGTGGCCAGCTTCCCCTCCTCATGTCGTCTCTGGTTTTCTCATGTTTGAAAAACAAGTTGGTTTTCTAGTCAGAAGGTGTAGTTAGTATCAAGCCTTTTTTGTTGTTTTTTTTAAAGATTTTACTTATTTATTCATGAGAGACACACACAGAGAGAGAGGCCGAGACCCAGGCAGAGGGAGAAGCAGGCCCCATGCAGGGAGCCCGACGTGGGACTCGATCCCCGGACCCCGGGGTCACGACCTGAGCTGAAGACTCAACCGCTGAGCCCCCAGGGGCCCCAGGGGCCAGTTTTTTGTCAAATGAACAGATTATTCCCCAGGGTTATGGGGCGGACAGACTAGTCAGGAACACCGGTGGGTTTTTGTCTTCGTGGATTTCGCAAGTGGTCCCGGGGAGCGCGCTCCACAGCGAGTGTGAGGCCTGAGGCGAAGGACAGGCCAGTGGCCCGTGGGGGGGGCGCCCCTGGCCATGGCCCCGGGGGGTGTTCCGCGGAGCTCCGAAGGCCGAGTGGGAGCTGCATGAGCCCCCCGCGGGGGGCACCCTGTGGTGCCGGGGAGAGGAGGCTCCCGGGGCCTCGGGGTTTCTGTTAACAGAGTCACCGACTCCACAGGCGCGACAAGGCCGTCCCAAGGGTCGTGCGGTCTCTACGAGTCATGATGACCCGGCGGCTCGCAGGGCCCTCGGCTGCGGGCTTCCCCCGGTGCACGGAGCTCCCACCTCCGGAGCCCTCGAAAGGGAAATGAGGGCAGCCCGGGGGGCTCAGACGGGGAATGGGCCTCCTGCGCTGCCCAGGTCCGACCGTAGTGAGGGACAGCGAGGGGACGGGCCTGGAGGCCTGGGGTTCCCCGCAGGTTGGGGGGTGGCAGACGAGGGCTGCCGAGGGATAGGGCGGGGGCAGCTGGTGGCGCCTGCCTGGGACGGGCCAGTTGGGACTGTCTCCAGCGGTGGGCCTGTAGCATCGAGGCCGAGCCCGGGGCCTGGACCCAGTTGCTTGGATCGAAGTCCTGGGTCCCCGGCGTCGGTGAGGGGAGATCCGATTGGTGTCTGTCTCACGGGTAGTGAGGGCTCCGTGAGTTCGTACTTGGAAAGGAGGCAGAGCGGTGTCTGACACTTCGTAGGCCTGTTGGCTATTCTAGAAAACAAGTGTGGTGGGCAGACCCAAGAGCTGCGTTTTGGGTTTGTGTGTCAAGAGGGCAACTTGGAGGAGGAAGAGCCAGGGATGAAAATGGACGTGGGGAGTCATCTGCATGGTGATGTCACTGAAAGCTCCAGGGCTAGCCTTCCTCAGAGAGTATTTAGTAAGTGGACCCCTCGCTCTTTTAGGAATGATGTGAACCATCCTTTGTAAGGAAAAATAAGTCCTTCAGAGGGAGGCACAGGTGTATCAGTAACATAACTTCAGGGGCGCACCTTTCCCCGCCCTCTTCGTGGCCACTGAGAGAGGAGGGAAGCCTTATTCCCGTGGTGGTGGTGGTGGGTCTTGGTTGGAGGATCTGTTTTCCCCCTTGAATTCACCAAATCCCTGCTGTTTGGGCCCTGGTACCCGTTCCAGGACAACATCTACACCTCACAGGATGAAAATTTTGATGTGAGGGAATGAGGAGCTGGGTGGGGTTCGGTTGTGTAGAATTAAATTTCAAAGCACTAAAAAGAATTTCAGCTGTCAGAGGATTGAAGGTGATTCCCAGAGGCAATACTTTGCATACTGATTAAGCAATCATGACCTATTTAGTTTGATTTATACTGAAAAGAAAAATCTATGATATGTTAATGAAGGATCTTGGCATATCTTAGCCTGTGGTAGGATTCAAGTAGAAATAGGACTGTGTGAGTAGAAATAATTACACAGCATACCGAAATTACCTCTTTATGGAAAAATACAGTAGCAGGTCAAAAGATTATCTGTTTTCTGGAGTTTGTTGTCGCCATTGTTTTTGTCATACTTTTGTATTGCTTTGATTTGAAAGCAGCTAAGAACATACACTAAAAATTCCTACCACCTCCTTTTTTTGTTGTTGTTTTTGGGGGGTTTTGTTGTTGTTTGTTCTCTGCTGCTCTGTGTGTGTGTGTGTGTGTGTGTGTGTGTGTGTGTGTTGTCTTTAGGCTTTAAAGAAGCATGGGGAGGTGGGTGACTTCGGGGTGTTAGAGGTAGGGAGGCCACAGGAGGAGAAATGGAATCTCTTCTGTAGGGCGAAGGAGTAGGAATTCAGAAATGCAACATTCCCATGGGCTATTCAAACTGATAGGCTTTACTGTAATAAGTGTTCAGCCTCTGCGAACCCAGGTCATTCCTCGACTAATAACCTCCCCACACACACACACACATACACCCCGAGCTGTACCATAGACCACATGGTAGGTCTGCCAAGGGGAGAAGGTTTTGGAAAGGAATTTAAACCACTGCATCCCTTTGGAGCTATTAATAACTTCATCCTGTATAAAGAAGAGTAAAATGCAGCATTAAACAAAATGCACACGCCTTAAAAATTGAAGTTTCACTTATGATTATTTACCCTTTGATTTTTTTTGTGCTCCTGTGACTTCCAAACCATTCTAGTCAGTCATGATTGTTACCTCCTTTTTACTAGAAGCCTGTTGCAGCACCGTTGAGTTTGGAAGTACCAGTGAAGATTAAAGACCTAATTTCAAAAGACGCACATAGTCCATCTCTCAGGCAGCTGCTTATTCTGCTTACCTTTTGGCTTTCATCTTACCACACAAGGCAGGAAATAGACTCTTCTTTTCCAGGTTCAAGTCGTAAATCTGTTTTGGTAACATGTGCCGGGAACCTTCGGAAGAAAATAAGCCCAAATACTTGTGTATCTTTGGTGAGATGCTGCAGGGGCACCTGTTATAAAATAACCATCTTTCTAAAGTCCCTTAGTAGAAAATGGATTTGTGCTATAAAACATCTGCTCGTAAAAAGACTTTGAATTTTTAATTTTTCTGTGTAAAAAAAGTTGCTTTAAGTCGAAACATCTTAGAAGATATGCTTTCTCCTTTTGATTATTAACACTGCTTTCAAATCAGTAAGTCATGACAAGATGAGCTGCATGAAAAGT
The DNA here is from genome assembly GCF_003254725.2 of Canis lupus dingo. Lineage (NCBI taxonomy): Eukaryota > Metazoa > Chordata > Mammalia > Carnivora > Canidae > Canis > Canis lupus. Next base: position 64,256,362 of record NC_064243.1, read on the forward strand.
CAATAGAATGCCTTTTATTTGGCTTGCAGAGAACCTAACCCCTTATTCCCAAAGATTCCCTTGTCAGTGTGCCAGCCATATAGTTAACCTGTCCTGGCCCTTGAGTGGTATCCGTTCCTTAAAGAAGATGTGGCTTAGGGGCACCTGGGTGGTGCAGTCAGATAAGCATCCAGTCCTTGGTCTCGGCTCTGGCCCTGACCTCAAGGTCATGAGATCGAGCCCCACATTGGGCTCAGCACTCAGCAGGGCGTCTGCTTGAGATTCCCCTTTTCCCTCTGCCCTTCCTGCTTGTGCTCTCAATCCCTCTCTCTCTCTTTCTCTCTCTCTCAAATAAATAAATTTAAAAAAAAAAAGAAAAAGAAAAAGATGCAGCATATGTACACATATCATTCAGGCATGACCAAGAAGGGAATCCTGCCTTTGAACAGCGTGGACAAACCTCGAGGGCATTATTCTAAGCAAGAGAAGTTATACAGAGAAGAACAGCTACTGTGTGGTATCGCTCATAAGTGGAATCTTAGAAAAAAAAATTTTTTTAGGAAGTCAAATTCTTAGAAGCAGAGAGTGGAAGGGTGGCTGCTAGGGGCAGTGCACGGGGGCTGTAGGCAAAGGTTGAAGGTCGGTCAATGTAAACTTCCAGTTATAAGATGAATGAAGGTCCGAGAATCTAATGTATAAAGGGTGGCTCTAGTTGATACCTGTGTTGTATAATTGAAGTTTGCAAAGAGAGTAGCACTTAAATGTTCTCACCAAAGTATATATAAGAATGTGTGAAGTGATGGGTGTGTTAATTAACTAAGTGGGAGGAATCCTTCCACAATGTATGCATATGGCAAATCATCACAATGTACACTTTAAATATCTTAAAATTTTGTCATTCATACCTCAGTAAAGCTGAAAAAAAAAAAAAAAAAGAAAGAAAGAAAAAAAAAAACCCAGACTATCCATTCCAGCCAATCTCTGGAAAGTAAAGCCTAGGTCCCCATTGACTTTCATCAAAATGTAGGAAGTTTACTTAGGCCATAAATAAAAAAATCTCCCAGTAAGAAGTCTTCAGTGAGTTCATACATATAAAATAGTAAGTGTGAGCTACTATTAGCAGTTACATTTTTGCCAGAAAAAGGTTCAGCCCTGAACCAGATTCCAGCTTTCTTGGGAACTGCAGATGGATGACCAGAAAAGCCGACATTTGCTGGAATTGCCTGTGAGCCCACGAGGACAGATTCCTTCCCTCGCCGCCCCGCTCCGTGGTGCTCTTGCAGAGTCCTCCTGCCTCTACACCTGTAGCTGGACTCGGGCAACCGGCCTGGACTCTTGTTTCCTTCCTCTGGCCTCCTGTGGCTCTTGCTCTGGCATATTCAGGCCCCGGGGACCCACGGATGATGAACGAGATGCAGCCCCTGCCTTCAGGAAGTTCGGGCAGGTCACAGAGACAGACTCGAAAACCATTATTGCCACCGAGTGAAAAATGTGTCTGGGAAGAGCTGTGCAGAGCGGGTCACAGGAACGCAGAGGCGAGGCACACAGGGCCGACTCCTTGGAGCATCTCATCCCATCGTTCCGCCTTCCCCTGCGCAGCGGAAGCCACCTGAGGGTGCCGTAGCACTTTGACTTTTATTTAAGGAGAATGTGTTAGCCTCCTGTTTCATCAATTACGTAACTTGGGCAATGGTGTAACTTTGCATTTAGCTTAAAAGAAGAGACATCATCGAAAATGCTAATAAATACGGTTTCCATTTAAGTGACAGGGTTGTCAGGTCCATCAGAAGGTGGGTGTCTAAGTTGTTTTTCGTTATTTGAATATTATCCAATGTAATTTTATATGATAGGCTTGAAAAAGAGTTTTAAGTATTAGTACAGACCGTGTAGCAAATTCCATGGCATAATGAAGGGAGTAAGATGGAAATACAGTGACATCCTTTAGGGTCTTCAGTGGCCCGACGGGAGGGTCTTTCTTCACGACGTGGGCGCCCAGCCTCTAGACAGGGATGGTGTATAGTTCCTCGTTCAGTTTGCAGATCGAGCCCAATGAGAACGTCGCGTAAGGTTACACGGTCTGTGCAATACCCGACTCCGGAGGGCCCTTCCCTTACCCCGGGATGTGAGTGGTGCTTCTTAGAGCTTTTAAGTGCTCTGAGCCCAGTGGCCTGTTTTCTCATCGGATCCCCGGTTACTTTGTTCTGGGAAACCCACTTCTTCACACATAACCCTTTCTCATCACCCACCCCTCTCAATCTCTTTCCCTCGATGATTGGTCTGTGGTGTTCGTAGAGTGGCTAGTAGTGGTTTTTGAGAAACGTGGTAGTTAGTCTAGGAGGGAGAGATGTAAAAATGGGGGAACAGAAGTGCATCTTAGAGATCTTAAAACGCAGTCCTATCACTTTTCTCGGCAAATACTCGAGCGAGAGACAGCTGACCTAACTCCCCTTCAGATGTCTGCCGTCATCTCCAAGGCAAGGAGTCCCAGCCCTGTCTTTGTCTTGAAAGAGTCACACAGTTCTCCTGGGCCTCAGCCCCATCATCTGCAGTATGAAGAAATTGGACTCTAGCGCCTTTCCGATTTAACATGATGTAATTTTCAGAAATAAAGAGTCACCAGGCTATGAATCTCTCTCTGATGCTCCTTTGAGCTCTCTGTAGGGTTGAATTCACACTTGGAAATTTCACGCAGGCATAGAGTTGGCGTTTTTCACGGTGAGGCCTTACTGACACTAATACTTGACCAGAGTAGCCAGCGCCCCTGCGTACCCACCACACACGGTGCTAGAGGGGTGTGTTCAAGCATAAAGTAGCCGGCGCTTACCCCTTACCATAGGTGCTTCTCCCTGCCCAGCTGTTTTTGAATTAAGCTGTCGAACTCAGAATGTGCTATGCCCACAAGGGTTCGAAAGTACCTCATGTCAAAATTCACAGCACTCTCAAATATATGAAGTTAAACTACGGGGAACAATTCACAAAGGAAATTAAATATTTGCTCTAATTGCAAGAAATTCCTTTAGATATGCAAAAACCACACAAGAAGGATTTCTCTGATTAATAGCAGGTCCCGGCCTCATGCAAAGGTCACAGATGTTGCAGGGTCCTTTCTTTCTTCTCTTTCTTCTCTTTCTTTCTTTCTTTCTTTCTTTCTTTCTTTCTTTCTTTCTTTCTTTCTTTCTTTCTTTCTTTCTTTTCCCTTCCCTTGAGCCTCCTTTCAGGCCAAACAGAGTCAACACTGGGTGGATACTCAGTGCACTGTCTCCCCTCTCTTTTCCGTGGCTCCGTTTTCTACCCATGTTCCCCCATCCCCTCCAGAGCTCTCCTGGATTTTGCCGACACCCGCTTGGCCACGGCTCCAGGCATCTCTGGCCCTGGTAGACAGCAGAGGGTGGCTTTCACAATCTTACTAGGGGCGCAGGCTTTGGTCTTTTTAATTTTTCAAAGTGGGGAATTGCAATACAACAAAACCCTTTTCTAGCCAGATTTGATGGGGGTCGAGTGACAGCAGCTAGAGCAGAGGTCTTAAGGCCGGTTGGGGCTGAGTATGTCCGTGGACTGGCGAGGAGGTCTGGGCGGCCGGAGCAGGGTGAGCAAGTGGGAGGGAGACACAAGAGAAGGGCAAGAGGACCAGCCTGTGTGAGATCATCGTGAGGCCTGTCGTATGGACTTGGACTTTGACTCTGAGTCCTCAAGGAGTCAGTCTAGTGGCAACGTAGGCCTATGAATGGACAATGGCAGTACTGTATTCCTAGAACTGTTTTGAAAAAAGTCACTAAGCTAAGATCATGTGCCCTTCGTAGTCCCAGCCATAAATATTAGAAAAACAAGCTAAATACTAGTTATACTTGGCCCTTTTCTGGTAAATTTTACCCACTTGAGCAGTAAAAGCTGAATCTTCACATTGAAATACACATTTTCTAGTTTCCGCGTTACCTTCGATGGCTAAACTCTTTCCTTGCCAGTGTCTCTTCGTAGAATTAAAACACTTCTTTAGGAATAACTGTGCTCAAACAAACAAACAAACAAACAAAAAAAGAATGTGCTCTCAGAGCACTGCTGCTTGTGATTGCACATCTCATCTGCACATCGGATCTGCACGTCACACTTGCGTGTGAATATCTTTCCTCACCAATTCAGATTTAATGGTCCGACTTTCCCACTGATGAGCAGCCGCCAATCCATCATCCCCAGACAATGAATAGAACCAGTAACTTCTGTGGATCGTCTTCTTCCTAAATCTGTTTAGAACAGGAATTTTCAAAGGAGGGAGAAGGATGGCGAACGCTCTGTGGGTGATCATGACGTACAAACCGTGTTTCCATTGTTCTGTTTTGCTTCTAGCTACAAGAAGACACATGAAACCCTGAGTCACGCTGGGCAGAAGGCGACTGCAGCTTTCAGCAACGTTGGGACGGCCATCAGCAAGAAGTTTGGAGACATGAGGTACTGCGGGAGAGAACCATGGGGATGGTGCTAGTAAGCCTTGGCCTTCTGAGGGAAGGGGAGCTTTCTCTATTGGCTGGTCTTCCTAATGTATCCTTTTTTCATTGGATTAAAATTTTATGTGGCTGATTGTGATTAGTGACTGAGATAAATTTTTACGATGGAGAATTTTCTGCCAGCAGGTCTGCTTAGTGAGCCTGGTCCCAACCATGTGTCCTTTCCACTAGGACATGACCTAGTAAAAATGGAAGATCCAGGGTTCCTTTAATTCCCAGATCTCAAAAGAATGCAGCACGTACTGAATTTTATTCATGAAAATTTAAACAGTAAGTTAAAATATGCATTCAGTGGAATATTCTCTGATAAACTATTCTAGGTTACATTTTTGTATACATCCACTTAGGATACTTTTTTTCTATGCTGAATACATACATATTTATTCTTTTATTCCAGAAAGCTTCGTGGTATATAATCCTTGCACATTTTGGTTATTTTCAGTATTTCATGATTATATAAAGTTAGGGTGAACATCAAGATTTTGAACTGAGAACCAAACGTCCTCATTATAAGTGCCCGAAACACAATGCACTTTTGGCCATTTTTATTTTTTATATTATGTTTTAGTAAGTTATCTCATATGGAAGTGTTAAATCTTTTTTTGCTTGTTTAAATACCTATCTTAATTTATTTTGAATTTGGTGATATGCTTAGAAGATATTTTGTTACAAATGAACTTTATTTTTCTCTCTAGAAATCAAATTAATTTTTTTCTAAAGATTTTATTTATTTATTCATGAGAGACACAGAGAGAGAGAGACAGAGACAATAGGCAGAGGGAGAAGCAGGCTCCCTGCAGGAAGCCTGATGCAGGACTTGGTACTCGATCCCAGGACCCCAGGATCACTGGGATCACCCCTTGAGCTGCAGGCAGATGCTCAACCACTGAGCTACCCAGACACCCCTCAAATTCGTTTTTTAAAAACTTCTGAAATTTCTTCCTTTTAAAAAAACTGCATATAATTTCACTGGATTCTTAAACTATTTCTTTATTACCCTACAACTTTGATACCTAGAGGCAAATCTTTATATTGTGGTTATTTTGGGCTTCATAAATTACTGGATTGTGCCCATGTATTATCTTAATAAGTTGGCTTTCATGAGGCTGAAGTAAGTACAGGTGCATGAATCTGAGTACATTCTTTTATCTTCATATTTATTAATAATGCTATAATGAAAAGCAACTGAAATTTTTCAGTGGCTACATGGGATGAATAGGTAAACCTATTATTAAATAACCCTAATTTTATTACAGATAAATTTGCTGTCATGTCAATGGCATTAAAGCATTTACCTAAACTAATAAAATAATATCTGAAAACAGAAAATACCCTATTACATCCTATTACCTCTTATATACAAGAAACTATATTTAGTTTCTTGTTATTTATTATATTATACCAATATATTTATATTTACCAATATATTTAAATATGCCTTATTATACCCTATTACCTGTTATATCCAAGAAAATACATTTTGCCATGTTTATAAAACTTGCTCTCCCCATGCTTGGTTGAAACCTTTCACTGGAACACTAGGACCACAGCATGATACTGGAGGGTTATTTCTCCCAATTTAGGGGACTCTAACAAAACATCTCTGAAGCTTTTTTAAAGTACATATTTCCAGATTCCACCTCTCTGAAATCGTGCCTCAGTGCATCTTGGGTGGAGCCTAGGAAGCTGCATTTGTTGTTTTGTGTGTTTTTAAAAATATTTTATATGTTTGGCAGAGAGAGAGCATGCAAGCACAAGCAGTGGGAGTGGCAGGCAGACGGAGAGGGAGAAGCAGGCTCCCCATTGAACAGGGCGCCCGATGTGGGGCTCCATGGCAGGACCCCGGGATCATGACCTGAGCCGAAGGCAGACGCTTAACAAACTAAGCCACCAGGCACCCCTAGGAATCTGCATTTGTAACAAACTGTTAAGTGGTTCCACTTCAGGTGGTCAGGTTCTGAGGCTGCGTGTCACTTAGCTCACCTGTACCCAGGTGGTTTCAGTTATGAAATGGGGATAAAGCTAACAACATCATCAGGTTGTTATAAAAGTTGTAGAAGAGAGCCTGCCATTTATTAAGCACTCAATAAATGCCACTTTTTGTCCTTATTAAGTGACTGTCTCAGTTACAAGGTGACCCCACATGTTGGAAATGAGGGGAATGTCCATTAACAGGAGTGCACTGTAGTACTTCATAGAGGTTTTTTTGTTCATTTTCCTAAGTGGAAAAACGTGAAAGCTGTTTCATATATCCACTATGTTAACATATCCACGTTCATACACCAATTGGTTAGAACATCCAGGTTGTGTTGACTTCTTTTTCTTTAGTTTTAGCGTGGCTTTGTTTTAGGGTAATGAATGATCTATTTTCCAAAAGTTTCAAACTTCTCATTAATTGTTTCTCTATGTGGAGGATACAATACTTTCATTATAAACTGTAGCTAAAAATACTGGGAAGTGTAGCCTATGTTACTGGAGACTCCAATACGGTCTTGTAATATGTTGTAGAATTTGCAAAATTCAGACTTACATTTTTCTCAGACTATAACATCTAACATATATCACTAAGGATAGATCTCTGTGAAAGCAAGAAGTTTTGCAAAAAATCTTTAGTTTTAAATTATGCTAGAACAAGTGATGTATCTGAAAATCAGATTTGAAAATTACTTAAATGCAGTATCATAAAGATTCTTAAATGAGAAAACTATAAGTTTTTATTTTTCATTTAAATTGATTGGCCAGTTTATAAAATGTAGAGAAATTTTAAAATTCTATCATATTTTACTTCGAACTCCTTGTTAGTTTAAAACATCGTATTATCCTATATTCTAGTTATACTATAAAATTCTTTTGTGTGTTCTGAGAAACGATTTTTGAACTTGTTCAAAAAGATTGCCAGCAAAATTCAGGTACCTGGAAGGAAAAACCATACCTCCCAGTTTTTCTTTGAAATTATTACAAGTTAATACTTAACAGACTTTAAAACCCTAGAACTTGAGCCTTTTCATAAGTTAATGAAAAGCACTATGTGAGAATTTAAACTGATAGGTTTTCTAAAAACACCTCATATTTTTCAAGTGGAGTCTCATTTTCTCCTGATTGCCGTTGACTGAAGTCCCCTTTGTCCTGTCAAGGGACTGCCCCCCTCTCTTTCTCTACCTGTAAAATCACATTTTTAACGGCTGCTGAACTGAAACTGCAAAGTTAAAACGAGGACACATGAAAGTACTCTGCAGACCTGCAAGCTCTTGGAATCGTTTTTACCATAATACTGGCATCTTCTTGGAACTTCTCAGGCATTTGTTCAAGCCACGTGTGAACTAGTGGAGATGAGGCTCTTTGGAGGAGACAGAGACGTTTGTTAGGGACGCCTGGGGGGCTCAGCGGTTGAGCATCTGCCTTCAGCTTAGGCGGTGACCCAGGGCTCCTGGGATCGAATCCCGCATCGGGGTCCCCGCAGGGAGCCTGCTTCTCCCTCTGCCTGTGTCTCTGCCTCTCTCTCTGTGTCTCTCGTGAATAAATAAATGAAATCTTAAAAAAAAAAGAATCTTGCTAGAGTCCAGGCATCTCCATAGAGCCATGAGAAGGATAGTTAGAAGCACAGCTTATAACAGGTTGGTACAGTAATTGTTAAGACACATTGAAAAGGAATAAGAAACGGAGTCCCGTCCTCTCTGCTCTGGGGCTCTGGGGGGCAGGTGCACCGCGGCCCTGCTAACTCTGCTCCTGCTCTCTCCTGTGCTGCGCTGCGCCGGCTGCAGGTCTCACTCCATTGGGTAAGTGCTACATCTGCGGCCTGTGGGCCCCTTGCCGCCCCCTTCCACCCCAGGGCCCCCAGCTCCCTCCACTGTGGGTGTGCCTCAGCCAAAACCCTAGATCCCTTTCCCGGAGACTGCCCATCACCAGGGAGTTACAGACCATAGGCCATCGAATGTGTGTGGATTTATTTAAGCCTGTATCTCTCGCCTTTCCGAATCACGTATACCGGTTTCACTTGCTGAGCAGTCTCTTAGGAATCCCTTCCTACATCCTCAGTCCTTCCTGCATCGGCAGAGGTCCTTAGAATTGAAAGAAGTTAAAAAAAAGGAAACCGGAAAAAAAGTTGAGAGTTGTGGGGTTTTCTGAGACTCGTGAAAAGTGAGCTGCAGACACAGAAAAATATTTTGTCTAGATTGTCGTGTTTTTCTGAACTTCCTGTAACTGTTTCTTAAGTTGGATGGTTCACCTTCCCCTTTCTGTACCATCTGAAGTGGAAGAGGAGAAAGGTCCCGAGAAGACCACCCGTGTTAGGAAGTGTGCCATCGTCCTATTAAACCTGCCCTTCACTGGAATCTTATTCTATACTTGGGGGTGGGGGTGGGGATTTTTTTTTTCCCTAAGAAAATTGCCTGTATTGAAAGAGATGAATAGATTGATAATGCTGATGAATTTCTTTTAGTAATTCCTTTTTAAATGCCATTTCTGAGAAACATTTGCCTAGTGTCTGAGTAAGACCATAAGGACTCCCTGAATTTCTTCGGCCTTCTCTTTCTGAGTTCTAGTAGAGTGCTGCTCATACGATGACCTCAGTGGCTATGGTTGGGGAAGGGTGAGGAGTTTGATCCCTTGCTGTGAGCGTCTTGGGAGGAGAGAAGCAGGCATGGTGTTGGAAAGGGTGTTGGGGGGCAGTGCTCTCCCTGCATGGACCCCATCTGTGGCGCTTCCTCCCTCTGCCCGGCCTGATTTCTGACGGAATTCACAAAGACATAGCAGGCGATCCATCAGAAGAAAGATGCACCAGCCACCGTAGGACTGGTACAGTGAGAAGGCTGAGCCTCTTAGGCTCCTCCGCAGCGTTGGTGTATTTGTCCCAAATGTCCTAGAGAGGAGAAGTGCATGGCCCCGTGTTGGACTGCGTGGGTTGTGGTGACCTCCCTCCTGTTTCCTTGAATGTCTTATGTTAACTGCATGCATTCGTCTGGAGAGTTGCTCTACCCTGGAACGGCTAGCTCTTGCCTGCCAGGCTCTGCTTGGCACAGCCCTCCCCCTCTTCCACACGAGGGAAGGGAGCGGGAGTGGGACCTGGGGACGACGTCCACGGGCTCCGGGGCACGCCTGGAGAACCCAGACATCCTCCCCACGTCTCCTGGCCTGCAGGCAACTCACAGGAAGTCACGTACCATCCAACTCAGACAGTGTGCTCCTCCTTGGGGCCCTCGAAAGCTGACCGTGGCCCATCCTACCCAACAAAAGCAACCGTCGCCTTGGTGGGGTGGGCGAGGACTACTTCAGTTGACACTGCTGTTTTAGAACTGCCACTGGCGAGTTTCTCATGTACTTATGTTATGCTGTCTTCTTTTTTCTTTTTTTTTTCCCTCCTAATCTGCTCTTGCCCTGAAGCTACTCCATTCGCCATTCCATAAGTATGCCTGCTATGAGGTAATGTGTACAAATTACTTTATCTAATATCAATGCAGAATGTGTATGACGTGTTACTTTGTTGATATTTACTTTGGGGGGTTCCCCCCCACCCCCCCCACCCCCACCCACCTCCCACCTGCAGTGTGAAAGGAAATGCAGTGACTGGAATGCCTTATTCTCTCTCCTGACGGCCTTTAGGAGAACAGGCTGACGTTTCTGTCGCAGCAGGTATGATAGGCCTCAGCTTTTGACCACACACACTGGTTTAACTCCAGGGTCTCCTGTGACCAGAGACAAGCTACTTACCTGTCTCAACGTCCACTCTCTTACCTGTCATGTGACATCAAGTAACCTGTGTGAAGCACTTTCTTAGCCAGCATGCCTGCAGACGCAGAAGTACGTGCCTTATCTCAGCAGAATTAAACGCAAGCCTGGGAGAAAGGTTAAATGAAAGGAATCACAGACTCCCAGGACGACAGTCGTAGGAAGGATAGCGCCAGGATTTGTTAAGGTAGATGTTAGGGTGAGGTGTCTGTTAAGCATTGAGAATGTCGTTAAAATTACCAGCTGGATGAAAACTCCTGAGAAACACATTCCCCCCTCAGAGTTTGCATAGCTGAGTGAGGCCATCGGATCAAAGCACCCTAATAATAGTGATAGGATATGGAAGGATGAATGTCAGATGCGGGGGTCAGGAGATGCTTATGGTAGCCCAGCTGTGCCAAGAAGGAACTCTGCAGCCTTGAGAACATCACCTCAGTGACATCAGTTTCATTATATTTAAAATAAGAGGCTAAAACCAGATTTACTGCTCTTCCCATTGCTCCTGCCTTGGGCTGCTTGGGGGGACGCAGGGGGTAACTCATAGGCCGCCATCGAGCCTCCAAGGCCCTCCCGCACTTCAGTCCGAGCTGTGCCCCTTTCCCCTGTTTTGTAGAATATAATTGTGCTGTGATGTGTTAGAGGAGTGGTTTGGGTTGCTCTAAATAGCCTGAGATCACTGCAGCCAAATTCTTTCTACGGTCATTTGTGGTTGTGTGTGATCTGATTAAATATGAGTAAACAGTTTCTCCCTGTTCCCCAGCACACATTCTGGTGTAGTTTAATTCGAAGAATGTCTGTTTTATTATCCTGATGATGTTTCTTCCACCCTGAGGTTATATGGTGACTTTGGAAATTTAGCCACAGTATTTGATTCCCTAACTTGGTGGTAAATCAGGGAGCAAAGATTCAGGATTGCACGGCCCATCTTTGAATGACTGGCACCCCCTAGCATAAAAACACTCCAATTGAGTAGTGCAGCCTGCAGCTCTGAGCTTCTTTATTTGTGAGCTTTGAAGTCTGGGTGTCCAAAGAAGGGCTTGCAAAAAATTAACATGGTTTTGCTCTGTGAATCCATCTAGTGGCATATGAGTCAAATGTAGTCCTCATGATCTTGCCTGAAATTAACTTTAAAAAAAAGCTTTTACTCAGCTAACAGAAGCCCATGAACCACTGGGCTGAACTGACTGGCCACTCTGGGCCTAACTGATCAGGGATAGTCAGGCATGTGAGTGGGCTTGCCCACATAAAACCTGCAGGGGAAGTAAAGGGCCAATACATATATATAACCTTGAGTCATTCAGGTGCAAATTCACTAATATTTCATCACGAAACAGCAATATTATGGAGGATCACTCATAGGAATTTGACTCACGCTTGCATTATTGACAAGCTGTGATGTCATACGTGGGCCGTCTGAGCTCACCGTTGTCAGTTCGTACAAAATAATGCAAATGCATTTCTGACCATCTGGAGTGTCAGAGTCTCTAGAGATCATCTCTAACAAAACCAAATTCAGTCAAAAAACATTAAGTACCTTAGATCCTCTTGGTAGTGTTAGAACCGTGCTTCATTCCACACCATACCAAGAAGCCCATATAGTAGAGCCAGTCTCCCTTATAAAATTCCTCCAGGCCATTCCTCTTGTTTCATTTTGCCTGCACTCAAGAGAAAATAACAGGTGGCTTATCGAATATCGTCACTTTCAGTTGAATTATTTGACCTGAAAATGATGGCAGTCATGGTTGCTGAATGCTGATGAATGCTGATATGGATGCGAGATTCAAGATACAGTTTTAGTTCCTTCGTGGTTCCTGTTTCTTTTGTTGGACCCAAGGATTATCTATTTTAATGGTAATGATATCATTAAATCATGTCATGTGCCCAAATCCAGTATAGGAAACCAAAAAGCACCAGATGAAGCATCTAGTGCTTCAAGTAACAAGATGATGTACGTAGAGTATTTAACACAATGAATGAGTCACAGACAAAAATGTCAGTAGACTGCAAAGATTTTGTTTGGTAAGAGAACAAAACATATATCCTCTTTAGGAGGAAAAATAACATGTGCTCCTAACAAATACCATTTTGATCAAGCATTAGACAAGTAATAGGTATATTTCCACCTAAAATAATGAAAGTGTTGACTTTCAGAAGCGCTGCTTCATGGAAATTGACAAAATGATTACTTTTTAAGGCATGGGAAAGAAAAATTTATGAACCTTTTTTCCTTAGCTCTGTGTCTGGTCTCACACTTACTGAAATAAATAACTTTAAAATTCCAAGTGGGAAAACTCTAACATGACATTCTTCAGATAGACTTTGCTTTCCATTGCTTACAAAATACAAAAACAAAACCACAAAACAAACGAGTTGGTAATGGAGTGCTGTGATAGAAACAGTTAATTAGCAAATGACAAACGAAGCTATCATTCTTTTGACTCATTGGAAGTGATTTCCAGTGCACCTTGGAATTATTAACAACTGTGTCATTAACGAAGGCTGTACTATTTATTTTATGACTATTTTACTTAGAAAATTTCCATGTCAGGTTGTGGTTTGTGGATCTAACCTAGCAGAGATGAAAAATACACTTTAAAGCATGGTTGGCGAACCGGCAGCTGGCTCTGGTGCAGAGATGATGTTTACAAATAAGAGCAGAAAGCCAGGCAGCTCGGTTGCTAAGACAGCTGTGTCTCTGGAGCTGACCTCTCTTTTTTTGTTATTTTAGGAATTCTCCTACTTTCAAATCATTTGAGGAGAGGGTTGAGACAACTGTCACAAGCCTTAAGGTACAGATGAAGTGAATTTTGTGTCATGGGGTCTGTGAATCAGGACAGCTTAGTCATGGTGGTGGTTAGTTCGGAAGGCGGGGCAGCCAGCAATTGGTGCATCCAGGAGGGCAGCCTTGCACAGAGTCCATCTGTTTCTTCACGTATATGTCTGTCGGTAAAACCAGTACTGGATGGTGTTGCTGGACCCTCACAGAGTTGTTCACGTAAACCATCCAGGGGTGATTACCTGTTGAGAATGAACTGGGATGTGTGTTCACATGTTCTCAGGTTAGAAAAACTCTCTTCGTGCTGTCCCCTGGAAAACATAGGGTATGTGAGAGAGGTCTGTAGGGTAGGATCAAGGATATGGGAATTCTGAATTCAGAGTGTAGGGAAGGGCCTGTAGCCGCTCACAGCCCCTCTGGTTTGCACGTGGGCTAGCAGAAAGCAAAGCCGGCTCCATGCATTCCAGCGCCCCCTTCCTCCCCTCAGCTGCCTGGGCTTGTTTACTCTGTGCACATACTGAGCACAGCACAGCATGACCATCGCCGAGGGAAAATAAAACTGAGTCACACCGTGCATTCTTTTGTAATAATGCATTTGATCCCCCAGGTTTAAACTGAAAATATGCCTCTTTGATGGGAGGTGCTAAAAAAAATATATTCATTGAATTTATTGTATGAGTGTAGATGTAGATGAGCTCATCTGCAGAGGAAGAAAGCCCAAATAAAACTAGTCTTAAAATGTATGGAACTTTCAAAACAGGGAAAAAAAAATCCTTGAAACTACTAAGATAATGTTTTGGAAGGTATCACCTACACAGTGACTTAAATACATCTTGATGTTCTTATCCGTATTTTGTGGACAATCCATTTCTGTATTTCCCTGTCTGGGAAAATGAAAAGTGCAGATGATCTTTAACCAGATCAAAAGCAGGTGCACGCACACGCCGGGTCTCCAGCTGCTTCTGAATCCTCTGTCGTCATGTGCTGCTCATAAGTCTGTGAGGTTGTGAGGTATTCCTCACTAGAGGTCCTGTGTGCTCTTACTGATTTGGACTTGGAGAGTCTTTCCTCTTAGGGGAGGCTCTTTCACAGAGTCTCCTACTTTTCTACAGTATCAGGCCTGTGATTAGATGTTTAAGGCCAGGAATGAGGTTATTACTCAGCCCCTACGATGCCTTGCTTTCCCTTACCAGCAGTTTGTAGTTGTGCAGTTTCGCCAGCCTGCTGGTCAACACCACTAATTGAAGATTTAGGGACCAGTGGGAGGCACTGAATTGCCCCCGTGTCTAGGGAAAACTTTTGAGAAAAGGAGGGACGTGCAGGGCCTCGAACACTTCTCCTGCTAGAATATTAAGTTTCAAAGCTTGAGGGTTCAGAAAATCCTGCAAGTTAATTTCTCAACATTTGGTTCTCAGCCTCAGACAAAGGAAGATGGATTCTGTTGCTCGTTAGACCAGTTCTGACATAGGAGAAGTTGTACTTTTTAGGTTTTCTTTAGAAGAAGGAGATAAGAAGAAGCAAAAGAAGAATAAAGAACAACCTATTTCCCTTTGCTTTTAGGAAGCGCTGGTAAGCTCACAGCTCACATATAACTTAAGTGTTTGATCCATACTCAGCTTCTCTCACTTTTCTCACTTTGTTGGGATGGGAGGTATAGAGCCTGCCTCCTCCTCCAGACATGCACTAAACTAACTCAGCTGAGCAGATTCTAGCTTGTGTCAAGATTTCCTTCAAGTGTCTGCATGATTGTCCCCGGGCTTAACAAGACTCACATCCCACCCACCTCCTGTGTCACAGTTGATGCCTACTTCCTCTTTTTCTGCCCACCCAGGCAATAGAGAATAAATAGCTAATAATTGTGCTTTGTGTAAAACTTCCCACTCATTCAGTAATTGCAAAGTTCTCATTTTTTTTCCTTCCAGACTAAATAATAGATGGTTAACCCTTCTTTCTATAGTTTATTTGCCACATAGTTTTGTGTTCTAAATTTTCTCCAGAATTTCTATAAAGTTCTTCAGTTATGGGTCCTGAGGCCGTTTCCAGCTGACACACACATCAGTGAGGATGAGTCAGTAAGGAAATGCCTCGCACATACTGCTTTAAGCTTGATTTTTAAAACACAGCTCGCAAGGAATAATGTTTATATTTGTGTTCCATTAGAAATAATGTTCTCCGCGAAGGGAGGTCCATTCTTGCCATCGTCTCACACGATCTGTCACACACCATGTGGCATTTCTACCCAATTGATTGTTCTTCCTTTATATCCAGTTCTGTGGATAGCTTGATGTTCCATGAAAATTTTCCATTTCATCTTACCTAAAATTTCATCCTTTTTTGCCTATATCCTTGGAATACATCACTGTCTTACCTGAAGGCATCTCAGCTGGCTTCACCTATACTATACCCCGTGAGCACACTTTCTATTTTATCTAAAACAAGCAACCACACCAAGAACCAGCTCCTGTCAAACCATATGTGTTATGTGCTACCATGTTCCAGGGAATCATCGATAACTACATCCCTTCCAACCATTCTGATCATTCAACCTTCCAGTCATTCTTTGAACCATGTCAAGCAGACCACATTTTAAGTGCGCCTCTTTTTGATGAATACTTTGCATGGCCTGATTTAAAACCTTAAGAAAAAGACAAGATACACTTAATTGTTCTTTGTGTCCTCTCTGCCAGCCATATTATTACGAGAGATTAGGCGGGCCAACTCAATAATTCAAATCGAGTGTTATGTAAACCACAATCATAGTTTTGGGGATAAAGTGACAAATGCTTGGATGAAGAGCCATTATGAGGGGAAGGGTCCAGAAGAGGTTTATTGTTCACATCTTTCCTGAAGCAACTCCTCACCTAAAGATTGCTGTGTACAATCATGCAACCCACATGGTTAGGGAACCAGGAAACCTCTTTATTCCACTCAACCCACTTGGCTAGAAAGCCCCTTTATTGCACTCACCTTTAAATTGCTTTATTTTAAAACGATTCCCTCCTTTATTCTTCCATTTTGATTTGAGAAAAATCAAGAACTGGGAGAAGAGAAAGCAACAAAGCCCAAGAGAAAACAACAGTAATTGGAATTCATTTGATTCCAAACTGTGTGTGGCTTCTGTTGCAAAACAGAATGCAATATAATAAACAGAAGAATGGGGACTCTTAGTAGATTACATTGAATTAATCTTGTTTCTCTCTGGAAAGAAAGAAATATAGTGAAAAATCACAGAGTTGAAAGCAACCCCTGCTTCTTCCTGGGGCTGAGATGACACAGAGTGGAGGAGGAGTCAATGCTCAGTGGCAGAGGTCTGCAAATTAAGGCCTGTGGGCCAAATCCAGCTGGTTGCCTATTTTTGAATGGCATGTAAGCTAAGAATGGTTTTTATATTTTTTTAATGGTTGAAAAAAAATCAAAGGAAGAATGCTATTTTGTGACGTGTTAAGTTAAAATTAAATTACATGAAATTCACATTTCTGTGTCCATACATACGGTCTTCTGGGAACACAGCCATGCTCATTGACTTGTGTGTTGTTTTTGGCTGCTGTGTACAATGTTTAATTTGAGTATTTGTGACAAAGACTGTAATTCCTAAGCTGAAAATATATATTATCTGTCACTTTCCAGAATGAGTTTTCTGACCCTAAGCAGAGTGGAAAATTCGACTTTAAGAATTGAATTTAAAGAGGCAGAGAGGGATTTTAGTGACAATCAGAGTAAAGTGTGTGCTTGTTTTTAATAAGACTTGCAGGAAGCACTAAATATTCTTTCGAAGGACTTTTTAGTAAGGAATTTTTCAAAACATTTTAACCATATTTCTTAAAAATTGATTTCTTCCTGATTCTAATCCTTATTACCAACGACAAGCACACAAAAAGCGAGCCTCCTAAAGCATCATAACTTTGTATTTCAAGGCATATCCCTCCTTTAAGGGCAACTGCCTAGAAAGATGTCAAGTGGCCAGTGCTTAGATTTGAGTCCTGTGTACCTCTCTCAACAGAGACCAGAACCCTGTTCAATTGAGCCGCGCAGCCTTTTTTGAAAGACATTTGTCAGGAATCCAGATAGCCTTTCTAAGTCCCAGCAGAAATCCCAAATTGCAGTCGCTTAAGATGTCTACACCCTTTAAGCCGAGGGAATTTGTCGAAAATCCAGTTCTGTTTCGATTACATCTGTTCTCAGGGTCATGTGTCGACAGTGCAAATCCACAGATCTGGACACGCTCATGGAGGGATCGAGATTTTTAGATGTAGGAGGCGTAAAGGGAGCCCTCCAAAATTGCACAGAATCGAAGTTTTGGATCCTACCCCAGATGCCAAACACGAATGGCATTCTAGCACCCTGCCTAAAGGAAACTAACTTCTCGACACCCTTTACGTTCCCTTTCAAGAAAAGCAAAACTATTTCTGAACCTGAGAGCAGTGAGTCTTGCATCAACACATCGGGGACCTGGGGAACTAATTGCACGTTTGCATCTCTGCCCTTTCAGACGAAAGTAGGCGGCGCGACCCCCGGCGGAGGCAGCTTCGAAGAGGTGCTCAGCTCCACCGCACAGGCCAGCGCGCAGAGCTCGGGGGGCGGGCCGCGGCGGGCCGAGGAGGAGGAGCTGCAGTGCTAGGACCGCCCCCTGCGGCCCAGCCCCGCCCCCTGCGGTCCTGGCCACGCCCCCGCCTCCTGCGGCCCGGCCCCGCCCCCTGTGGTCCTGGCCCCCCGCTTCCTGCGGCCCTGGCCCCGCCTCCTGCAGCCCTGGCCCCGCCTCCTGCAGCCCTGGCCCCGCCTCCTGCGGCCCCGGCCCCGCCTCCTGTGGCCCCGGCCCCGCCTCCTGCGGCCCCGGCCCCGCCTCCTGCAGCCCTGGCCCCGCCTCCTGCAGCCCTGGCCCCGCCTCCTGCGGCCCCGGCCCCGCCTCCTGTGGCCCTGGCCCCGCCTCCTGCGGCCCCGGCCCCGCCTCCTGTGGCCCCAGCCCCGCCCCCACCCCGGGAAAACCCAGGCCTTGACCTCGTTCTTCCAATGGCCTCTCCGCGGAGTTTAATAAAAGCATTTCCACTTTGAATTTGTGTTAATGATGGACCACGTGACCGTCACATGCAGCATCCGTAGACTGATGTCACCATGTCCCCACCTGGGCAGGTACACAACGGGTCGGGTCGGAGCCCTTGTCTGTGTGTCATTCAGCCTCCTACTTTCCTGACCGTAGCTATGAATGATCGGCTTCGGTGTTTGCTCGGCCCCCTCCAGGACGTGCTTGCCTTTGAAGGCCGAGCCTGGACGCCCCCTTCCAGGCCAGTCAGTGGGCGGGATGGTGGTTTTTCTGACCCTCTTCCAGCACCGGGATGGGCTCGCTGCAAAGGCCCTCAGACTGCCTGTGGTCGCCCTCACTTGCACCAGTGATGTGTGTTTGTTTAAGCAATTAAAGTAATCGGTTTTAACGAAGACTTTGAATTCTTCATTTCTGCGCGTCTTCAGGGCTGGTAATGACTTTAAAAGGTGGTAGCTATGAGTCTGCAGATGCTATTTTATGTTTTTAAAAGATTTTTATTTGAGAGAGCACAAGCGGGGAAGGGGAGGGTGCAGATGGAGAGGGAGAAGCTGACCCCCTTGCTGAACAGGGAGCTCCCGCCCTAATGCAATGCTTTTTTTTTTTCTTTTTAAGATTTTATTTATTATTTATTCATGAGAGACATAGAGAGACACCGAGACATAGGCAAAGGGAGAAGGAGGCTTCCTGGAGGGAACCTGATTTGAAACTCTGTCCCAGGACCCCGGGACCATGACCTGAGCCAAAGGCAGATCCCATCCCAGATCCCACTGGATCTCAACCACTGAGCCACCCAGATGCCCCTGCAATAATGCTATTTTAAATCAAGGTCTACTGCTAACTTGGTGAACATAAGAGGATGCATAAGTAACTATAACCTCAGCGACCCTACCAATTCTAAAATTCTAATTTAGGTAGAGTAGTAAACTCAGGTAAGGGAGATCTGAAAGGGGGTGGCCAGAAAATGGGAGAAACAGAATTCTGCATCCCCTTTGATTTTGCAAATTGTTCACATGAATAAAAAGGCATCCTGTTAGTACGATCAGATTTCTGTAGAAATTTTTACCTTCCACATCATATGCTTCTCTTCTTCTAAATGGGACCGTACATTTGTTACCAGGTAGTAGACACACATCCTATAGATGCAATTTTTCAATGAACACAGAAATGATCTACTAACATAAAGCACAATTTAATATATATGTGTGTGTGTGTGTATATATATATATACACATATATACATATATATGTTACCCATGGAATATATATTCGTATTTATTCATTTTTTTTAATTTGCTGTTAGAAATGGATATGTAGTGAGTGATACAGTGAAATAAACCCAGTCTAAAAAATTCCATTCAAATTAATGGAGCAGACAATCTACACATCTAACTTAAAATCTAATTAGTTCAAAGCCACATAATCTCTGAGGCTAAGATTTTAGCAGGGATAGGTATGTGTCTATAATCTTGAATCAGAGTGGACAGTGAAGCCCTGCCAGTAGGATCATTGGCATTCTCCCTAATTTAACCTTCCATCATGTTGGTGGAAGCCAGACCCTGTCCCGCTGGCTTGTGACTTGCTCTCCCACTGCTGCAAGTTGGTGTCCGTCTCTCTGTGCTCAATCTGAGGTTGCCTGGCTTGCTGGAAATTGTCACCTTTTATGAACTCACTTCCCGATCGCGTCCTTTGTGACTCCACTCAGCACACCGTGCCACATAAAAAAAGCAGAGTCACGGTGCTGTGAACAAGTATCTACATCCACCAACTGATTTCTGCCCAGATAAGTGTCAGCCTTACTATCTGAAAACATAGTATTAACAGTGGATAGAAAAGCAGTCAAGATAATTAGTGTTAATGCCTGAAAGCTTCAAATACATTTTGTCCTCTTTATCTTAAACCATTCTTCAAAAGTTTGAATTTCATCAGTTTTATAAAAACGATACTCGTGTCAGCTCTCTTATCCAAAAGGGTTTCATTGATGATTATACCCTCTGATCCGGGAGTGAGATAAAGGACCATGACATGAGTGATCTTTCATCCGACTACATGGAGAAGTCACATTCCTGCAGTTGCTGGTAGGTGCGTAGTCTTGGCGTAGACGTTCCCTTTCCTCTGTGCCCGGTCACTCAATGGCTGCCTGTTTCTCCCCTGCTTGGCCTGTGTGCAAGCTCATCCTGATTTGACTGTCCCTGGAGTCTTCCTGTTATGTCCAGCTGGGCTTGGTTCACATGCAGTTTTAAAGTGTTTCCCCAAGTGCTAGAAGGTATTTGCATGCCACAGGCATAACCATTTATTGAAAAATCAAAATGACATCAGGTCAATACCACGCACCCAAAATTATTTCACAACCCCCCTCCCCCAGATCTCAATACCCTAGAATTCCAGTGTGAATTGTGATTACAAAATGAGCTGGCTTAAAACAAACAACTAAGATCTGTAATGTAACCATTTGCTGCTTTTTTTTTTTTTTTTTTTTTTTTTTTTTTACCATTTGCTGCTTTTTAAACACCACTGTTTGATGGAAAACACTCGTAAATTTACGCTACAACTTTATCTTACAACTCACATCTCCTGAAGACTATGTCTATTGGTAGGTCATGTCAGCAAAGCAATCTGCCCCTTACTCTGAATTACACATTTTCTTTTTAAATATTTTATTAATTTATTCATGAGAGACAGAGAGAGAGAGAGAGGCAGAGACACAGGCAGAGGGAGAAGCAGGCTCCATGCAGGGAGCTGGATGTGGGACTCGATCCCAGGACCCCAGGATCATGACCTGAGCCGAAGGCAGACGCTCAGCCACGGAGCCACCCAGGCATCACAGAATTACACATTTTCTTATAAAGCTGTTCTCGAACCATGGAAAACAAAACTGCATGCTTTATTACAGAACGTCTCCATAGACCATGCCATTCAGTGGTCAATGTGAAGAAAACACTGGAAGTCTAAGCTGCTGCTCTGTCACTGTTCACTGTTCCAAAGTTACCTTGTTGGCCTGAAACCAACCTCACTGCGAAACAGTGCGTAAGGTGGTCCTGAACTTCAGCTGCGACAGTCCTCCCTCTCACTTACCAAATGGAGTATGGGTGGGTGCGTGAAAGGATGGCCTTAGGGTGAAAAAGTGATTTCAATATGAAATGTAAAAAAAATGGCTCCGACCCTGGTGTTCAGATACAATTTCAAACTATAATATTTAGCAAAAGCTTATGGTTACTTTTGATAATCTCTAAAGAATGGTAAAATTCTTTATTTTTCACATCTATCTGACTTTTAGTTCGTACCATGAAGAGTATGTGTCAAGATAATCCAAAAATAAGATGATCATAAGTCTCCCACAGGATTCATCCCAAGCTCACTGTGAGTATGAAGACTGGCAAATTACTTAAATAAAACTGCTGGTAGGGAGGATGCTTTTCCACAAGGCACGTCGTCAGTCACCTATCCCAGAGCACTTAGCCCTACCAGACTGGGATGAACAGGTTGGACATTCTGTGAGAATCGACATTTTTCAAACGGAAGGGCATTGAGAATTGTGTTAAGAGCTGATGAAATGCCAGTCCCCAAGGGAGAAACAAGGAACTGTTTGAAAAAGAACACCTGCACCCCCATCCCAGCCAGCCCCGGGGCCAGACGGGGGGGGGGGGGTTGCCAGCCTGGGCTGTGCCCCCTCCATCCATCCTTCCCTGCAGCCCAGCCTTTCCACCCTCTCCTTTTGAGTAGGGGATGGTCTCTCTCCCTCATTGCAAGGAGGTAAATTCTTTTTTGTGAAGTTCAATCCAGTAATAATTTTTTGCACCACATCATAATTATAGGGTTTGTTATTCAGAAGCTCCATTCCAGGCAAGTAACAGGTATCTTCCAAGAGAAAAACAAAAAAATTTTAAGTGATAATGCGGAAATATTTGTGGACCTGGCTGGTGAATTCAATGGCTGTCTTTTTCTATTGATCGTCATTGTGTTCTTTATTAAATGGTATTTATAGCACCATTACATTTTCTTTCTTTTTAAACCTATTACCCCAGTGAAGAAGGTTTAGATTTTTTTTTTAAGATTTTATTTATTTATTCATGAGAGACACAGAGAGAGAGAGGGAGAGACACAGACAGGAGAAGCAGGCTCCCTATGGGGAGCCTGACACGGGACTCGATCCTGGGACCCGGTGATCACACCCTGGGCCGAAGGCAGACGCTCAACCGCTGAGCCAACCAGGCATCCTGGAAGGTTTAGAATTAACTCTGACCCTGTTAGGTAGATGGAAAGCTGAGATAATGACCAGTAGATGACCAGTAGTATTAAGTCTGACCCAGTAGAGGCTTCTTAGTCTATGGATTCATGAAAATTACAGCAGGCAAAACATCCCAAGCAAAACTCTAGGGCCACAGGAAATCTGGTTATAAATATTTGAACTTTTATCTGTGATTATTTTAGGTATATTTTCATGCCAGGAGGGGAAAAAAAAAAAAAAAGCCCTGCAAAATTCTGATGGATGCAATGGTATTTTGAAGCAAAGCAGCACTGCTCTTTTCAACACGGAGCAGCTATACGTACACGTGTGTTGCTTCTGAAGAGATCATGCACTTTGCTTCCTGCAGATTGGGTCTCCATGGATACTGTGAAGAGTTTCCAAAGAAACGCTGCCTAGAATATTCCCACCATGCCAAGCTAGCAGGCCTTCACATGGAGACTGACATTCAAATTAAAGGGACCGGACTGATGGCTTCCCACCAAAATACGGGGCAGGTTTGCCTGGATAGTGTTCTTCTCACCACTGAGTGGTTGTGCATTGTTGAAAGGCAAGCAGGGCAGGTTACTTACCCGATGAAAGGAAACGAAGGGGAGAAACTAGGTCTGATGTGGTCCCCACATAAGGTGCGGTGACCCCAGTAATACTCTTCTTCCGATTACAGATTTCTTACCTGGTGATCGATGTTCTTATAAATCGAGATCTGAGAATTTACAAATCGGGGAAAAAATGCAGAGAGAAGACAAGAAAAATATACAGAGGAAGACACTGTATACCTGAATTTATATCCTCAAATGGAGAAAAGGATTAGAGGGAGAGGCAGGTTACCTGTTACCAGGTTTACAAATCTCTGATCAGGGGCCTGAAGCAGGTCACAGAGAAAAGAACAATGTGGCTCTGCGGATGATGCATTCCTTTCCTCAGCACTGTGTCAACTCAAGAACCTGTTCATAATTTTCCGTCATTCCATGAATCTGGCCTTCGGGGTGGTAGGTTATAACTTTAGAATAAAACGATTTAGAATAAAACGATTTAAAATCTCCAATGAATAGTCCAAAGTTTAAGGTTTTAAAGATGTATTTATTTAGTTCATAAGCAGCTCCCCCCACTACCCCCCAGTCTTCATCCAGGGAATTTTCCAGGACCACATCCTGCTCGCAGCTTCTTTTATTATCCAGACTGTATTGTGTTTCTTGCTGGAGTCCAAGCAATGGAAAACAAACGGACTCACGTCTGGGGGGAATCAAAGCAAAAGCAGCAAAACACGACACGTGAGAGGGAAAAACACGACGCCCGTCGCAGGAGGGCCGCAGCAGGGAGCACATGTCAAGAACTCGGCTCACGGGCGGCAGCAGCTATGCTGGCGTTTCTTTCTGCCTCGAGTTCAGAAACCAGCTGGACTATCTCGGGGTGACTGAACTTTCCTGCAAGGCAAGAAGACAGGGAACGAGGTGTTAACAAGGAAATCCATCCGTGCGTCCAGCTCGATCCCAGGCTTGGCTCCACCCCGTGACTCAGTGCAACCATTCCAGGTCCCGGAGAGGGGATCACTCAGAGCTGATGACCCCAGGGGCCACGGGGCACTGGGGATGAGAGCCCGACAAAGGAGTGGCCCATGAGGCAGAGCGAGGGGAAGCCACCCCGGGCAGCCTGAGTGCTCCCAGTGGGGGCCAGACGCTCACGGAGGACAGCAGCCAGAGCACTGAACGCAGCCCCTGCCCCTTCCGCACCTGCGGTTGGGAGGGACAAGGCACCTACATATAAAAAGACTAGCGGGAAGACAGACGGCCTAGGCCGTGCCCGGATGCAAACGTGCCTCATGCAGACACTTGTACACGACAGCCCACGGATCCGGGCTGTCCCCGCCACTCAGTGCTCCCAGATTTCTGCCCCAGGCAGCCACCAACCTACGAGCCACCTTGGGCTGAAAGTAGCTGGCCCAGGGGAATACCAAACTCACCATCTCTCCCCTGGTTTGGGGTTTTTTTTGCCAGTGCCTTTGTTTAACTCTGTTCAGTTACTCCCTATGCTCGGCCTCCTCTGAACGTTCCCTTCACTTGTTTTTCCTGAGGTCTGGCTCACCCTGAGGACACGGCTCTCCCCGCAGCCCTGTCACACAGTGGCTCTTGTCCCTGGGCCTGGGTCTGCCCTCCGAGCTCCCCGCTGCCTCCAGGCTGCCCTCTGCCCCGTTCTGGAAAGGTCAAGCTATCACGACTATTCCCACCGTCCTACCAAAGTGGCTCCCATCAAGGACGCAGACTTAGCTGCATGCGGCTGAATCTGCGGACACCTAACTCCCCCCATCCTCCCCCTCCTCCCCATCTAGCGGCAACTCCACTGTTTTACAGGTGCTCAGACCAAAATCCTCGGACGTCTCTCATAAACACCCCCCCACAATCCTGTCCACCTTCATCCTCAGGATATATCCAGAATCTGACTAGTCCTTCCTTTCTCTACCACTACCATCCTGGCTCAAAGCACTATCATTTCTCACTAGGATACACCAATGACCCCCAGCTGGTCTCCCTGCTTCCAGCCCACATGACCCTTCCAAGACACAAGTCAGATCACACTGGCCCTGTGGTCCACCTTCTCCAGGGGCTCCCCATCTCACCCAGAGCACAGGCCAACCTCCTGAGCTGGCCGCCGGGCCTCAGCCCACTTCTCCGTGACCCTCTCTTCTCCTCTACCCCCACCAGCCACACTGGCCTCCATGCTGTTCCTCCATACAACAGAGTTTCAAAAAGAAAAAGAAAAAAAAAAAAAAAAAGCCTTAAGTGGTGATTGAATTAGAAAAATAAAAATGTTATCAAACTAAATGTTATCAAACTAAAGCCTTTAAGTCCCCTTCAAAATCCTCAGAAGCCTGTCACCTGGCTCAGTGGGTAGAGCGTGCAACTCTGGATCTTGGGGTCATGAGTTCGAGCCCCACGCTGGGGTACCGTCTACTTAAAAAAATAAATCTTCGAGGGTCACAGTGTACATCTTCCTCTCTCCCTAACGAAGCTTGTTTTTTCTTCAAGCGTTATTGGGATGACTAAGAAACCACTCCTTACACCAGTTGCATTACTCACAATTATTAATTTCCTAATAGAGGCGTGCACCACCGTGGAAAGCAAAGTGAATTTTCATCTCAACTCAGTGGCGGGCACATCACCTTCTTTCTCAGCTCGTTTCTTCCTCGATAAGATGTGGAGTTTGAACCAGAGGACCCTTCAGGCTCCCACATTTTTTTGATTCTTCTAGTAGTTTCACGTTTCATTTTTTTTCTTTTTCATTGTGAGTGTGCCAAAGTGGAAGATGACCGTGTCAAAATGCAAAGCACCACGCAAACATGACTGGTACTTTATAGTTACGTTATTGGTGACGTATGCTATCTGGGAACCCAGCCGGTGCCTACGATGGGTTGGCAAACCTTTTCTGCAGAGAGTGAGACAGTAAATACTTCAGGCTCTGTGACCTATGCGGTCTGTGTTGCCAACTACTCAGTTCTACTCGATTCTGTTGCTGTGGTTTAAAAGCAGTAGAGACAACACACAGAGAATGAGTGTGGCTCTTTCAATAAAACTGTACCTACACAAACAAGCAGCAGCCCAGCCTGGCCATAGTCTGCTGCTCCCTCGTTCACAATGCTCTTTATTTAACTGAGGTCAAATACTTCTGAGCACCGCCTGTATCAAAGACAGAGGAGACTAACCTGGTCTTGGCCCCCAAACAGCTTACTCTGGGGTAGGGTGAGCTACTGGGGGTTTTGGGAAGGGCCCTAACAAGGAACACTGCTATGGAGAAGGCAAGTCAGACTGTCACGACCCTATGGCAAGTTCTGGACCAAACACAGATTGAGCGACTAGAAGGGAACGCCTGCCTAATTTCGACAGGGAGGATTAGAAAAGGAGACCGGGGAGGCGAGTGGCCGCAGACTGCAGAGCCTTTTGGCCACTCCAAAGTGTCAAGGTCTTACTTTTTAGGAAGGGGAAAGCCAGAGAAGTTTAACAGATGGAGGTGTGATAAGACCTGTGTCTGCAGACACGCAGGACAGACACGGACGGTGAGCCTGGCTGGCCGAGTTAGGAGGTAACGACCACCATCCAATGCAGGAGTGACCGGGGCCTTGTCTGAGGCAGAGGCAGGGGGCTGGAGAAGAGGGAAGGGAAATCGAATCAACCTCCCAACCATGTGCATCGTATTCTGAAGCACAGCCTGTGGGCCAGGGGCCCTGCAAGATCCGGAGAGGTCCCAGATGGGCGCCCTCGGGCCGTGCTCTCAGGGGAGCCGGGGCCCGGGAGACACGGAGCTGTGCTCAGGCAGCAGCCCGTGCCTCTGCAGCGCGCTCAGCCTCTCTGGAGGCTCTCTGGGGGCTCAGAAGGGAGACAGCGAAGGCCCACTGCCCGGTATTATTCCAGCTACGTCATAGGAGCCAACCCCCTGGATCTTCAAATGCCCCCATAAAGTAGATTCTGTAGTTATCCTTATTTTTGTTTTTATTTTATTTTATTTTTAAATAAAGATTGTATTTATTTATTCATGAGAGATACACAGAGAGAGGCAGAGACACAGGCAGAAGGAGACGCAGGCTCCATGTGGGGAGCCCAATGCAGGACTCGATCCTGGGTCTCCAGGATCACGCCCTGGGCCGAAGGCGGCGCTAAACTGCTGAGCCACCCGGGCTGCCTGTTATCCTTATTTTTAAAAGATTTTTTAAATTTAACGTAATCTCTATACCCAACATGGGGCTCAAACTTACGACCCTGAGATCAAGAGTTGCATGCTCTACCGATGGAGCCAGCGGGCGCCCCTAGAATTAGCCTTATTTTAAAAATACAGGAACTAAGGCCCAGAGCGAGGTCAAGTCATTAGCTGGAGGTTACATGGGTTGTATGTGGCAGAACCAGAACCAGCTGGGCTCCAGGGCGTGCTAGGAAGCACCATACGGACAATGGTGGCCTCGATGGTGTGGGGTTCTCTACTTTTACATATTTTTCTACCTCCGTCTTTCATGACTTGGCTTCTGTAAAGCACTTCCATCTACATTCTCTCTGTCTCTCTCTCATCTCATCTCAAAATCCACCTATGACTCAAGTAGGGTAAGCCTTATGGTTTCTGTTTTCCAGAGAGGCCAGGAGGCCGCCCGAGGGCACACAGGCAGGTGTCGACGTGAACCTGGCTCGCTGCTCAGGCCCCAGGGTGGTGACGCTCTCACCACCAGGCACCAGACTGCCTCCCACCATGAAGCCCACCATCTCCCTCTTAGGTGCTCCATGGGAAAGTGTCATTGGACGGCACCAACAGCGGATCTCACGAAGGCGACATCAGCCACCATGCTAAGGGTCAGCCCAGCTACGATGGTGTTTACTGAAAACAGCACAGAGTACCTGCCGTGGAATCAAAGAAGTCCTGCAGCCTCCCAGGTTTGTTCTCAGCGTCTTCATACTCAGATGCCTGCAGGATCATCTCACATTGGTCCAGCTGCTTCACGAATTTAGCTTCTGCGCTAGATTGGTTCTCATACTCCTGAGTAAAGGCACAATGAGAGCAACATGATGAGAGCGGCAGGGCAGGCATTCCAGAAGATTCTTATTCTGGTCCTGAAGTCAGAGTCACAGCTAAGGGAACATTCTGTACTGGCCAGCCCTCCCGACCACACGCAAACCCTCCAGAGATACGCTCGTCTGTGCCTCCCCCTTACTATCAGCACCCCGCGCAAGGATGAGCTGGTGATTCCGTGGAGTCCCCCAGATGCCTCGAAAGTCTCATCTGTTCATAGCGACACTCCCGACATTTTTCTTCCCATCTGGGACCTTGTCTTCCTTTCAGGATCATTATTACTCCTTCCACCTGAGTCATGGATGTCTTTTTAACTTCAAGCTACTATTTCATCTCCTGCTTCTCCAATGATTTCCCTCCTAGTTCAGAAGGGCCAGGCTTCCTTTTCCTTTTTAAATGTCCTTTTGAATGTCTAGCCTTCTCATTGAATTTGGGCTGCCCCTTTACACTGGAAATCTCTGTCCTTGCTTTCCAAACAGAGAATATTTCACCAAGTCCCCCTGGGTCGTGATTCTGGAGGACACGGCCAGGATCTGTGGGTTCTATGTGCAATGGCCTGTGTGCACGCACGTGTTGGTGACAGGGAAGTGGTGAAGGCCATGGATGGGGAGCAGCTTTTTTACCTTTCCTCTTGCTTTTGGTCCCTCTCCCCTCAGTGCAAGCCTGAAACAAAAAGCTACAGGAGGGCTGCTTCTTAGAGTGTGACACATGTCACATAACTGCAAGTCCCAATTAATACTATATAGAATCGTTTTTCTATTAAGACCAAAGTGTTCCCAACTGGCTTCCCTGCAAAGCTCTCATTTGTAATTCCACCCCAGATGTGTTTGGATAATGAACCTGTCATGCTTTCTTGGCAGGGGGATGTGATGTGAATCACTTAAGGTTTCTCGGTTTTTATTAGATGCCTTATTCTTATAAAGGCAGCTATATGGATTTTGATAGAGCTGAAAATTGTACAGGGAAATCGTTTCAATATGAAACCAAATACATTTTGTTTCATTTCAAAGGCACTTAAAAATAATTGCTTTTATTTAAATGCTTATTCACATTTATAATTATATATTTATATTTAATAAATTCAAGTCCATTGCTCAACAAAGAAGTGGAATATACTCTATGCATAGCAGTCCAGGATTTTTCTCTATTCAAAGTGAGAAAAAAAAGATTTCAAGACCATTAGGAAATGACCACACACTGTATAACAAATTCCAGTGAAATTACATGTTTCTTTTAAAAATATAAATTGTTGGGTTTTTCCTCAAAAAATAATGGTACAGGCATCTCCCAATTTCATTTTCCACCAGTGAGGCAGCACCAGGAAAACAGTGTGGCCAATAGGGTTCTAGAAGTAAGATGACCCCACGGATCTTTGGGGAATGTACTGCAAGTGGTTTCTCATGACAGGATGCAGAAACAATGGCAGGAGCAAGAGGAGAGAGAAGAGGCTGAAGGGGGGAGGACGAGCCTTGCAGTTTGTGATCAAGGGTTTCAGCTCCTCCGGCAGCTACTGGACATCACTGAAAGGTTTCAGGCCAGAAGGGTCATGATCAGATTTGCACTGTGGAAAGGTCATTCTACCTTCAGAGTGGAAAAGAGTAGACTGGAAGGAGAGAAATCAGGCTCTGAGACTGTAGCAGCAGAGAAGCCAGGAGAATCTGTCTGGGCCTCATCTCGTGGCAATGAAGATGTGACAAGTGGGAGGATCTGAGAACCACTAAGGAGGAAGAAGTGAACCAAAATGTGAACAGGAACAAAAGAAAGAGCTGAAAATGACATTCTTGTTTCTGGCATGCATAACTCAAGAGGGAGCAGAGTGGGGAAAGGGGCCTCCAAAACTGACCGAGCAAAGAGACAATAGAATCAAAACCTAATGAACAGCATTTATAACAAAACTATGTGACATAGCATTACCACGCATCGCCTCCAGCCCCAAGCCCTGGCTTCAATCAGCAGGAGCAACAGGGCATCTGATGGATCCGAGACTAGGAGAACTTCCCAACAACCAACAGGGGTGCTGCACTAGCTGCTGGTGCAAGCCCAGCCCTGGTGGGTGCACCAGCCTGACCTGCTCTGCTGGGGCTCCCCCCGCCGGGACAGGGGGCCCCCAGGAAGAGAAACTGCTGGAGGTGGAACCAAAATTGAGTAGGGTGAAGGTAACAAGAAGAAAAGAAAAAGTCCAGATAGAAGTGAGGAAAGAGGGGCACCTGGGTGGCTCAGTGGCCTTCAGCTCAGGGTGTGATCCCTGGGTCCTGGGATTGAGCCCCGCATCGGGTTCCCCAGAGAGCCTGCTTCTCCCTCTGTCTCTCTCTCGGTGTCTCTCATGAATAAATAAAATAAAATCTTTACCTCCCCCCCAAAAAAAAGTGCAGAAAGAAGACAAAACCAGGGAAATCTCTGAAAGCAAGCCACCATACAATTTAACACCACATTTAAAAACGAAACAGATGAGGAAGCTCTGTGAAATTCAAAAAAGTTATCTGGGGGCGCCTGACTCAGTTGGTTAAACATCTGACTCTTGGTTTCAGCTCAGGTCATGATCTCAGGGTGGTATGATTGCGCCCTGCGTCGGGTTCCACACTCAGTGCAGAATCAGCTCAAGATACTCTCTCCCCCTCCCCTCTCAAATAAATCTCAAAAAAAGAAGTTATCTGAACCAAGTTTTGTTCCAAAAGTTCAGGAATACTGATTAGGTATCAGAATGAGCAATAAAAAAAGATCAGAGGTCAGATCTCATACAAGCCTACCAGAAGATAAAGAGAACAAGGAACAAAATGACATCTCTACAGGTGATTCACATCAGAAAGACATTCTTAATTTTTTTTAAAGGACCAAATCTGTAAGAAAACTACTTCAAAAAGAACTATAAGATGCTAAGCAAATGGGAAGACATGAAAGAACCATATAAAAAACATCAGAGATAAAAGACAAAGTCATTTTCATAGTGAAGGCTAAGCAAATACACAGGGACTTTTAAATATGATAAATAGTAGCTTAAGAGAAATGGAAATTGAAAAGGAAGTTAGGTTTAAAAGTTTAAAAGTCAAAAAGAAATGAAGATAATTTAAAGGATCCGAGGGAAGGTGACAAATATTCAAAAAGGCAAAGAAGAACCAACACACAGAGATGTTGGAGTTTTGGAGGAAAAAAAAAAAGAAACCAAAGTGAAAGAAAAACTATATTCAAAAACATTTTCTTGAAATTAAAATTTCTTTTTTTTTTATATTGAAAACACACACCAAGTAGCTAAGGATACTAACCCAGAAGGACCAACACCAAGACACATTCTAATAAAATCATATCTATGAAAAAAGTCCTTTGGACACCTATGCAGAGAGAGCATCTGACATATAAGGGAAATAAAATTATCATCAGACTTTGACGATAACGCTTTGTGACCAAAGAGAACGGGAGTAATGTACTGACCTTGCAGTGTAGAGAACAGAGACAAGACTTAGAGCATATTGTTCCTGTGAGCCCTTCTTGAAGAATCTACAAGAGAACAAGTTTCAGCCAGCCCAAACGACCAGGAAACCTGCCAAAAGGACTGGGAGTGAGCATCAAAGGTGCTTGCAGAACTAAGACTCAACGAGGTATAAGAAACAGTATATAATAGTTCAATGTTCTGACAATCTAAAGTACAATCTAGATAGAGTACAACTATTAAAAAAATACAGGAAGAAAACAGGATAGGAAAAACAATTTTTTAAAAGATTTATTTCTTGAAGAGAGAGAGTGTGGCAGAGAGAAAGAGAGAGCGAGCACGAGCAGGGAGGAGGAGTAGAGAGAGGAGGAGAAGCAGATCCCCCCCACCCTGCGCAGGGAGCCTGATGCAGTGATGCGGTATTCGATCCCAGGACCCTGAGCTGAAGGCAGACGCTTCACCAGCTGAGCCACCCAGACAAAACAATTTTTTAGACTGTTTTCAGTACCTGGAATTGATGATGGTGGCATATACACAATTGTTATCCTGAGACATGTATGTGTATAGCAAAGGACCAAGCCTACACAGTCAGGATTCCTTGAGAGGAAGAAAGGACAATATAGAAGAGGGTAAGACACACCATAAAGGAGGTTAATAAGTAAACCCCGTGCAGTACTGTATTCGAATTGGAAATGTCACCATGAACCCACGAGGCGTACACACAGATACCCTAGCTATCCCAGCTCTGTCCAGTAAAAAGCATAAAGACCATACCCAACTCAGCAGCAGCCAGGACCCCCGAGCGCACACTGTGGTCTTGAAGTAGCGCTGCCTACTGACACAAGGAGGCCAACCGGGACGTCTGGCCGAAGTGTGTTCGAGATGAATGAGGCTGGACTATCCTGTCATTCCCACCATCGAGGAAGCAACGACCAAAGTCAAGCATGATTCCCTCATCTTTCTGATAGGAGCTGCAATCAAAGACTAGATGACCAAGAGGCCTCTGCTAATACAATTATTTCAACTACTAAATGAAAACGAGATAAACACACGGGTATTTTACAATTGTGCAGCCCGAAAGGATGAAGGGACGTTAAGCATCGAGAAACCCCAGCCATTCTGTGGCTCATGATGAAAGAATCCAACAGCATCTACAGTTTTGCCAGAAAAATCCAACATGAGTCTGATCCAGCCTCTGGATCCCAGTGCACCAATCTGCACAAAGTAGAACACAGGGACATGCCCTGCATCGTGAGTGTGCAACTGGCAAAACCCAGGCTTTGGACAACTCTGCGAGCCAGATGGTCTGGATTCTTCAACAGATAATTTGCAAGAAAAAGAAAGAGGTGGGGTGGGCATCAGGAGCAGAGAAGGAACTGTGGATTAAAGGAGATTCCAGGGGCGCCTGGGTGGCTCCATGGTTGAGCGTCTGCCTTCAGCTCAGGTCTTGACTCCAGCTCAGGTTGTGATCCTGGGGTCCTGGGATCAAGTCCCACATCAGGCTCCTGCAGGGAGCCTGCTTCTCCCTCGGCCTATGTCTCTGTCTCTCTCTCTCTGGGTCTCTCATGAATAAATAAAATCTTTAAAAATAATAATAGTGAAAATAAAGGGGATTCAAAAGGTATATGAAACTTTAAAAAAAACGGGCAGGATTGAACTAAAATGTCTTGGACGACCGCTTGAGTGATAAAACCATAAAGAAGGTGAGGCTGTGCCTGTGAACATCAGCGGTTGCCTTTGGAGGAAGGGAGGGCCTGGGCTTGGCCTGGGCATGGGAAAGGGCTTCTGGGCCGAGGGATCCTGATGCCAGATGGCAGTTACGAGGCCGTTATCCTTCCGGTAACTCACCTGCCATACACAGGTGTTGGTGTCCTTTCCTGTGCTTTATTTTTCTATAAGACAGTTTTAAAAATAATAAAAATGGTTGAAAAAAATGAGGATGCGATGAACCTACTGAGTAGGCTATTTAGGTGGTGCTGTCCGTTAGGCTGTGGGAGTCTAAGTCCGGAGCCCAGGGGGGTGACTCCCAGGAGAACACACGGCACCGTCAGAAGGTGACCAGTGAAGCCCGGGAGGAGCGCGTAGGGACAAGGCCAAGGCCAGGCCCTGGGAAGGGAACCTGGGCTCGGACCAAGTCAGCCGAGGAAGAGGAACCCGCGCACAAACTCAAGAAAGAGGAGCCAGACACTTGATGTCACGAGCACCGGGCGTTACACGCAAGTGAGGAGCCACTAACCTCTACCTCCGAAACTAGTAATACGCCCTATGTGAATGAATCGAATTTAAATTTAAAAAATAAAAAATAAAAATTTAAAAAAGGAAAATAAGAGCCAGAAAGGGACAAAGAAAATCAGGAAGGTACAATGTCACAGCCCTGAGGGATGAGAGAGCTTCACCAATGCGCAGCCACAGGTGTCAGGGGCACCGGGCAGAGAGGGCAAGGGCCTTGGGGACAGTGGGGGAGGCCGTCAGCCTGGGGAGGCCGAGAACGGAGGGGGGTAATGTGGTATCCAGGGACGTTTATTTCAAAATAAGGTAGGGAAACACCCTTCCAGAGGCTGAGAAAGTTCCCATCTGGACGCTTGTATTTCCCATGGAAGGAGGCAAGATTACCTGCCATAAAGTTGGGGGAGGAGAGGCCAACTGGTGAGTGAGGAGAGTGAGGGACAGCAGATGTGGGGCCCCTGAGGGGGTGCTGCGGGCCTGGGTGCAAGTCTAGGCCCTCCTGGGGGGACCAGCAAGGAGGGGGGCCAGCAGGCCCCTGCAGCAGCCCTCTGCAGCCCCCAGCTGAGACTGGGGAACACAAGGGGCCGAAATGGCTGGGACTGGGGTTCTGTGGAGCAACACAAGAGGGAGTTCAAGCAGCAGAGAGACACAAGTCTGGGTCCCTAAAGGGAAGGAAGGGACAAGGAGGCCACAAGCCTCCTCCCTCTTCCTTGGGGAGGGGTAGGCCCCACGAAGCCTTACAGGAAGTTTCTGTCTGGAACCTTCCACTGGCTCGCCTCCCAGGGACTCTCCCTCCGGGACCCAGGATCCTCCTGTTGCTCTGCAACCCACTCCCCAGTAACACACTGCGCCTCAACTACAAAGTATCCTTTGTAGGGAGACTTTTAAAGGGTGCCTTTAAAAAAAAAAAAAAAAAAGATTTTATTT
The DNA here is from genome assembly GCF_003254725.2 of Canis lupus dingo. Taxonomy (NCBI): domain Eukaryota; kingdom Metazoa; phylum Chordata; class Mammalia; order Carnivora; family Canidae; genus Canis; species Canis lupus. Next base: position 64,290,742 of record NC_064243.1, read on the forward strand.
ATTTATTTATGAGACACAGAGAGAGAAAGAGGCAGAGACACAGACAGAGGGAGAAGCAGGCTCCATGCAGGGAGCCCAACGTGGGACTTGATCCCGGGACCCCGGGGTCACACCCTGAGTTGAAGGCAGATGCTCCATCCCTAAGCCCCCCAGGCACCCCTAAAAGGGCATCCTTAACCCACTGTGTCTCCAACTGGCTGAGCTTCGGGTGACATGGAGAGAAGCTGCCGCGTGGGAAAGGCTCCCAGGCCAGGCGGGGTGCCAGGCGTTCTGCACAGGGAGCTCCTGCTTTGCCTTGGGACTCACCAGGATGGTTCTTTCAACTGAAAGGCAGGTGGTGGGGGGAACATCTTTCTGTGATACTCGGGAGAAAAATGAAAATGTTTTCTCTTGACTTGCTGAAATCTGATTTCGCACTTCCATGACAAAGATAAATTATAATCAAGGATGTTTAATTGCATTAAAGAGACATGACCCTGGGGGCCGACAGCTATTTATAGCAGTGAACAGCTATGATTAACATTTTAGGAATCAATCAACTGGCATTTTCTATGTAACTGGTACTTAATTCTAAGTTTCCTGGATACAGAAGGACCATATTTTCTTAAACCCAAAGCAGAACATACAGACTGGAGACCGGAAGGATACAGCCTACCATGCGTCAGGCAATATTCCGAGTGCTTTACATGTATGCATTAATTCGACTGCCATTCGACCTATAAGATAGGTATGTGTGCTATTACTGTTGCCATTTTATAGTCGAGGATATTGAGGCGCAGAGGTTCAGTAAGTTGCCCAAGATCACGCTGGCAGTAAACAGGGTATGTGAATCCTGGAAATTGGATATTGAAGTCCACGTACTAACACCGAACATGAATTATAAAAACGCAGAAGTGAAAATGAGTCTGTATACAGGGTTGCACAGTGTTCTCCAAAAATCTTGATGTCTACCTGGAATCCAGGAATGTGATCTTATAAGGTCTTTACAGACGTAATCAGATTAAGATAAGGTCATACTGGATTAGGATGGGCCCTAACCCAATCAATGACTGGTGTCCTTATAAGAGGAAAAATCTGGGTGCAGATACAGACCCAGGGAGAACACCACCTGACTACAGAGGCTCAGGTTGGAGCGATGTGTCTATAAAGGAGTGCCAAAGCTAGAAGATGCCATAAACAAAGAAACAAACAAACAAACAAATAAATAGAAATAAAAACCGAAGAGGCATCTACCAGAAGCCAAGCAGAGGCAAGAAAGGACCCTTCCCTGGAGCCTTCAGAATATGGCCCTGCCGACACCTTGATTTTGGACTTCTAGTCTCCAGAACTGTGAGACAATAGATTTCTGTTGTCTAAAGCCATCCAAATTTCTGCAAATTGTTACAGCAGTGCCAGGACACCAAGAATCTCTTACTACAAATAAGTAACCGGCGAGGTGTCCTAAACATGGTAAAACGGTAAATGCTTGCTCAGTGAACCACCACACCACATCACCATATGAAGACAATGTTGAACTAGGAGGGAGGTGTTGTCACCTGGCACCTAAGAGACCCTGGGCAAGGTACTGCTCCTTAAGCCCTGTCTTCTTGTCTGTAAACTAAAGGAGTTGGACACAGGTTTTCTTCCAGTTTTAAATTTACAAAATTTTAACAGACACAGGAAAGAATCAGAGACAGAATACAGAGATGATTTTAAAATAGATAAGAATACAGTAAAGTAGCCACTTCATAGTACCAGAGGTATCAGAGAGAGAGGGAAAATAGAGCTACGGAGAGACAGAGAATTAGTTTTCTGGGGCTGCTATAAAAAGAACCACAAAGAGGGGCTTAGGGAACAGAAATTTATTGTCTTATAACTCTGGAGGCTACAAGTCAGAGATCAAGGTGTTGGCAGGACTGGTTCCTTCCAAGAGCTGTGAGAAAGAATCTGCCCCAGGCCCTTTTCCTTGCCTTATAGACGGCTTCCCTCATGTTCACATGGTGCTCCCCAATACATATCTGTGTCCGACTTCCCCCTCCTTTTTTTTTTTTTTTTTAAGATTTTATTTATTTTTTTATGAGAGACACAGAGAGAGAGGCAGAGATGCAGGCATGTAGGGAGCCCGATGCGGGACTCGATCCAGAGATTCCGGGGTCACGACCTGAGCCAAAGGTAGGCACCCAACTGCTGAGCCACCCAGGCATCCCTCCGACTTCCCCTTTTTATAAGGACACTAGTCATACTGGATTAGGACCCACCCTAATGATCCCCTTTTGAAGTGGTTACCTCTGTGTAAATCCTATCTCCCCCCCAAATTTTTTGATCCTATCTCAAAAAGAAAAACTCTCTGCAGTTACCATTTCCTATTTAGAGAAGACGTGAAATGATATATTTCCAAAAAATAAAAATTAAAAGAATTAAAAAAATTAAAATTAAAAGAATTTTAAAAAATTAAAAATTTAAAGAATTTAAAAAAGAATTTAAAAAAGGATATACTTCAAGATGAACAAAGTCTGAAATATAATGATTAAAAAAAAGAAACCTCCTTCACAGTACCCATAAAGAAGTCCTGTAAATTCATGCAACAAGTATTTATTGCCTAATTGTGTATTATATTTTACTAAATATTGAGAATAAACTATGGAATGGAGCAAGAAAAAAAAATCCTATCTCCAAATAAGGTCTTATTGGGAGGTACAATGTGAATTTTAGGGGGACACAATTCAATCCACACTAGAAAGAGAGGAGGGGAGGGGACTATCTTCTGAGAACCGCCCAAAGCTAGGCCTTTGTGTCAGAAGATACTGTGGGCTCTGAAAAAACATGTACTGTGGAGAGTGACACTCTCGTTCTTGAAATAGAGTCTTTAATAAGCACAGGACAGGGAGAAATGGTCAAAGAAATTAGGGGCAAGTCTAATGTCTAACACTCTCTTTACAAAATAATACTCAATATTAGGGATGTACATTTTTTTTCAAATATCTAAATAAACTTATATACACTCGTGCCCACCAGCATGGGCACACGTCCATACTCATACGGAGACTTAAATAAGTGCTCAGTCTGTGCCTCCGGGGCCCTGGTGACCTTACCTCTTGACCTGAAGCAGCTACTGCGTTCATAGGGGTGTACGTGCTGGTAAAGGCGTTTAAGAGCCAAGCATACTATTCTCTGCGAATCAATTTCTATACTTATGTCTGAAAAATGCGCTGCTGCTTATATGTACATTCATCTGCGCCCTCGGGCTCTTCATAGGAACAGGAGCTCCCAACCCTTCCGGAGCATGCAAAGATGACGTTCGTGTCAGAGAGTAAAGAAGCTCACAGTTTTCCTCCTGGGCACCAAGCAACATCCCACAGGATCACCAACAAAGCAATTTGATTCCTTGCTCTCTTCTTTTAATTAAGCTCTAGGCCGCCAGGCAGCAACAATTCTCAAGGACAGTCGCATACCAAGGCAGCCAGCTGTGCACCTGTCCTGAGATCTTGGACTTTTACAAGATCATAAAACTGTCACTCGTTTTGGGGTTATTGAGTCTCTTCGTGCTCTGTATTTTATGGTTTGTTCGTTTTTTGTTTTTTTCCCAAATCCAAAGTCTTTCTGTAATGTTTTCACTTGGAAGCTAGTTAATGAAATCAGAGAAGATTTTACAGTGAATTTCAAGTCAATTAATTTTTGTAAAGTAGATTTTGCAGTAAGCTTTTTTTAGCCGGTTGTTGGTGGCTAACTGAGAAAATAATGTAAGAGATAATGCCACTGTGTTTACGATAATTCGGCAACACAAGGGAACCAATTCTTATAAAAGGTTTTCGAATTACGCAAGTCCCTCCTTAAAGACATGAGATTAGTTTCGTAAACTCAGGGACTTTTTTTTTCTTTCAATGTACGGCGTGCAACCCAACTCCACTCCATTATTCCTCAATTCACCGTGTTCCAGAAGTTCCCTTGAAAGTACATTCTTTGGCACAAGGGGCTCTTGTCCCTGAAGCAACCGTGTTATACCTGGTAACAGAAACCACCTGAGCCAGGCTCCAGCTAGACACCAGGCATATTTTGCCAAATTTAATTATCACAATTATTCGGCCAGGCAGGCATTAACGGCTCATGATACTTTACCTTAAACCCTGTTTCAGTTTTCAGCATCTTTTTAATTTAGGAAAATAATATGGTATGTAGAGTACGTATTACGGAGAAGTCCTAGTGGGGCCTAGGGCAGACTCAGCTGCCGAACAGATGAATATTTCTAACATCAAAGCATATTGATTTTTACACCACGAGGGACAGGTCAGAGTGGGGGACAGCCTGAACAGCCTCCTGTGGACTCCGGTAAGATCCTGCTGTGTGTCGTCAAGTTAGAGCAGGTGTTTTTGTTTTGTTTTGTTTAAACTGACTCCCTGAACTTCGCAGACTCCCTAACTGTGGCTAAGGGCCTGTGGAGCTTATTATTCTCATGTTCTGGGAGCAACAAGCCAACTAGAGCCAGGTACCTGACCCAAGGGAGGTGGGATTCACATCCAGGTCTGTCTGGCAGCAAGGCCTGCTCCCTGCATCACAGCCTCCTACTGCCTCCAGAGGGAAGGACGCTTCTTCCATCCCCGAACCCAGCGACGCCCCAGAAAGCACAGCACACCACAGAATCCGGCCACTGGGTAAACAGGCCATCTCAGGAGAAACGTGCATTCAGGGGTCGACCCCGACACTTCCCTACCTGGCCCTGGGTCTTCCCAAGTCAAGGGAAGGCCTGACCCAGCATGCCAGGCAGTGGGAAGGGAACTCTGGAGGCTCTGAGGCTCAGGGGAGAGCAAGGCTGGGTGGTGGGGGGACCTGAAGACTTGGAAGGAAAGGAGGAGGATCAGCATTGGAAGGCAGCACGGGGGAGTAGGGATGGGAGGGAACCCTGGAAAGTAAGCGTGTGAGGTGAAGATCTTCGAGGCTAGGGAGCAGGGTCTGGGGGCTCAAGCGAACAAGGGCCAGAGTGGACCGCAGGGGAAGGGAGAGCAGTGGGGGCACAATGGCTTTCTTTGCTCTCTCCACTCTTCTGCCCTTTCCATCCAGCCAAGTGGCCTCCTGGTCTGCTGTGCAGCACTGGGAAGGGAGGGAGCACCCACAGGGCCCAGGCTCTGGCCTGGCATCACGGCCGCACTTCACCTGGCCCCAACTCGACTCCAAACAAGTCTTCAGACTTTCCTAGGTGGACAACAGACTCGGAGAGGGGAATACGCCCAAGGTCCAAGCCAGGGCATGGTGAGGGCCCACGTTCTTCCCAAGGACCAGAAATGGGTGGGTGGGTGTGGGGTGGGCAGGAGAGCTGGGGGGGGTGGGGGCGGGTAACAGCAAAGCGACAGGAAATCCAGGGGGCTGTGGAGTCCAGATCTGTGCCAGGCACTGTGGTGTCCGGGGAAATGGGGACATTAGGAGGGAGAAAATTTTCTTTTAGCCATGAGCAATTCCTGCGGCAGCCAGGAGGCGAGAAACAGACACCCAGGGGAACCGACTAAGCTGGGGACTGCCCATCAGGGTGCCCTAGGCCACCCGAAACCTTGGTGAGCCATGTACAGTCAATCACAACACAAAAAGGTCAAAAAGCCACGCGTCCCACATACTTACTTCCCAAAGTTCATAAAGTTCCTTCCTGAGATCCTCGGGGAGGAGCTGGCTTAGCTGCTTCATGGCCTCCTGGAATAGCAAACAGTTCTTGGGATCATGAGCACATTTACCTCGTTAACAGCCCCCCTAAGAAGGCGAGAAACGGGGCTCAACCGCTTACAAACGGCAGCTGAGTGCCCGACACCCCCCCCAAAGGGCAGCTGAGTGCCCGACCAGCTCGCGGCTCCCAAGGCGGCGGTGGGCGCAGGTGAGGGAGTCAGTGTCAGGCCCCAGCGCTTCGCCCAGCGTCCACCCTGCGGCCTGCGGCACGCCGGGCCCCGGACCCCAGACCCCGGCCACCCGCCAGGACCCTGGCCACCCACCCGGACCCCGGCCTCCCGCCAGGACCCCGGCCACCCACCCGGATCCCAGACCCCGGCCACCCGCCAGGACCCCGGCCACCCACCCGGACCCCGGCCTCCCGCCAGGACCCTGGCCACCCACCCAGATCCCGGATCCCGGCCACCAGCCACCCACCCGGCCCCGGGGGGCTGTGCGCCCATCGCAGGCGACGGGAGCGAGGCGGGGGTCGGCGTCTGGCGGAGGACCACAGGGGCCCCGTGCATTTCCAACACAGACACGCGGAGGCCCAGGGGGCCTGAGCGGGGCAGAGGCGCCACCCGCGTGGCAAAGCTCGGGAACGCTCTGCACACCGTCGCCCTCGCTTCCTACTGTCAACGTTCTGCCGCGGGACACGAAGCACGGAGCGCAGGGCACTTACTGGCCTACGGACAGGGCCGGCCTGAGTCTCCCGTGGGCTGAGGATGCACAGGCGGGCAGGGGCAGGGGCAGGGGGAGGGCGGGGCAGGGAGAGGGGCAGGGAGAGGGGCAGGGGAGGGGGAGGAGAGGGACAGGGGGAGGGGATGGGGTAGGGGCGGGGCAGGGGGAGGGAGGGGATGGGGCAGGGGTGGGGCAGGGACAGGGGAGGGGATGGGGCAGGGACGCGGCAGGGACAGGGGAGGGGGAGGGGGCGGGCAGGGGGAGGGGCAGGCCAGGTGCAAGGGGATGGGGCGGGGGAAGGGCAGGGGAGGGAGAGGGGCAGGGGAGGCAAAGGGACAGGGGGCGGGGCAGGGGCAGGAGGAGGGGGAGGGGAAGGGCGGGCAGGAGGAGAAGGAGGGGAGGGACAGGACAAGGGGAGGGGATGGGGCAGGGACGGAGCAGGGCAGGGACAGGGGGAGCGGGCGGGGGAAGGGGGAGGGCACGGGAGAGAAGGAGCATGGGGAGGGGGAAGAGCAGGGAAGGGGCAGGGGCAGGAGAAGGGGGAAGGGCAGCGGAGGGGCAAGGGCAGTGGGCGGGACAGGGGCAGGGGCCGCACCACCCAGGGCATATGTAAGCCGTCCCTCGCCCTCCCTCTGTAGACTTGTCCAGGGGTGGGGACCTCGCACCTCGCACATCCCGGGGTAGGGACCTTGCACCTCACACGTCCCGGGGTGAGGACCTCGCACCTTGCACCTTGCACGTCCCGGAGTGGGAACCTCACACCTCGCACGTCCCGTGGTTAGGACCTCGCACCTCGCACGTCCCGGGGTGGGGACCTCGCACCTCGCACGTCTGGGGGTGGGGACCTCCCACCTCGCACATCCCAGGGTAGGGACCTTGCACGTCCCAGGGTGGGGACCTCACACCTCGCATATCCCGGGGTGGGGACCTCGCACCTCGCACGTCTGGGGGTGGGGACCTCGAACCTCGCACATCCTGGGGTAGGGACCTCGCACCTCGCACGTCCCGGGGTGAGGACCTTGCACCTCGCACCTCGCACGTCCCGGGGTGGGGACCTCGCACCTCACACGTCTGGGGGGTGAGGACCTCGCACCTCACACGTCCCGGGGTGAGGACCTCGCACCTCGCACATCTGGGGGTGAGGACCTTGCACCTCGCACGTCCCGGGGTGGGCACCTCGCACCTTGCATGTCCCGGCGGGGGGACCCCAATGGGCGTGCGTCAGGCAGAGCTCGCAGGCCTTTCCCCAAGGAGCTGAAAACAGGTGCGCGTCATCCGCTCGCCCTGCCTGGCCTCCCGCCCTCTCCTGCACACGCAGGCCCCGTGGCCAGTCGGTGGGCAGTGGACCCACTGGGCCAGGATCTCTGCGGCCACACAGCTCACAGCCGCCACCCGCGGGCCATCTGCATGATTTGTCTAGCAGACGTTAGGGGGGAAAATGTCACCAGCCACTTCAGAGCAAACCGCAATGGCCAGTGTCACCAGGCTGCCCTCCTAAGTGCAGTCACAGCCCGGGCGGCCTGTGGCTCCAGACCGCCCGCAGTGGTGTCAGACGGGCCGTGTTTGGTGTCTGCGTCCTCCCCGGTTTCCTTTTCATCAATGGCGGTCAAACACTTCGAGAAAATCCTTGCACTTCCAAAAGTTAAAGATGTCTTTACAAACGGATTGTCTTTCCCGACGTTATTCCAGAGACAAGCATCTGTCTGTTGCTTTTGTTTGAAAAGAATGAACTAATGTGTATTCGCAGGTATATGAAAATCTCCACGCTGGGGTGACTTTATTCCTTTTGGGTGTCGCACCGGGCACCGAACACAGTGACTGGCGCCTGGCCTGACCACCGAGCAGGGAACGGACCCGCCACCCATCGTGCCAGATACTCTATTTCTACAAAGGTAGCGTGCGGCTGAAATCAACTTTTTGGGGATCACACCGGATTATGACTTACGGGCAAAGCGCCTGTTGATGAAAACCATCACGTCCTTTAAAAAGAACAGGTAAGGAATATGTTGTTGGTCTCTTCTTAAAAACCCGACATGGATTTTCTGGATCTATACTCTTTTTGCCGCCTTTGGTTTGATAGGATCAGATGGCCTTTCGAGACCTATTAGGTAGTCGACGTTTCGAGATTCTGTTTGGCAAGACACGCTGCACAACCGTGCCTACGTGTTTTACACGAACCATCAGAAAACGACTTTGCCAAATCCCGGGGTCCACGGCTGCCCTCCGGGCAGAGAGCCCTGCCCCGGCCTCTTCCTCTCTGTGGGGTTTCTCGCCTTGTCCACAGGGACCCAGGGTGCTCACGTTCCTCGCTGCCAGCACGTGGACAATCTGCCCCAAGTCCTGAGCTGGGTCTGCCTCAGCCAACGTCCTGGGGCGGTTTTGTGCAGGCAGGAGGCACCCAGAAGGCATCCTGCACCCTCTCCTGAGGCCGAGCAGTATGGGACCTCTCTGCACACCCTGGGTCCCGTGGGGTCTGAGGCCCGACCCACCGAGGACTGGGGGTCGGACCCTGAGCAAGTTACATGGCCTTGTGGCCTTCGGGCTTCACTTCTGTAAAATGGGGTCAATGATGGCATCTCCCTGGAAGGGCTGGCGTGAGGATCAAAGAGGTGACCGATCCGGAGCTCATGCCCTGGGGCCCCTCATCTACACTCTACTCATCGTCCGCTACCTTTTTCAGTTTCCCTATTTTACCACATTCACTCCCCCAATAAAAGCTGGGTTCTTCTCCTTTTAACCTCATGGTCCTTCAGCGACCTTCAGGCAACTCGCACCCCGCAGACACACACCGTCCGCGATCCTGCCTCCACGCACATGACCTGCTGCTGCTGCAGCCCGGCCTCGGGGCCCTGACGCTCCCCACGAGGCGTCACTCGCCAGCTCGGGTTATAACATAAAAGTCTGTCTTTTCTTGCTTAGGATGAGGATCAGACAACAGTAGTGCTTTGGCCCTAAATTCTCTCTGCCAGGCCCTCGTTTCCCTTTGCTCTCGCTACCTCCTCTCCTCCCCGACAATCAGCCTTGAGCCAAGGAACCCTCACTTAATTATCTTACTGCACGGTTCAGACCTCCAAGTCTAGCTCACAAACGCCGCCTGCATAAAGAGTTGTTCACCTTCCAGACCTTTCTCTCTGTTCCCAAACCCTAACACGTGGCAGGAAGAGGCAAGGGGGGTATCAACACTCTTTCAGGCCTTTGGTTTCCTGTCTTGGAACCTGCGCGAGTCCTCACGATGCTTCCCCTGTCCCACCAAGTTCCCCGGGACACCCAGGAGGTACGAGGAGGCCCGAGAAGTTCTCATCACTGCCAGGATGGCGGGTCCCTCTGTCCGGGGCCCCACCAGGCCCCTCCGTGAGGTGTCACTGGCCAGGCCTCACTCCTGTCCAGACAGTAGCCAGTCTTCCCTCATCTTCACAGGCTGAGGAGCCTGCCCACGGACTCTCTCCTTTTTTTTTTTTTTTTTTTCCAAAAGGCTCTGACTTGCTCCTCTGTAGAGGAAGCCTCAAATTCATTATGAGCCTTCATGGGGCCAGTTGGTCTTCTCACTCTGTGTGTCACTTTACGGTCTCCAAGGACCCTCTGGTACTTCACTGCACCACGTCTTCTCCACAAAGTCCAGATTTATCCTTGAAAAAAACCATCACGCATCCTGAAATGAGCTGTATGATTAGGGAGTTTTGTCCTCATCCCTTTCTTCTACGTCGGGGCGCCACTCAACACCCTCTGGGCCGGGGCTAATTCTTCCTGCCACTCAGGATCTTGAACTAACTGGGTCTTGCATTCATTCTGCCAATCGGTCTAGGGCCTCTTTATTCACCAAGAGTCTAGACTCCTACAGAGAAGCATTTCCTCAGCTTTCTCCCTTTTACCGGCTGTCGTGATGCGGAGCCTGTATTCTGGGTCTGTACATTGGCAGGAAGAACACACTCCTTACACCGTTTCCCTTGTTCCCATAATGTCAGAATTCCTAAAGTGGTGTTCCTCATGCATCTTCTCGTCTCTGGAGGGATAAAAGTCCTGCTGCCTACGGAACGGCCGTCTCCCCCAGCTCTGAGAACAGCTATTCAAGCCCACCTTCCCTGTTAAACCATTTTGATGAAGGATCCAGCCACTTAGCAATTTAGGACCAATGTCCTATAATAAAAGTACCTTGCAATAATCCCTGAATTGAGAAGCAGCTATTCAACATTTAAAAAAAAAAAAAAAAAAGCGAAACAAAAACAAAACACCTTCTTGGATTTTCCAACTTCTGTGTCAAATATGTCTTCCTCGTTGGCCCTGGGCTCTGGATTTAGAGCCCAAATTGATGCTGATTTACTTTTTTTTTTTGATGTTCATTTCCTACTATTACAAATGTTTTTCTTCTAACCAATACGCTAAAGGACTAATTGGAAACTCACAAGTAACTATAATAATTATTATATTTGGGATTTGCAGAACTTTCCTCCAAAGAGCTCAGCCAGCCTGGAGAATTCTTTCAAGTTCTAGCAACTGCCCTCGTGCTAATGAAAGCCATACTATCCATGTCCGTATGCGCGAGAACAGCAGCCAGCAGCTTCCTGACCCGGTGTCCCACGAGGCAGGCAGCAGGCGTAGTTTCCTGATCTTGTGTTAAACAAGGTTGAGAACAACCCACACCAGTGCTCTGCTCACTTCTGGAAATCCCTGCTTCTAGAAGCCAAGGCTGTAAGCCACCCAGAAGAGAGTAAGCACCAACAACGGATTCCTCAACACCCTGGGGTGACTCCGCCTCACCAGTCCTACCGGTCCACTCTGAGGCTCTTTTGTCCTGACCTCTGTGCCACCTAACCAGCTGCCTGTCCCACGAGATCCATCTGAACGTTCTCCAGCCCAGGCCCTCAAACCCTACAAATATCCTCCCCTGATTTCCCCTTTCTGAGTCACTATCAAAACTCTGTCAACAGTTTTGCATCAGGTCTAATCAACAGCTCTGCGTCACCAACGGGTCCCTCTGGTGGTCCCCTGCGGAGCAAACAGCACTGACCTCTTCTCGCCTATGCTTTTCTTCCTTGGGGATGTTATCCGCTGGTGCTATGTCCCCCACGATGCTCTCTGCCATATCATGAACCAGGGCTAGGCGTACACATCTGGCCAGGCGAGAAATGGTGAACGACCACACAGGGTTAGATTCACTGCCAGGACCTTCTCCTTTACCTGTGAAGCTGCAATTTCCTTTCCCCCTCCAACCTCACGGGGTGTTTTAATGCAGTACTTTCTAGAGTAACTCTATCCCCCTCGCCCACAACAGCTCCGATTTGAAACTGCTCGTTAATATTCAACACCGTAATACATGAATGCAGGAGAAACGGTTAGCATGCATTTTTTTTTTTTTTTAATGACCAGTTTTTCAAATATCACTTTAAAAGGTTGATGACTTCAGATGACAAAGCCAGGAGGAGAGGATCTGGTCATAGCATTTACTTCCTGATACAAAATTCAGAAACAATCATTTCCCCAGTATGCTAGCCAGATGTCAACATGAGGCTCCTCACAGAGAGATGCGTGCACTAGGGCAGTTGTGGTTCCAAACCCAGCAACCACTCATACACTGTGTGATCTTTGCCAAGCTACTTAATTTCTTTCAAGGCTCCAATCTGTCAGCCTTCATTTTATCAGCTGTAAAAAAGGAATAGTAGGGGACACCAGGTGGCTCAGCGGTTGAGTTGAGCGTCTGCCTTTGGCTCAGGGTGTGATCCCGGGGTCCCGGGATCAAGTCCCACATGGGGCTCCTTGCATGGAGCTTGCTTCTCCTTCCTCTGCCTGTGTCTCTGCCTCTCTTTGTGTCTCTCATGAATAAATAAACGAAATATTTTTTTTTTAAAAAAGGAACAGTAATACGTCATACGGTTGGCATAAAAACTCAGTTTGATAATGTGTGTTCCTGGCACCATGTTGATCAATAAGCAAATGCCTATGGTTACCGGTGATAATGATTAATGATGAGGATAATCACTGTCAAAGTAACAAAGGCAGGTCATGATATAAATGCCCCCGAGGGCCAGTCTGTTTCACGTGTCCACTATGTCGTAGGCAGTTCACAAGACTGTCTCATCCTCAGCCTGTCTCTGTCATCCAGTTCAAACCTCCAGCTACTCTCAGGTTCGTTATCTCTATCTGACACCACATTCGTCTTGTACTTTTTGCCAAAAATCCCACTTCCACACCATCTACAGAGTAACAGGGCTCCTCAACTCTAATGAACCTTCGCTACCATCAAACTGACGATTTACGACGTATCGTTTCCAAAACATAGCCTTAATTTCCTACCACCAGGGCTTTGGTGGCTATACCCTCCTCTCTGCACTCTGTGCCCTCTCCTTTACCAAGTCAACTCTTCAGAGCTCACCTGAGATTCCACTCTCTCTATGAAGATCAGCCAAGGACACCTGCTCTCTTCTACTAAACCCTTTTCTTAAACTCTTAATTTTTTTTTTAAAAAGTAATCCCCAAAGGCAATGTGGGGCTCGAACTCATGGCCCCAAGGTCAAGAGCCACATGCTCAACCGACAGAGCCAGCCAGGTGCTCCAACCTTGCCAACTTTTGAATATAACTTCTTCTGTGTTTTTTTATAGAAGCCAGTTGGGACCTGTGTCCTTCATGGGAGATTTACCTACTGTCCTATGTTGCTAGGAAACTTTGTCCTGTGCTCACAAAACCTTTTAAACACTTGTTGACTTTAAAAGGAGATACCTCTTTCTCAGCTACGTCTTGCACATACCCTTCCGAAAAATCACCTCACAAACAGGTGATAGTGTTCATGAAAGGGGCTAGACTAAGGCACAGAATGTACTAACAATGACAGGATTTGAGACTTACCACACTCACTCTCGGGCCTGGAAATCCTAATATCACACTTAGGTCTGCTGGAGACCAAGGCAGGCTTTATCACTTGCCAAAAGAAAACCAGAATGTAGTTTATAACTGAAGCAATCAACACATTTAATTCCCCTTCCTACCCCCTGAACCTGTATGGGTCGCCGCAAATAGTCTCTCATTTATTTTCTCTAAGTAACCTCCGAGAATTAGATACAGGCCTCGGTCACCAGAAGCGGTGCCGAACCCACAGACCTGCAGTCCTAACAGGTGTCAGCGTCCACGGCAGCTTACCTGTCCTTGTTAAGGTGTTCATCTTTGGTCACCAGAGCCATAACTGCCATTCGGTACATGTGATCCGATACACTCTCCGGCCTCTCGACGCTTCTGTATACCCAGCCCGTCCGGGGGACTCTCTGATGAAAAGAAGAGAAAAAAGTTGATAAAAATAAATATTTAACGTGTCTGCTGTGCTCTTCGAGAGAAATCTACGGAGTAGGGTACAGAAGTAGTGTGATGGTTTCAGAAAGTATTACAGGAGGCCTCACCAACCGAATGGTCCACATCTGGAATCAAATAAGCCAGTGGGGTCAGAGAAGGAGAAAGAGGAGGGGGGGGTGAGTAAAAATAAAAATACAAAATACAAAAAGAGAAAGAGGAGAGGGAGAAATAATTCACATGTAAACACTGCAAGAGTCCAGCAGTCCTGTTACTCCGTGTTACTGGGATGGGAATTATGGGCCATACAGGAGTTCTTCAGACATTAAAAATAAAACTGTAAAGTACTGCGTTTCTCGGAACTCCAAGAGTTGGGACTTCTTGCATTTAAAGAGGCAGAACGAACGGGGCCTGTGGGGAAAGCTGCGAACCTAAGGAGCCACAGGCTTGCAGATTTGGAAGCGCAGAGGAGAGGAGCCTTTCTGGGGCTCCTGCTGCCCCCCGCGGGCTGCGGCGCGGCTGCGGGCGGAGGGGGCGCCTCGGGGCACCCCAACCCCACCCCCGCCCGGGCTCGCCCCGACACCCGGACCCCGCGCCGCCCCGGCCCGGCAGGGAGGGGGAGGCCCGCAGGCCCGGGAGGGGGGGAGGGGGGGAGGGGTGCAGCCTCCGCGGGCTGGAGCCCCCCGCGCCCCCGGCCCGCCGCTCACCTTGAGCTGCCCCACCTGCCGCAGGAACCGCAGCAGCGCCGCCGCCGACCCCGACCCCGACCCCGACCCCGACCCCGAGGCCATGCGTCCCCGCGCGCCGCGGGCCGGAGCTCCTCCCCTCCTCCTCCTCCCTCTCCGGCTTCTTCGCCTCTTCCCTCCTGACTCCTCCCCCTCCCTCCGGCTCTGGCCTCCTCCCTCCGTCTGTCTCCTCCCTGTCCTCCTCCCTCCCAGTCTTTCTCTTCCCCTCCTGACTCCTCCCCCCTTATGACTCCTCCCCCTCCTCTCTCCTCCTCCTCCCTCCACCCTCCCCTCCTGACTCCTCCCCCTCCTTTCTCCTCCCCCTCCTCTCTCTCCTCCTTCCTCTTCCCTCCCCTTCCTGACTCCTCCCCCTCCCTCCGTCTCCTCCCTCCTTCCTCTCCCCTCCTCCCTCCGTCTCCTCCCTCTCCTCCTCCTCCCTCCCCGTCTTTCTCTTCCCCTCCTGACTCCTCCCCCTCCTCTCTCTCCTCCCCCTCATCCTTCCCTCTTATGACTCCTCCTCCTCTCTCCTCCTCCTCCCTCCACCCCCCTTCCTGACTCCTCCCCCTCCCTCGTCTCTCTCCTCCTCCCTCCCTCCTCTCCCCTCCTCCCTGATCTCTCCTCCCCCTCCTCCTCCTCCCTGCTCCCTCCCCTTCCTGACTCCTCCCCCCTCGTCCCTCTTCTCTCTCCCCTGCTTCCCCTGCTTCCCAGGGCCAAACCAGGCGGCTCCCTGACCCTTCTAGGAAAGCCCATTCCCCCTTCCTGCCTCCGTGGCTGCCCTCCGGCGCGGCACCGTCCCTGGCGGGTCTCGCACAGCTGGACCCTCGGAGTCTACAGGGATTGCATTGGGGGGGGGCAGGCGAGGGGGGAGCAGGAGGAGGGCTGGGGGCCTGCAGGCTCAGGTCTGATGCCTGATGCGGGAGGATGGGACGAGGGGCCCGAGGAAGTACTTGGGCAGGAGAAGCAAGTTAGGAGGGTCCCCGGGCCGGGCCCCAGCTGCCCTGAACCCTCAGCCTCCCTAACATCTCCGGCGCCAGGTCCCCTCACCCCAGATGCTGGTCAGGGGGCACCTGGGAGTGACTCCCTTGGGCTCGGGGTATGATCCCGGGGTCCTGGGGTCGAGCCCCACAGAGGGCTCCAGGCCTAGTGGGGAGTCTGCGTGCAGTGGAGGTGCTCACAGAAGGCCCGGAAGGCCCAGGGTGGGGGCGGGTAATGATGAGGGCGGACTACTGGGGCAGGGAGGAGGAGGGAGGCCCTTAGGAGACTACTGACCCAGTTCCCGAGGAGATGCTTTGGGCTTGGGCCGCAGTGGTAGTAGAGCCCGGGGCGAGGGGTTGTTAGTTTTGTGCACGACTCCAAGGTGGGACTAATGAGATTTGTGACAGATTGGACAGGGAGCATGAGAGAAAGAGGATGACCCCACAGAGTTTGGCCTGCCCAACTGGAAGGATGGGGTTGCTATTTAGCGATCGGGAGAAAACTGCAAGAAGAGTGAGTTGTGAGGAATCAAAGTTTGGTAACTGGGGTCACCCAACATCCAGAGTTCGGGAGATGGAGAAGAAGCAGTCAGTGAGGGGGGCTCCTGGGTGGTCCAGTGGTTGGGCATCTGCCTTCAGCTCCGGGCGTGACCCCAGGGTCCTGGGATCGAGGCCCCCCTGGGGAGCCTGCTTCTCCCTCTGCCTCTCTCTGTGTATCTCTCATGAATAAATAAATGAGATCTTTAAAGAACAAGAAAAAAAGAAGCAGTGAGTGAGGTAGGGAGAAGACTAAGGGATCACTGTGTTCTGGGAGCCCAGTGGCGAAAATACCTCGAGAAGGAAGAACTATGGTTGTCGCGTGTTGTTTGTTATGATTTTTCAAATCAACTTGTTTATGACAAAAATGAATTTTTTTTTTTTTAAGAGTGATGTTGTTTTGGTTAAGAATGAAGTAAGGGCAGCCCGGTGGCTCAGGGGTTTAGTGCCACCTTCAGTCCAGGGCCTGATCCTGGAGACCAGGGGATTGAGTCCCATGTCCTCCCTGCATGGAGCCTGCCTCTCCCTCTGCCTGTCTCTCTGTCTCTCTCTCTCTCTCTCTCATGAATAAACAAATAAAATCTTAAAAAAAAAAAAAAGAATAAAGTAAGCAGAGACAGGATATTGTCATCTCATCTGCAGTTGTGTATAAGCCCTCAGAGCTCGGCTGCGGAGGGGCTGCCTGAGAGCTTCTCAGTAAAAACATACAAAGAAGCTACTGCAGCACGTGGCCACTGAGACCATAAACACCAAGAGACTGCAAGGACCCTCGGAGAGCACTTGGCCTAGGCAAGGTGATTTTCTTTGCTGATCTCACCAGCTCTTAAAGATCGTGGAGCAATTAGCTCCTGCTGCTGTTTGGACAATTGTGAGCCTCAGTGGCAATAGCCATTCAGTAGCAAAACCTGAGCCAAGTGGCAGGTCAAGGAGACCCTCTTGCCCATCAATAGGGGCTTCATTGTTCCCTAGCAACACGCTCTAGCAACAGCGGACATCAGCGCTTGGTTGAGGAAACCGGCTGTCCTGAGTATCAGCTGGTATAAAGGGACACTTCAGGTAAATTTGGGCTTTATTTCTTTCATCTTCACAATAGTGTGATTAACCAACCTATCATTGGTTTGGAGTATGCTGTTTCTTTATTGGGCTTTTTTTTTTTTTTTTAAGATTTTATTATTCATGAGAGACCCAGAGAGCAAGGCAGAGACACAGGCAGAGGGAGAGGTAGGCTCCCTGCAGGGAGCACAGGTGGGACTCCATCCCGGGACCCCAGGATCATGACCTGAGCCAAAGGCAAATGTCCAACCACTGAACCACCCAGGTGTCCCTCTTTATTGGGTTATTAAGAACTATCATCCCATATGCTGTTGGCTTACAAAATTCCTACAGTGAACTTGCGATAAATGAAGAGCTGACACAGACAAGACCCAGTCTCTGAAGATAAAGTTGCCCCCCCGCCCCCCGCCAAGTGGTCAACCAAGTCAATGTTATGTCACAGAGGATTGAGATTTGATGACTAGACTTAGCAAATTCAGTGTCATTTGTGCTGGTGATGAGGGTAGCGTCGATATAGAAGGGCACGCAGTATCCTACCTAGAGATCATTCCAGAGAAAACAGGAGTGAGTATTGTGACTCACTTCAAATAGAATGGAGCTACGAGAGGAGACGTGGGTCTTAAAAAAAGAATTATTTTTCTTTTTTTTAAAAATTTTTAAAAAATTTATTCATTTATGAAAGAGAGAGAGAGGGGGGCAGAGGCACAGGCAGAGGGAGAAGCAGGCTCCATGCAGGGAGCCCGACGTGGGACTCGATCCCAGGACTCCAGGATCACACCCTGAGCTGAAGGCAGACGCTCAACCACTGAGCCACCCAGGCATCCCAAAAGAAATTTCTTAAGAAAGGAGATATTGTAGTATGTGTATTTACTGACAGAGGTAATCTGGTAACGAGTAAAAACCTGATGATGTGAGAGACAAAGGAGAGAGATGCTGGAATATGGCCTTGAGTAGATAAAAGAGGATGCAGTCCAGTGTACAACTTGAAAGATTAGCTTTAGGAATGCGGAGAATTTACCCAGTAGTACAGGAGGAAGGAGCGTATATAGGGACTAATTAATGGCAGATGCGGTCTGGGGGTTGTAGAGGTGTCTTCTGGTTGCTTCTATTTTCTCACTGAAATAGTAACTGGGTTACGTTGTAGTAACATGAAGCTTCTGTATTGCAGCCCTTTGTCACCTCAGAGGCTTGTTTCTCACTTGCTAAATATCTAGCCCTGCTGTTGAGCCCTGGGGGTGCTGCTGTAACTCATCCAGGAAGCTGGGGAGCGCTGCGTGCTCCTCTATGGTAGAGACTGGGGGTGGGGGAGAGTGCCGTCAAGCCTCTTGAAGCCTGTCCCTGGACGTGACAGAGCACCCTTCCACATGTCATCGGCCAAAATAAGCAACCCCACCATATCTGACTCTAAAGTGGGGCTGTGGTGTGCAATCTTACCATGCTTC